>NC_081411.1:452136860-452474360 GCF_030272615.1 Cryptomeria japonica | reverse complement strand
TGCAATACACTTTGTTCATTCCCTAGACAAACAATCGCACCAAAACATTTTGAACTTGACTTCATACAATGACCATACGTGTCACCATCATTACCGCTCAGTATCCAATCATAAACCAACATAACCAATTCAACAACCTTAATCGGTTAGGGTTTAACAAAAACAACTGGTAGGGTTTACCAGTTACATAACATAGAAAGGGTTTAACCTTTTACTCCAATTACCGGTTCAACTCACAAACTTACATACCAGTTTACAATAACCTTCACAAAGCTCTTCCTACCGGTTATAAGACAATATCAACAATAACAACAATATCAGCAATATCATTACCAATTCAATTGACATCAATGGCAACATAACATATCATTAATGCAATCTTAATGCAAATGCCAACATATATATACATATACAAATACAAATACATATACATATACATATGTGTAAATATATATGATTCGTCGTCGAGATTCCCAGGTATGAATGGTGAAACTCTTGTCAACTTATCAACAACTACTAAGATGGTATCATGCTTGTTCTTGCTCATAGGTAATCCCTAGATAAAATCCATACTGATTACTTGCCACTTATACTCAGGTATGACATGTTGAAATAAAATTCCTACTGGATGAACATGCTAAACTTTCACTCGTTGGCATTCCAAGCATTGTGCCACATACTCTATCACATTTTTCCCAAGTTTAGGCCAAAACTACAAAGTCCTCAACTCAGCTACCATCTTTGTTACTCCAGGATGCCCTGAGTAAGGTGTATTGTGAACCTCATGCAAGATCATCTTCCTTAAGTCTCTGCCTTCAGGAATATACATTCTCCTTTGGTATCTCAAAATACCATCAGGTTCCATCACATATCCATCAAATCAATGATCTGAAGGATCTACCTCTAAGGCTTGTTTGAATCTTAGGTAACTCTCATCTTTAGGGAGATTCTCTAACACTTGTTGCTTCAAGTTTGAACTTGTTGTAACTATAGTAGATAAATGTCTTATTCGGCTAAGAGCATCTGCTACTTGGTTTTCCTTTCCCTTGATATATTCAATACCAAAATCATACTCTTAGGAATTGAAGCCACCTTCTTTGTCTTGCATTAAGGCTAGGTTGTGTAAAGATGTACTTCAGTACTAAATGATTTGTCTTCAACTCAAATGCTTTCCCTAGGAGGTAATGCCTCCACGTCTGTAATGCATGAACAATAGCCAAAATCTCTAAGTCATGTGGCACATAGTTCAATTCATATTGCTTCAGTTTCCTAGACTCTAAAGCAACCACTTTTCCTTCCTGCGTCAAAACTGTTCCTACACCTTCACCTGAAGCATTTGTAATCATTGTGAAGTGTCCATTAGGATCTGGTATAGTCAAGACTAGTGTTGATGTCAACTTCTGCTTCAAAAGCTGAAATGCCTCTTTGCACTTCTCAGTCCATTCAAATTCATTTCCCTTCTTCTGAAGAGAAGTAATAGGTGTTACTATCCTAGAAAATCCTTCCACATACTTCCTGTAGTATCCTGCAAGACCCATAAAAATTCGAACCTCGGTAAAATTTTGAGGTGTTGGCCAATTTACAATTGCCTCTATCTTTGCAGGATCAACATAAATCCCCTCTGCAAATAAAACATGGCCTAAATAGTGTACCTTTTTTCTGAAAGAAAGCACACTTCCGTGATGTGGGGGGAAGTGAATGATGGAGAGATCAAGAGGAAAGATTTACTTCCCTCTGACGAGAGATGAAATTTTCACTATGGATTTCCCTTCAAACACTTTATCCACATTACATTTAAAAGAGGGGGGAGAATTCACTAGATCCAATCTCTTAGGGAAGAGATTGAATACTAAATGACAAGCTAACCCCTTTTTTAGAATGGAAAATGGTTGAATTATGTGTTTTGAGACTAAGTGTAAAAGTAGCAAAGAACTGATTGTAACTTGAAATAGAAGCGTGGGATGAAGTCGTGCACCTAGATCTAGCTATAATATATCGAGACAAAGCCACCCAGCGAATTTGAGGAAAAGTTTTCAGGACCGTGTTGAAAGTGCATATGGTCCTTCAAAAATCCGTGAAACGAAAAGGGTTTTTCCACCTCTACAAATGGAGTCCAAATCTGCAAACACAGTTGCGCACCTGCAACCTACACAGAGAAAAGAGAGGAAAAGGGGTTGGGATTGGGGGTTTGTCTTCAGGTCAAACCCCAGTTTTGGAATTAACCAAATGATGAAAGAAAGTACTTGCAAGTAAATGTAAATGAAAGACTGAAATGTAATTCACCTCAAGAGAGGTTGTAGCTAGAAATGTAGGTAGATTTGCTTGTATGGAATTGAATGTTGAAAGGGATCTCCTCTTCAATGGTTGAATCCTTGACTTGAATGTAACACCTAGCCTTGAAGGGAGACTCGAGAATGCTCAATACTGGAAAGGAATGCTTGAATGCTTGAACTCATGCCCACTCTTCACTTCTTTAACTTATGCAGATGAGAGGACAAATGAGACTTATATATTCATCAATTAGGGTTAATTGACTAATTTTTTTGTCATAGGCCGACACAGGGAAAGTTTTCCCATTTTAAGTGCAAAGACCAATGCAAAGATAGGACAGAGGGGGTCCCAAAATAGGGTAGGGACAGGGGCACCACACCCCTATCCTGCCCTTATCTCAGGACAAGAAGAAGGTTCAGGCAGTGCAGAGGGTAGAAAAAGTGCAGTTTTCAAGGATGAGCAAGTCTCGAGTCTCCAAACAATCTTGGGGATTCAAATCGCTAACGTGAAGACCCTAATGTGGTCAGAAATTGTAGGGGTCACAATTTTATGACACTACATTTAGCCCCCACTTTAGCGGGAGTATAAGCATACGCCAATAATATCGATAAAGTACAAGGAAAAAAGATTGAAAGACTTCTACCACATCAAGGAGGCAAGATGCGCCAAGCCCCCAGTGGACTAAGGATCTTATGACATCGATTGACAAAGTAAAAGGGAAGATCAAGAAGGGAAAACCATGACTACAAGTAGCAAGATTAGCCTCACTATGAATCACAAAAAGATACCATAATTATAAAACAAAGTCGAGTTCACTAAATAACTCTAAGTATCAAGAAGGAAAATATGAGCGGAGTGTATGCCCCCACATTAAAGAGATCGTGCATGCCTTATCAGGAGTGATTTCTTTAAGGTAGGATACACCCAAGAGAGAGAAAAGAAAGGGAACATGTTATCTCAAGGATTTAGCCCCCATTCGAGGAATAAACCCAAGGATAATGAACACAAAACATGAGGTAGTTTCATTTTCCTTGGGGTCAGTATGCTATATGATAACTCATGTATATCATATATGTATATGTGCATATAATAATCGTCATTCCCCAAAGAAAGGACACTACCTTGGAAGAAAGGGAATAGAGGATGTCTTTCTGAGTCAACATGAAAGAGACCAAAAGAGATCTCAATGCTTTATATCGTCTGCAAGTAGACATTAAGGGAAAAATAGAAGAATAAGGATACACATAGAAGAATAGTCACAAAAGAGCAAGAGAGGAGAGAAGGAGAAGATCTACAATACTAATATTGCTAATCTAGCATGACATACGCCTCCTGATCTTGCTAATCATTGTTTCACGAAGGCAAGCAACACGCTAGAGGAGTGACATTGAGCACAATAGATGGAGATAACACAAGATCCAAACAAGGACTATGCTCATGGGATAAGTCACTTTGTTTGATTCTAGGAGCTAAGATTAGGGTTTTTGAAAATTTAGCTGACAAATGCTTGTCCACATCAACATATTCATAGTCACTATCAAAAGCATTAGGAGTTGTATTGTCATCATGAATAACATTTTCACTCATTTCTTCATCTAGATTTATAGACAGAGGAGTGCAAACACGAATGGGAGTAAAACCATCACATGTTTTTTGCAATTTATGATTTGGAGATGTAGGTTCAACATATTTCTTAGGAGAAAAGGGAATCATGTCAACTGTTGGAGTCTTGTGAGATTGAATAGTTTGCGGAACATCTTCATGAGCTCGAGCATGATGCCTTTGTCGGCGGTCTCTCACACAACGATTTCATCGATTCTTAGCGAAAATTTGGGAAGAAGGAGGAACATTTGTTGAAGGAGGAATAGTATCATCTTTGATAGTTGAAGCTTTAGATTGAGGTCTTTTAGGTTGGACAAGAGGAGAGGTGGGTCTCTTCTCTCTATAAGAGCGAGGAGGTGGAACTGCACCATATAAAGGAGGAATATCAGGTGTAGAAAGGAGACCGGGTCCATCATGGGGAGGTGGTACAGGTCTAACCTTAGAAGAAATATTGTTGTTCTTCTTAGGAGAAGGCATAGTTACATCCATAGGAATAGGTTGAGGATCTTCCTTGGGAGGAAGATTAGTCCTATCCATTTGGGGAAAGATTTCATCTTCAAGAAGGATGGGGATATCAATTGTTGTGGATCTAGGTTGACTTAATGATAAGATCATATCTTCCTTCCATTTTTGATAAGATTGGAAAAGAACATTTCTCCTTTATGGAAGAGATTAAAATTTCTTAGGCCAAAAGAGATCAATAGGAACACATGGGCTTCTTTTGGATGGTCGAAATAAGTTGTGGTTAACAATTATGATTTCTCTGTTGGGGGGAAATTTCAAATACTTATGAATTGGAGAAGCAACAGCCTGAAGATAGCCAAGGGTAGCCCAACTTCACACGGAATTGCTTGGAAGAAGGAATGATAACAAAGTTGACATCCATAGATTTAGTGTGAACTTCAATAGGAAGGGTGATAAAACCAATGGTAGGACAAGAGAATCCATCAAATAACTTCACAACCATATTAGTGTCATCATAGATTGGTTTATGCAATCGTGAAGTGAAAAGATACTCCTCAGTGATGACATTAACCATGCAAGAGGGATCAAAAAGAGCACCACAACAAGGTATGTCCTTAACCTTTGCAACTATGTATAAAGGGCCATCGAGTGCTTTAATGGTCTCACTAGGGTCAAATGTAATACAAGGGTCCTTAGGTATCATGTGTTTCTCTACCATATTCATTAAATTCAGAGCTGTGGTAGTAAGATCAGAAGGAGAGAAAGAGGTATGAGAAGGCAAAGGATTAGTAAAAATATTAAGATTTTGATTAGGAGGAGCTACTGATTTGTTTCCCTTATCATTCACACTTGCCACAGATATAGTGTTATTATCAATCAAATCTTGAATCTTACTTTTCAATGCAAAACATTTCTCAGTATCATGACAAGGCTGACGATGAAATTGACAAAAAAAATTGCTATCAAAATAAGGGGATGCAAGCTTAGATGGGTCAACTGGTTTTATAGGAGGAAGTTTGATAGGAGCAAGCTTAGAAATGAAAATTATTTGAATATCATTATCAGGTATAGGAAAATAAATTTGAGCATACAAATGCTTATATCTACCAATGAAATCAGTCACTTTTTCTTTAACACCTTGTTTACAATGCATTAAATCAATCAAAGTGATTGTAGGACCAATGTTGTTTTGAAACTATTGAATGAAAGCATTTGCTAATTGTTGAAAAGAAGTGATAGAATAAGAAGGCAAATAGCAATACCATTGTAAAGTCTTATCTCTTAGTGTTCTTGAAAACAATTTTGCAAGCAATCTTTGATCATAAGCAAAATCAGTACACAAGGTTTGAAATGTTTTGGCATGCGTTAAAGGATCACCTTTTCCATTATAGAGTTCAAATTGAGGGACCTCAACATGCTTAGGTGGAACGACTTTAACAATATCAAGGGAAAGTGGGCTCACAACATCAAATGTGGGCACACTAAACTTGGATTTACTCATGGAAGCAATTTGTTGTTGTAAGGAAGACACGGTTGAGCAAGATTGTTAATGGTCGCTTCAGTAGAAGAATTGATGTTAGACATGGTTGATTGAGAAGGTGGTGTGATGTTATTGAAGGAAGGAATTGATTGAGAATAAGGTGGTAGGACATTATGATAAGTAGGCATAGGTGATGATTGAGTAGGAAATGGGACACTTAAAGGGGGAATAAAATTGTTGAATGAATTGCCCCCTTGTGTCACATTGATTGGTTGAGGGATAATAGGAATACTTATTGAAGACATAGGTAAAGATGGAGGATTAAATGAAGAAGAGGGATTGCCCCCATGACTGATGGTTGTAAGAATAACATTTTGAGTTGAAGTAGCCATAATGTTTGAGCTAAAAGTAGGAACACTAGTCATAGGAGTAGTCAAAGGAATAGAAGAATTGATTTGATTTGAAGGTTGTGAATAACCTAGGTTTTTGGCACAACTCTTTATAGGCACGACATTGGAATCAATGATATGAGCAATGCCACACAATATACCAATTCCATTCTTATCACTTTGAATCATGTGTTTAAGGCCTTCAATTAATGGAAGAGCTTCACTATTAGGGTATTCTTGGGACATCTATTGTTGAAACTTATCAAATTGATTGTCCACTTTTGAAAGTTGATCTATGGAAACTCTAGTCAATGCTATTTCTTGTTCATAATGAGATTTATCAATTGGATAGATAGGGACATGATTAGGATGGGAAGAATTAACATGATCCTCATTAAATAAGTCACCCAAATTAGCATCCATCTCCTCAGTAATTAAACCTTGGGAAGCCTTAATTCTAATGCTTCATCTAATAGGGATAGTATAAGTAGGGCTAATAGTGGTGAAACTCATGCACTAGAGGGAAAAATTGAAATTTTGAATTTGAAATCTGAATATTAGGAACAAAGTGTACAAAAATTGAATAATGCAAAATTTGAGAAAATAATGATTAAACAATTTGAAATTTGTTGAAAGAAGAAAATGACACAATTTCCAAAAATAATTTTATGATGAATGAAAGGAAATTGGAATTTAAAATTAGGGCCAATGGGATACGGCTTAATTTTAAAATTGATAAAATCAGAATTTTTAAAATCAGGGTAGTTTATAATTAACCACTTAATTTTTAAAATTTTCTTGAAATTTGAAATGTTGAATTTTGAAGGTATTTTTTATTTTAGAGGGATCAAAATTCAACAAAATCAGCCAATTTTCTGGATTTAAGTTATTAAATACAGTCATAACAGTCTCCCAAAATTTCGAGAAAAAAGTCGGGGACCGTGTTGAAAGTGCACACGGTCCGACCAACTTTTTTTGAAATTTTCAGGGATGAAAGTTACAAGGATTTTAAAGCTAACCCCCCAAAATTGGTGGATTTTACGATCTCTAGATAGGCGAAATGAAGGTTTTAAAAAATAGGACCCTATTAGGGTTTTGAGAAAAAAGAGGAATTGAAATGCAAATTTGAAAAGGGTCAAACCTAATGGATAGGGACACCTTGAAAAATGTTTAGAAAACTGAAATTGACACAAAATTCAATTAAATTTGAAAATTAGGGTTTTAGGACCTAACCACTTAATTTTTGAAAATTTGAATTTTGAAAAAGGAGAGAAATTGAAAATTTGAATTTTAGGAAAGAGGATAAGTTTGAAAACAATCACAAATCTGAAAATTAAATGGAAATTCAATTTTTGCACAATTTCAAGATGATTTTTGAAAATTAGGGTTTTGCCAATTAACCTCTTAATTTTGTGAATTTGATTTGCAAATTGATTTGGACAATGAAGAAATTGAATTTGACAAAAAAAGCAATTTTTAGATCTAATACAATAACAAGCAATTTTTACAAAACACAAGTTCAATTTCAATTTTAAAAACTAGGGTTTTGAATGAATTAACCACTAAGTTTGCAGAAAAATTAAACTTGTAAATGAAAAATATACAATAATTTTCAGAATAAAGAATGCAAGACGTCGGGTTCACCAAAATGTGATGTGGGGAAAAGTGAATGATGGAGAGATCAAGAGGAAAGCTTTTCTTCCCTCCGAGGAGAGATGAAAGTTTCACTACGGATTTTCCTTCAAACACTTTATCCACATTACATTTAAAAGAGGGGGGGGGAATTCACTAGATCCAATCTATTAAGTAAGAGATTGAATACTAAATGAATTGATAATGGTGTGAAAATGACAAGCTAACTGTTCACGTGCGTTTTGACACACCCACCAACAGTCAGGTAGTTTATGCAAACACTCACCGCCTCTCCTGAAAAGTAATGGGTTCGGAAGAACTCACTACCCCAAGTTCTCTATAGTCGGGTCTCGACGGTGATGGGTAGCTCAATGGTTGATGTGGTTATACCTGTAAAGGGGCCTACTGGTTAGAACTAAAGCTCGCTGGTTTACGAACAATTGCGCTTCTTCTTCTTTTTGTATTTTATGATTTAAGACTCTCTAGGGAAATAAAATGCGAAGCGTAAGGGAAAAAAGAAAATAACAATAAAGATGAATACACCGACAAATTAATAAACTATTCAATTAGTTCCCTACAATTTGAGCAATTATCAGATATTATCCAAGCTAACATTCAACAACGAACTTCCATAAAACCTGCAAAATCATCAATCTCACAAATTTGTGGACATAGAATCATCGAGAATATGGCTTATCATAGTCATTCCCATACACCACTGACGTGCGCAATATGGTTCATATCATAATACACAAAAAGATTACCACGTTGCTAACTCAAAATAATAGACATTACTAATTAAACAGATGGTAGAATATAGATGTAAATCAGGTAATCTACAAGCTGCTTTTCATATTAATCTCCATGAATGTATAGCAAAAATAACTCAAACTTCTTAACAATCTGCAAAAATCTCTAAAAATCTCTAAGTGGGCCACAAATCATCAATTTGGGGACCCTTACAAATGAATTCAACTTCTCAATTTATAGAAGTTTTTCACCCTATTATTTAGGAAATAACTCTATCCTAAATTAAGAACTAAAATTAGGAGTCGCAGTTAACTTGCAAGTTTCTGCCTGGACACTCCACTTAACAACTACGAAACGGATGCTGCAGGAGCACTACGAAGACCATGCTGAGTGAGCCACGTTTTCATAATCATGCAGGATTTCTTTCAAAATAAGGACTTGAGTAGGAGGAGCAATTTTAAAATCAAGAACAAGCTTTGCTATCTTTAGAAATTGTGTGCCTAGCTTTTTTTTTTATTTCTTGGTAAATGCCTTATAGTTTTCAATTATACATGCAACTGCTTGGACTGGCGGATTGGCTACATGCTTAATTCTAAATTTATACTTCTTCAAAGTCTCCTCTGCATGTACTCCTTGTTCCTCTAACTTCTTTACCATATCCGCCACCTCCTGACACTGAGTAATCAGCTGTGTGTATCTATCCATACGGGCAGCATCAAACTGGGCAGTAGGTCCTAAGTTTTGCACCTCACATGCATCTCATTGATTCAAAACTTGTTGCTGGTCCATTATTCTGGTATCAGCTATTTCGAGGCCAAAAGGCCCTAGTATATTCGTTACAAAATCCTCATATGACAAAATCTCTCTGAGAAGAGGGTCCCGAATATTAGTCATCTCCTTGACATACTACTGATACATCTCTACTTTCAACTCCAAAATGTATATGTAGGATTGTAGATTCTCACCACTATCCCCTCCTAAGAGGTTTTCTCGTACTATCAGCTCTTCTCCTAACCGTAGTATCCTTTTCAAAATTCGGAGCTGTTTATTAAAGGTGTTCTCCTTCAGCTCCCATTATGTGGAACGGGTTGCCAAGCTCCACCTGCCTGTACTACTTTACAGTATATTTCCATCGTGTCCTGTAGAAACAACCTAATTTTGGCTACATTCATTTGAGTCCAAGACTTAGCGGCCGCAGCTACTCGTCTCACCTCCAATAGTGCCTTTACATCTCCTTCTAGCAAGGATGAGGTTGAAGGTAGGTCATCTATCCTACAGGAGTCCAAAGGTTTACACATTTCTACCAAGAGGTGTTTATACTGCCCAAGCTGCGCTTTAAGTTCTACATTTGAGCTATGCTCCTTTTCCACGCGCCCTCTGACAACGCTTGTGGCTAGTTCCAAGCTATCTAACTCTGGCCACTTGGTCTACTTACCTAGGTTTATCTATGATACTTGGTATTTGGGAGAAGCTTGTCCCTCAGCCTACGATGGAACCGCCACATCTGCAATCACTTCACCGGAACTAGTTTTTGACAGGTGGTGAACCGTCTTCAACTTCTTAATATTTGGTGGTTCCTCGGTGATTGCTTGTTGTAGAGTAACCTTGGGAAGCTATGCTTTTCTCTTTTTCTTTTCAAAGGTAAACTCTAACCACTCTGGCATATCTTCAGCTTTATCACCTTGATGTGATACAATCTCAGCAGTTATAACATGCACCTCTGCCTGCTCCTCTGCTTCAACTCCTATTTGGCCAAGAACCTGGAATGATGAAATTTGGTGGGCTAAGTTAGCTTGGAGAGCTTGTTGTTTGCGTAACTCTTCTAGCTTACCACTAACTTCCTCATTGAATGCCATTTTTTCATTCCCTAGCTCCATCTCTGCTTGCCCGACTTCTATATCCTTAAGCAAGTCTTCTTGGTCTTGAGGAGTTAGAATCAACCTTTCATTTAGGATATCCTCTGCTTCACCTCCTTCTTGCTCACTACCTAGAGCTTGTTGTTGGTTGAGATCCTCTTCCTCCTGGTCAAAGTCAGACTTGACATTTCTAATTTTCACTTTCTTAGTAGTGGGTGTGAAACCTTGCACTCCAGGCTGCCCTGTGGATAAATTAACAAATGGTGGTGCGGGAGCAGCGGTGCCCGAAGCACTTGTTGTACCTATGGAAGGTGGCTGAACAGGTACCTCCTTGGTGGCCTCTAGGTTCTCTTCCTGTTCTTGAGTATCTTCTCCTTCAGTGTGGCCTATAGTAGTCCTTAGTGGGAGAACTCTAGCAAGTGGAATGACACCTAGCCCATCGGTCACTCCTAGGTCTACAGCCTTCTTCAATAGTTCAGACTCCTTCATCTTTTCTTGGAATTTCTTCAACAAGTCCTCAGTGCTTTCTTGAGGATTGTCTTCCTCACCTGGGTCAGTGGAGGTATTTTGTCTTGAAGCCGACCTTGTTTTCCGGGCATACTCTTTATGGACTCTTGACTGCGGCACCCCTGAGGTGGATTCCTTTTTCTTTGTTTTTGATGCACTGGGTCTAACCCTCTAGCTTAACCATTGCTTAGTCCTATTGATGAATACCTAGGAGACCATCTCCATATCCATATCTTCGCTTGCAGACCATTTCACTAGGGAGAGGGGCCTCTTGTCTATCCCTGATTCTTTATAAATTAGATCGAGTAACTCTCCATCATCCCTTAGGCCTTTAGGGAGGTTAGTCTCGATACAAAAGTCTCTAACCTACGGCACGGACAACCTATTATAATTCTTCTCCCTGACTTCAAAACTGTCCTGCAAGTTGGCCAAAAATTCTTCCAAGTTGGGCCTATGCCCCTCATATACCTTAGGCATAGCCTGCTTAAGTTTCCCGTAGGGATCATAAAATTCCCTAGTATGATTATATTCTTTTAGGTTCAAATCCTAAAGCTCTTGCTCAACTAATTTTGCTACTTCTATTTTAGAACAGGCGAAATACCCAATGGACACCGAGAAGTCAATACCTGTTTTGTGTTTAGAAGACAGTAGTTGCTGGAGACCAAGAAGTTCTCTCACATACTCCAACAGGATTACCCTATCGTTGCAATAACGAGGTAGCAGCATTGGATTCCCTGTGAATCCACTAACTCTGATGTAAGTGGAACATGGGTTTTGGATGAACCAACATGCCCACTCCTAGATAATAGCCATGGCTTTTGGGCTTATCCAATATCTTGCATCTCCAGTCAACTTAATGATTATAGGGAAGATGAAGGCATCATTAACCCTTTTGAAGTGTGTCTTTTCATTTGTCAAAGTGAGTTGGGAATAATATTCCCATATCTTCTTATGTCCCTCCTTCTCTCCTAACTACCCTTCTACTTGTAGGCCTGGAAACTTTCTGGCTATGGCAGCTACCCAAATGACATAAGACGTGAAAAAGAACTTCTGGGTGTGTTGCACCTCCTTCATCTACTTACAAATGTTATTAGAAAGGATTTGTGGCCAATCAAAGTATTGCTTTCCTACCAATATAGTACTCATAAATTGGAACATTCAAGAGTGGAAATTCTTGCAGTCAGGCTTGCCAAAGGCCCTGCTGAGCATAATAATCAAGTCCCTTTGAGGCTCTTTGAAGTCTGCCCTCAGGACCTCTGTAGCTTTGAGCCCTTTTTTCCTCTCCTCTTCCAACCAATTGGTATTCATGTGTCGTTTGTTGGCTGACACCTTCTCGTTCCATGTTTTCAAGGCCTCTTCTTCTGTCAATAAGAATGCCTCTTCCCTAGTTGGGATTCCGAAGATGAACCCCAGCATATCCGGTGACAAGTCAATAACAGTCTTTCCATGTGCATCCATACACTTTCTTATCCCTGGATTGTAGAATGGAGCAATGGTCATTATAAACTCTGGTGCTTGAAGCGACTGTAGGAATATAGTAGCTTCCACAAGACCCAACCTCTTTATCCTTCGATGGAGAGCATCTAGGTTAGGTTTATCCAATTGGGTTGCAATATCCCCAATCTATATGTGTCCCACTTCGGTGTTCGTGACCCATTTAATTTGATCGTCCAGCTTCGAAACATGGACATGTCCCTGGTATTGGTACTTCATGGTGGCTGGAAGTCTGTCAATTTCTTTACCTCTCTTGCTGGTGGATGAGTCCATCTAACCACTGTAACCTGCAGGCAAAACACAAATTTTAGTCCTCAATATTAAATGTAAATCTTGATCCTCTTCGAGACTTTGGGGTCCCAGGCTCCAGATTTGGGACGATCCGGAACTCCAGGGTTTCGAGGTGGAATGGAAGGAAAAATCCAAAACTCTGGGGATTTGGGGTTCCGGGGTGGAAAGCAAAGCGAAACCCAGAACTCTGGGGATCCGGGGTTCCAGGGTGGAAGGCTAAATGAAACCTGGAACTCCTGGGATCTGGGGTTCTAGGGTAGAAGGCTAAATGAAACCCGAAACTCTGCGGATCTGAGGTTCTGGGGTGGAAAGCTAGGGCATGCCCAAAAACAACAAAACACAAAAGAACAAAAAAGGAACAAAAACGCGAAAAGACACCTAATCTAGAAAAACACAAGGAGAGAAAACTAATTCACCAACCTAGTGAATCGAAAATCGAACGGAAGCTAAGAAAGAGAGCTCGGGAGTCTGGAGGTTCGCGACTTGGAGCTAGGGAGAAGAAACTCTGAATGCACAAATAAACTCAAAAAGTTCATTATCTCCTATATATAGCCTCCCAAAAACCCTTCTGTACGAAAACCATAAACACAACCCTGGGACTCCGGGGTTCCGGGGTCCCGGGGTCAACAGAGAGGAAAACAAAAATCACCTCGGGACTCCGAGACTCCGGAGTTCTGAGGTTGAAAGACCCAAGACCTCGGGACTAGGGATTTTGGAGTTCCGAGGTCGGAACAACAAGGGACCTCGGGACTCCGGGATCCGGGAGTTCCGAGGTAAAACCAAGAGTCAGTTTCTGCACTCCCTGTGGGCCCCGCAATGTCCCGCAAGCAAGTCAAATTCATGAAATTGAAAACATGGGTTTTTGAGATACATACCACTGCTCCTGCATCATCTGGTCATCTGAATGTGCATACACATTCTCCAAGGTGATCTGCCATTGGAATGTTCGCCATCTCTCTGCAAGTGTCCTTTTCCAAAGCAACAAATCCTCTTCTTGGGCTAGTGCAAATGAGCAAATTTCACTCTCTTTGCCTCATTTATAGATCTTTGTCAGTGCATAGATGGACATGCACTCTCTCCATCTCATGTTGGTCGCGGTCTTTTGCGTCTTCAATTGCTTGTCCTTCGTGCATCTGGTCTCTGATTGTCAGTCCGTTCGATCCTATCATTCTTATCGATCAATTGGCCTATTTTCCGCATGTTTCCGGCCAATTCCTCGAGGGGGCATGCATATGTCATTGTTATTGTCTGGGGCATTTTCATCATCGTTCTTTGAAACAACGCTTAAAATCGCATTGTCTCAAAGAGGGGCAAAATGTAGACACCTAAAAATGGTCAACGCTTGCGGGATCATACTTTAAACATTTGCGCATTGCCTCATTTTAGGTTTTTGCATCGCATTAACATTTCTCCTATGTCACGCACTTGGTTTTTATCATTTGTGAGCATCGAGTCTTTCTTCTGTATTCTTCATTTGTCTCACTCTCAAATTTGGTCTTGTCGACAACACTATCCAGTCATGATTTTGATCGATCTTATCCTATCACATCAATGTGCGTGCTCATTTGTCATTATTTTGGACATCATCAATCCTAATTAGGGTTTTATCCTCTTATCAACCTTGTCATCATGCGATCAATTTGTCATCAATTCTTATCATTTTGCGATCGATTTGTCATCGATCATTGTCATGTTCGATCTTGTCATTTTGCGATCGATTTGTCATCAATTGTGGTCATTTTTAACCTTGTCGTCTTGCAATCTATTTTGTCATCGATCCTTGTCCTCTTTTCAATCTTGTCATTTTGCGATTAATTTGCCATCGATCATTGTCTGTCTCAATTATGTCAATTTGAATCAATTAGTCATTGTTCCTCGTCAATTGGCGCATTTATCAATCAAATCATTCGTCAGCATTGGTCCTTTGTCAGTCAGAATCATGATCATAATCGAATCAACATCAATGTTTCATCAAGACCTAATTGTCGTTCTTGCATTGTTAATTCATCTTTTAGGGTTTCATGATTTAATCATTTAACCTTGTTTGTCATTTCTCTCTCTAGGATTAATAAATTATTTATTTATCCTAAGTCTTCTCATCGCAATTAAATGTTCATTTAATTGGCTAATTATTCCTCTTTTTGTGAATTAATTAATAAATGACAAATTATTAATTAATTTACCTATTTTCTAATTTCTAATTTCCTATTTCCTCTTTTTCTAATTTTCTATTTTCTATTTTGAACGGACTGCCAAGATTGGCGCAAGAGTACTCGAAGTGTGATTTGACAAAGTGATTAGAAATTCGATAATCTGATTAGGGATTAGATTGAAGAAATTCATCCAATTTATAGACAAATTGGAGAGATGGATCAAATTATCATGATTCAATTCAAATAGAAATTGCAAATCAATTATGTCAATTATGACAAACTATGCACTTTCTATGCAAAATTTGATTGATTGATAATTCATGACAATTTATGACAAATTTCTATGTCAAGAATTGATTGATTGTCAATTATGACAAATTATGACAAACTTCTATGTCATTCCCATGAAATTAGGAGAAAAATAGGAGAGAATTGAAATTAGGAATTTAGAAAATAGAAAATTAGAAAAAGAGGAAATAGGAAATTAGAAATTAGAAAATAGGTAAATTAATTAATAATTTGTCATTTATTAATTAATTCACAAAAAGAGGAATAATTAGCCAATTAAATGAACATTTAATTGTGATGAGAAGACTTAGGATAAATAAATAATTTATTAATCCTAGAGAGAGAAATGACAAACAAGGTTAAATGATTAAATCATGAAACCCTAAAAGATGAATTAACAATGCAAGAACCACAATTAGGTCTTGATGAAAGATTGATGTTGATTCGATTATGATCATAATTCTAACTGACAAAGGACCAATGCTGATGAATGATTTTGATAAATGCGCCAATTGACGAGGAACAATGACTAATTGATCCAAATTGACATAATTGAGACAGACAATGATCGATGGCAAATTAATCGCAAAATGACAAGATTGAAAAGAGGACAAGGATCGATGACAAAATAGATTGCAAGATGACAAGGTTGAAAATGACCACGATCGATGACAAATCGATCGCAAGATGACAAGATTGAACATGACAACGATCGATGACAAATCGATCGCAAAATGATAAGAATTGATGACAAATTGATCACATGATGACAAGGTTGATAAGAGGACAAAACCCTAATTAGGATTGACGATGTCCAAAATAATGACAAATGAGCACGCACATTGATGTGATAGGATAAGATCGATCAAAATCATGATTCTGACTGACAAAGGACCAATGCTGACAAATGATTTGATTGATAAATGCGCCAATTGACGAGGAACAATGACTAATTGATCCAAATTGACATAATTGAGACAGACAATGATCGATGGCAAATTAATCACAAAATGACAAGATTGAAAAGAGGACAAGGATCGATGACAAAATAGATTGCAAGACGACAAGGTTGAAAATGACCACGATCGATGACAAATCGATCGCAAGATGACAAGATTGAACATGACAACGATCGATGACAAATCGATCGCAAAATGATAAGAATTGATGACAAATTGATCACATGATGACAAGGTTGATAAGAGGACAAAACCCTAATTAGGATTGACGATGTCCAAAATAATGACAAATGAGCACGCACATTGATGTGATAGGATAAGATCGATCAAAATCATGACTGGATAGTGTTGTCGACAAGACCAAATTTGAGAGCGAGACGAATGAAGAATACAGAAGAAAGACTCGATGCTCGCAAATGATAAAAACCAAGTGCGTGACATAGGAGAAATGTTAATGCGATGCAAAAACCTAAAATGAGGCAATGCGCAAATGTTTAAAGTATGATCCCGCAAGCGTTGACCATTTTTAGGTGTCTACAAAACCAAAAAGAACCTCGAGACTCTGGGACTCCGGAGTTCTGAGGTAAAAACAAAAAAGAACCTCGGGACTCCGGGACTTCGGAGTTCCCAGGTAAAACCCAAAAGGGACCTCGAGACTCTGGGATTCTCCAGTTTCGAGGTAAAACCCAAAAGGGACCTCGGGACTCCGGGATTCTGGAGTTCCGGGGTCGACACCAAAAAGGGAAGAAAAAAACTAAAAAGGGGGTCCATATTTTGACTCAAGGAAACCAAATGGGGAAACAAACATGCTAGGCATAACAAATGCCGACTATCTGGGAAAAATGACTATAGGCAATTTAGAATTTCAGAATCTCTGGTTAACCCGATACATAAGGCTATTATCACTTAAAAGGATGTACAAGAATTTTAAGATGAATAAGTGATTTAAACAAACAACCAATATGAGAAATAGACATGATCAACTCTTAAGTGTGTGCGTATGATTTATTACTCCATCATTTCAATAATGTAGATAGGCAGAATAAACTAGGCGCAAGTTACATAGGTGAAGTCTTTAATCGTGTTTCGTGCAAGGTTATCTCGGGCATAGCTCTGCTACCAGCCAGACGTCTATAGCCCCGACAGAGATACCTCTAGCCTCCGTCAAGCAGTGCTCCACTGCCAGCCAGGCGTCCATAGCCCTGGTGGAGATTACTTGAAACACCCATTTGAGTTGCTTAAGAAGATCATTTTTTTCTTTTTTTTTTATTTTTTATTTTTTCTTCTCTCTTTTTCTTTTTAAATAGAGATTTATAGGATATAGATAATGACTTCTTTCTTCAATAATCTCTCAAGCAACTCCCAAACATTGAAGTTTGATAATTGGGTTGGAAGCCATGGTGGATAACATGAAATGCCTAGACTTCGGATTTTTCACTTGATACCCAGTTTACCTGCTATCTCACAAAACCTTTCTGATGTATCTTAATGTGTCGTTAGTGCTGAGTTTATCAAGCTAGCCTTTTCCAAATTGAAAGTCAAAAACTCGTATCATATTTAAACGATTATATACCACTTTGAATGAGTATAGACAAAGGTTTTGAATTCAACCAAATGACAATGAAAATATAAATAGCAGAGAGTCGAAGTCTCTCAGAATTTGGCAAGATGTTATACAAAGGATACCTACTTTCCTTCAAAATCTTCAAGAACAGAACATGACTCAACAAACAAAAGAACAAACAAGAAAGGAAAACAAAAACAAAAGGGAAAACACACAACCAGGCCCAACGAAACACAACCAAAAAGAAAAACAACTAACTACTATGTACAACAGGTTAAGCTTTATTAAGGATTTAATCAAAGTAGTGCTTGAGGAACTGACCATTGACGGGCAATGGTACCAGTTCTCTAGTCAATGAGCTCAGCCTAAAAGTGTTCTCGCCTAGAATTTCAGCTATTTGGTAAGGACCTAACTACAACCTTTCAAACTTGTGATGATCACCTTTCTTTTCCTTGGCCTTGTCCCATAACAAGACTAGGTCAAAGATCCGAAAAGCTTTCACCTTGGCTCTTTTATCAAACCATCGCTTAACAACGGCTTGGTGGTTGGCAAAGTGTTCTAGTGTATTAATTCTTTTTTCATCAAGTCTTAACAAGTTTAAAAGGCAAACCTCTACCTAATCCTCAATGTCAAGTTCTTTCATTAATTGGAGGACCGATATTTGCAAGTTAATTGGGAAAACAGGGGTCTAGCCATAGACAAGGTAGTATGGAGAAGTTCCTAGGGTAGCTTTTATTCTCGTTCGATCAGCCCACAAGGCATATCTCAGTTGATTATGCCAATCCCTGGGGTTTTTCTCGAGTAGCTTCTTGATGACATCTAGGATGTTCTTGTTTGTGGATTCAGCTACCCCATTACCTTGCAGGTAATAGTTGGATGAAAATTTCAATATCATTTTATATTGGTATGACCATTGCATCAACTGTGCGGAAGTAAAAGCAGGACCATTATCACATACCAGAGTGAACGACATACCAAACCTGGTGACGATATGCTCTTCAATGAATTTCAAAACTACCTCAATAGTAGCATTGCGGCAGGCTATGGCTTTTGTCCACCGGGTACAATAATCTATTGTTGTAAGAATAAACTTATGTCCTGTAGATGAATTAGGGTTAATAATTCCTACAAAATCCAGGGCCCATTGAGCAAAAGGTCTTACCTCAAACACCGGTTCGAGAGGCATAGCAGGATTTCTTTCTCTGGAGGTTGCAATTTGACACGTATGGCAATGTCGGACATGTTCATAAGTATCCTTAAATATGCTAGGCCAATAATATCCAGCCTTCAAAATTTGATGTGCAGTGGCATCAGCTGACCCATGACTTGTACCATATTTCCCATGAAATTCCTCAATCATATTATGAGCTTCTTGATGATCAAGGCACTGAAGGTAAATACCCTCATAATTTTTTCTGTAGAGTACCGAATCCTTGATCATATAATTCGCACTCTTGAGCCTTAATGCTCATCTTTGCGTAGTTGTTAATCCCTTGGGACACCTATTATTCAATAATACAAATACCAAATCTGTGTACCAAGGGTCCTGAGTAAATGACTTCAATGTATATTGTTGGCACTGGATTTGAGGGATGTCGGTCGCCATGGCCTGAGATAATCCTTGGCCTCAGACTAATTTCATAGGATGCATCTCTAAGTCAAATTCTTGTAATATTTCCATCCATTTCCCTTGTCGTTCTCCCAGTTCAAACTACATGAGTAATGACTTTATTGCTTGGTCAGGAACGATCGCATAGATTTTACTCCTCAAGATGTAATGTCTAAACTTCTTGACCACTCTTACTAATGCAAAGGCCTATTTTTCAAGAGCAGGATATCTAACCTCAGCGCTTTTGAAAGGAGAACTCATAAATGCAATAGGTTTCTCATCTCCTGCTTGCCTCTGTGTCAAAATAGCTGCTCCTGAGTGTAGCGAAGCAAAAGAATATATGTAAAACGATAGTGTATAATCTGGGCTAGTTAGTATAGGGGCTTCAGCGATGGATTTCTTGATCTGGGTGAAAGCCTCTTTTTCTTCAGTTGTCCACTCGACCTTAGCGTCCTTCTTCATCATTTCATTCAAAGGCTTGACTATTTCTGTAAACCCAGTAATGAATTTTCTCACAAAATTGATCTTAAGATCTCATCTCTTTTTTACTACCGGGCATTTGTATTTTTAATAATGCTTCTACCCGATCTAGGTCTATGGAGATCCCCCTCTCAAAAATTACATGGCCAAGTAGCTTTCCTTCAGCCACTCCAAACACACATTTCTTGGGATTAAGAGAAATCCCATATCTCCTACACCTCTCTAACACTTTTATGAGGTGGTCTGGGTGATCCTCTCTGATCTTAGAAAATATCGTCAAATCATCCATATAAATAATAATGCATTTTCCAATCAGTTCTTTGAATGTTGTGTCCATCGCTCGCTGGAAGGTTGCCCCAGCATTAATCAGTCCAAATGGCATTCTTTTATATCCATATGTTCCCCACTTCATTGTAAATGTTGTCTTCATACGATCTTCATAATTTACCAACACCTGGTTATATCCTGAATAACCATCTAAAAATGACATCATTTGTGAACCATTCACAATTTGTAATACTTCATCCAAAGAAGGGAGTGGGTAATTATATTTCTCAGAAGCTTTGTTAAGATTGTGAAAAACCACGCAAAGCCGTATTTCTCCATTCTTTTTCCGTACTGGTACCAAATTAGCAACCCAAGTAGAATGTCATACTGGAAAAATTATCTTAGCAGAAAGTAACTTTTGCACTTCCTTGAAGATCAAAGGTTCTATCAGTGCATTGACCGGACGTTGTTTTTGCCTGAACGGTTTTATGTTAGGTTTTAGAGGAATCACATGGGTGATAATCGTTGTATCGAATGTCTTTAAATCTTCATACCCCCATGTTATTACATCGATGAATTCTTTCAAGATCTGTATCAACTTTTCTCTTTCACCTTGAGTGCAAATCTTCCCAATATAAACAATTTTCTCTCGTCCTTTAGGACCAATATTATGAGGCTCGTATTTTCCAGCATCCGAGTCAGTTGTTAATCTCTCTTTTACTCTCGAGTCCGAATCGAAAAGTATCTCTAAGGTGACCATCCCTTTAGGAATAACATTGGTTGGTAAATCCAAAAATGTCCACGTTACCTTCGTTATTGAAATCATCTGATTTATCTTCCTCATCAATAATTTGATCTTCAAAAGCCCCCGAATTGGCGAGAAAAGCTAAGATATGGGCATCATCCAGGAAAACTTGGAAATGTTTGATATTATCAGGCACCGCAGATGCAGAGAATAATTCCACCAAAAACTTCTTTAAAGGGGATTGGCCTACTGGTTCTAATGTACTAGCAGCTACAGCCAGCGCATTAGGTATTCTGTTTACTTTCCTAGGTACTAGTTGAATATCAAAAGCCTCGAAATCTTCAATCAAATCCCACACTCTATTTCGATATGCCGCTAATCTCTTGTCATGGCAAGCGTATTGGCTTCGCACTTGTTTAACCACCAACTTTGAATCTCCTTGCACCTTTAAACACTTTGATCCTTTCTTATGAGCAAAAAGTAATCCTCTAATTAAAACTTTGTACTCCATTACGTTATTAGTACAAGGGAATTGAAGACGGTAAGAAGCTAGAAGGGTTTTCCCTTTTGGGTTGGTTAACTCTACGCCTGCTCCGCTGCCTTGTTTGGATCTTGACCCATCAAACTTTAAAAACCATATTTCATCTTTTGGTTTCTTCGTATTTTTCACCTTTGGGTCAATGCCGAGGTTAGATCTCAAAGAGAATTGTTGCTTCTCAAGCTCAAGAATTTGTGACAATTGAGTTTGTTCAATCCCTGTTTGTATAAGCAGTTCAATTGTATTCGAAACAACCTCCTGTTCAGATTGAGGTTGAAATTTGGATTGTGTTTCTTCCTTCTTAAGCTCCAGAGGGACATCTCCCTCTTCATTTTTAACAACCTTAACTGCAAGAACTTCATGGTTGTATTCTTTAGGTAAGGTAATCTTGTCTACGGGCTTGATTATCTAAGACTCTAATTTGACACCTTGAACTTCCCCCATATTGTTGGTATGATTATCTTCTTCGAAAGGAACCGGATTCATCAACTTTGTGATCTCATTCTGACATGGGATACATGAAACTTCTGAGTGTTCCTCATGGTGTATCTGATGCCACTTCAGTAGCAGCAACTCTTGTATCTTCATAGTATTTCCTAATAAGCACATTCCTTGTTGTACTACTGTAACGAACTCTTTCACCCACCCTCTATATGCGGTCTTGTTGGTTTGAGATGGTTGAAGTGGGGTTGGTGCAGACAAAGTAAGAATCTCATTGACTCTATAAACCCTTGGGCTTACCTCAGCAAATGCCACTTCATTAAGAGCACCATAATCCGTGACCAATTTCTTCAATTTAGGCTCACTATCAATTTGGATCCGGTTGCTCACCCCTTTCCAAGGAAGCCATAAATACGTAAAACAAGTTGAGAAATACCCTCCCAATGTCTTGGACCAATCTCTATTGAGAAGCATCCCATATACTTCTGGAATTTCCACCACTTGAATGTCACTATAGCGAGATATTCGAGGATCAGCGCCTAACTGGATATATACATCTTTCAATTCTCCAATGACATTAACCTTTGTTTTGTCTAATTGTACTACCTTACTATTCGCACGTACTGGTTGAAGTCCAAGTTGTTGGCATATAGAGTAAGGCATCACGTTTCCTGAAGCTCCTGAGTCCACCAAACAGTTATGTAAAATCTTCCCACATATCTTCAAACTTAGTAAAAATGGTGGATTTTCTATTGCATCATTACTAACATTAGCATTAACTTCATTAAAATCAGCCATCTTAACCTCATTACTCTGTGATTCTAACATTTCCAACTTCCTAAGGAGAGCCTTCTTCTATTCGGGGCAATATCTCAATACTTCCATTAAGGACATAGTAGTGGCAGTCCTTTCCATCTCTTTAGTGACATCAAATGATTCTTTCAGAACATAATCTTGCCCCTGAACTTGTTTAGGGTGTGTTCCTTGGAAATCTTGAGGTGGACGAGGATTATTGCTCGCATTAGCATCTAGAGGTACAAACCCACCCATCGGGGGAGGTGGTTCTGCTAACGGAGCCTTGCCTTGACTTCTAAGATTATAGTTGTTCCTAGTCTGAAAGGCCTAAGCATCGTATACGCATGGTTCACCATCAGCTTCAGCCTGAAACTCTTTACACGGGAAAGTATCAACCAGCATGGTAGTATTAACCTTATCTGGTTCATCATTGGAACAATATTTGGGCTGAGAGTCAGCTTGAGCAATTCTTATGATTTTCTCGAACTGTGCACAATTAACCTTTGAATGGGAAGTCGTGTCATGCAACCTGCACCAATTTGTTAGTAGATTCATATCAACAAGGTTAACACTTTGTGTGTGGTTTGGGTTATCCTGTGCATCTGGGTGGTCATGGTTCACCCCATCGTTATTTAGACCCATATTCCACTACCTATTATAAGGTTTATTATTGTACCTTTGATTTTGGTTCTGGTTATTGTAGTTTCATTGATTATTATATGATTGAGATTGATTATACCCTCCTGGTGGATTCATCTTTAGCTGGCTTAAGTCTGAAGCAACCTGCGAGATCATTTTATTCAAGGCCTCTACTTCACCAGATATATGGGATCCTTGATTCTCAGGTGTCATAGTTGGAAGTTGGTTTGTTGAATGCATATTGTCAAATTATTGATTTCCGGCTTGCGGCTGACCAGTGTACTATGTTTGAGTGGGAATGGTATTGGTACCATTTTGCCAAGTCGATGCTTGAGCTGCGAACTGTTGACTTGCCTGTGGTTGGGGTGCATAAATTGGCACGAGGTTCATTGTTGGGGCACCTATAGGTAGAGACAAGGGTACACCTGGGAGTTGATTGTAATTTCCTTGATTCACCCCTGTGGGTAAATTATATTCAATCCCTCCCAGGGTTTGATTCAACTTCTGGTTCATGCTAATTGCTAATGTGAAGACTTTTGCTAAAGTATCCCTTTGATCTTGAGGAACACTCTTTTTAATGAACATAGCAGTCCAAGGGTCAATAGCTCTCAGATATGAGTCGATGGTTACGTTAGGTGCTACCTGGTAAGGGGCTTGCAGCCTCTTGAATGCCCTTTGGAAGTTGGTATTAAAAGTCATTAATGGCTCATTTGGCAATTTCTTAAGAGAAGCAAACTAATGGTATAATGACCTAGGGTCTACGTACACTCGGAATTGATCAATGAAGGCCTTCTCCAAAAGATCCCAACCTATCATGGAGTTTGCAGGTAGGGTTAAGTACCAATTGTATTTATTCAGTCCAAGTGAATATGGGAAGAGTCTACATACTACATCTTGGTGTTCAATATGATTACGAACAACCGCATCTTTGAATGCTTCAATATGTTCATCAGTCGTTCGTCCGCCTAGATAGTAAAATTTGCTACAAAATTTGTCGGGGTTTCTAGGTAGGTCATGTATACCCCCTGGTATGGTTCCTAGTGGTGTACTATCTTGGTTGAAGTAAGCCATCGAAGGTAATAATGGTGAATGTTGAGTTACGAAAGGTGCAGCGATAGGTTGAGGACTGGGAATCAGTTGGTCTCTTGCGTTGGGTATGGATGACTGTACTGGTGAGAATGCTGAGGGTTGTTTCTTAGATTTGTTCTTCTTCCTCCTAGTGGTAGGTCCTAATTCAACTAAGTCAAACGGTGAAGAACCACTCCTCAGGACTCGGTGGAATCTCTCAGAAGAAAAAGATGATATACGATCCAGCTTAGTACCTCAATTATCTGGTTGAGGAGGTGGTTGTAGATTTTCTCGTATTGTCCCAAGCAAAGTTGTATAGTTGAGTAAGAATGTCGTCTTGCTGATTGTTGAGGTTAGGTTAGGTAAAGGGTATCAATCCATTTGCTGGAAATACCAAATGCGGTTCACCTACAAAGGGTTTAGTCTATGCCCTCCTTCTAGCGCCAGTTTCTGTTAACGTGCATTTTGACAAACCCACCAACAGTCAGGTAGTTTATGCAAACACTCACCACCTCTCCTGAAAAGGAACGGGTTCGGAAGAACTCACTACCCCAAGGTCTCTGTAGTCATGTCTCAATGGTGATGGATAGCTCAATGGTTGATGTGGTTATACCTGTAAAGGGGCCTGCTAGTTAGAACTAAAACTCGCTGGTTTACGAACGATTGCGCTTCTTCTTTTTTTTGTATTTTATGATTTAAGACTCTCTAGAGAAATAAAATGTGAAGCGTAAGGGAAACAAGAAAATAACAATAAAGATCAATACACTGACAACTCAATAAACTATTCAATTAGATCCCTACAATTTGAGCAATTATCAGATATTATCCAAGCTAACATTCAACAACGGACTTCCATAAAACCTACAAAATCATCAATATCACAAATCTTTGGACATAGAATCATCAACAATATGGCCTATCACAGTAATTCCCATACACCACTGGCGTGCGCAATATGGTTCATATCATAAAAGACAAAAAGATTACCACGTTGCTAACTCAAAATAATAGACATTACCAATTACACAAAACAATTTCGTAGGATATAGATGTAAATCAGGCAATCTACAAGCTGCTTTTCATATTAATCTCTATGAATGTATAGCAAAAATAACTCAAACTTCTTAACAATCTGCAAAAATCTCTAAAAATCTCTAAGTGGGCCACAAATCATCAATTTGGGGACCCTTACAAATGAATTCAACTTCTCAATTTATAGAAGTTTTTGACCCTATTATTTAGGAAATAACTTTATCCTAAATTAAGAACTAAAATTAGGAGTCGCAGTTAACTTGCAAGTTTTTGCCTGGACACTCCACTTAACAACTACGAAACGGATGCTGCATGAGCACTACGAAGACCATGCTGAGTGAGCCACGTTTTCGTAATCATGTAGGATTTCTTTCAAAATTGGCACTTGAGTAGGAGGAGCAGTTTTAAAATCAAGAACAAGCTTTGCTATCTTTAGCAATTGTGTGAGTAGCATTTTTTATTTCTTGGTAAATGCCTTATAATTTTCAATTATACATGCAACTGCTTGGACTGGCGGATTGGCTACATGCTTAATTCTAAATTTATACTTCTTCAAAGTCTCCTCTGCATGTACTCCTTGTTCCTCTAACTTCTTTACCATATCCGCCACCTCCTGACACTGAGTAATCAGCTATGTGTATCTATCCATACGGGCAGCATCAAACTGGGCAGTAGGTCCTAAGTTTTGCACCTCACATGCATCTCATTGATTCAAAACTTGTTGCTGGTCCATTATTCTGGTATCAGCTATTTCGAGGCCAAAAGGCCCTAGTATATTCGTTACAAAATCCTCATATGACAAAATCTCTCTGAGAAGAGGGTCCCGAATATTAGTCATCTCCTTGACATACTACTAATACATCTCTACTTTCAACTCCAAAATGTATATGTAGGATTGTAGATTCTCACCACTATCCCCTCCTAAGAGGTTTTCTCGTACTATCAGCTCTTCTCCTAACCGTAGTATCCTTTTCAAAATTCGGAGCTGTTTATTAAAGGTGTTCTCCTTCAGCTCCCATTATGTGGAACGGGTTGCCAAGCTCCACCTGCCTGTACTACTTTACAGTATATTTCCATCGTGTCCTGTAGAAACAACCTAATTTTGGCTACATTCATTTGAGTCCAAGACTTAGCGGCCGCAACTACTTGTCTCACCTCCAATAGTGCCTTTACATCTCCTTCTAGCAAGGATGAGGTTGAAGGTAGGTCATCTGTCCTATAGGAGTCCAAAGGTTTACACATTTCTACCAAGAGGTGTTTATACTACCCAAGTTGCGCTTTAAGTTCTACATTTGAGCTATGCTCCTTTTCCACGCGCCCTCTAACAACACTTGTGGCTAGTTCCAAGGTATCTAACTCTCCCCACTTGGTCTGCTTACCTAGGTTTATCTGTGATACTTGGTATTTGGGAGAAGCTTTTCCCTCAGCCTGCGATGGAACCGCCACATCTGCAATCACTTCACCGGAACTAGTTTTCGACAGGTGGTGAACCATCTTCAACTTCTTAATCTTTGGTGGTTCCTCGGTGATTGCTTGTAGTAGAGTAACCTTGGAAAACTCTGATTTTCTCTTTTTCTTTTCAAAGGTAAACTCTAACCATTATGGTATATCTTCGGCTTTATCACCTTGATGTGATACAATCTCAGCAGTTATAACATGCACCTCTACCTGCTCCTCTACCTGCTCCTCTGCTTCAGCTCCTGTTTGGCCAGGAACCTAGAATGATGAAATTTGGCGGGCTAAGTTAGCTTGGAGAGCTTTTTGTTTGTGTAAATCTCCTAGCTTACCACTAACTTCCTCATTAAATGCCATTTCTTCATTCCCTAGCTCCATCTCTGCTTGCCCGGCTTCTATATCCTTAAGCAAGTCTTCTTGGTCTTGAGGAGTTAGAATCAACCTTTCATTTAGGATATCCTCAGCTTCACCTCCTTCTTTGTCACTACCTAGAGGCTGTTGTTGGTCGAGATCCTCTTCCTCCTGGTCAGAGTCAGACTCGACATTTCTAATTTTCACTTTCTCAGTAGTGGGTGTAAAACCTTGCACTCCAGGCTGCCCTGTGGATAAATTAACAAATGGTGGTGCGGGAGCAGCGGTGCCCGAAGCACTTGTTGTACCTGTGGAAGGTGGCTGAACAGGTACCTCCTTGGTGGCCTCTAGGTTCTCTTCCTATTCTTGAGTATCTTCTCCTTCAGTCTGGCCTATAGTAGTCCTTGGTGGGAGAACTCTAGTGAGTGGAACGACGCCTAGCCCATCGGTCACTCCTAGGTCTACAGCCTTCTTCAATAGTTCAGACTCCTTCATCTTTTCTTGGAGTTTCTTTAGCAAGTCCTCAGTTCTTTCTCGAGGCTTGTCTTCCTCACCTGGGTCAGCAGAGGTATTTTGTCTTGAAGTCGACCTTGTTTTTCGAACATACTCTTTATGGCCTCTTGACTGTGCCACCCCTGAGGTGGATTCCTTTTTCTTTGTTTTTGATGCACTAGGTCTAACCCTCTAGCTTAACCATTGCTTAGTCCTATTGATGACTACCTGGGAGACCTTCTCCATATCTGTATCTTCGCTTGTAGACCATTTCACTAGGGAGAGGGGCCTCTTGTCTATCCCTGATTCTTTATAAATTGGATCGAGTAACTCTCCATCATCCCTCGGGTCTTTAGGGAGGTTAGTGTCGATACCAAAGTCTCTAACCTGCAGCACGGACAACCTATTATAATTCTTCTCCCTAACTTCAAAATCATCCTGCAAGTTGGCCCAAAAGTCTTCCAAGCTGGGCTTATGCCCCTCATATGCCTTAGGCATAGCCTGCTTAAGTTTCCCATAGGGATCATTAAATTCCCTAGTATTATTATATTCTTTCAGGTTCAAATCTTGAAGCTCTTGCTCGGCCAATTTTGCCACTTGTATTTTAGAATAGGCGAAATACCCAATGGACACCGAGAAGTCAATACCTGTTTTGTGTTTAGAAGACAGCAGTGACTGGAGACCAAGAAGTTGTCTCACATACTCCAATAGGATTACCCTATCGTTGCAATAACGAGGCAACAACATTGGATTCCCTGTGAATCCACTAAATCTGATGTAAGTGGAATGTGGGTTTTTGATGAACCAACATGCCCACTCCTGGATAATAGCCATGGGTTCTGGGCTTATCCGATATCCTGTGTCTCCAGTCAACTTAATGATTATAGGGAAGATGAAGGCATCATTGACCCTCTTGAAGTGTGTCTTTGCATTTGTCAAAGTGAGTTGGGAATAATATTCCCATATCTTCTTTTGTCCCTCCTTCTCTCCTAACTGCCCTTCTACCTGTAGGCCTGGAAACTTTCCGGCTCTAGCAGCTACCCAAATGACATAAGACTTGAAAAAGAACTTCTGGTTGTGCTGCACCTCCTTCATCTACTCACAAATGTTATCAGAAAGGATTTGCGGCCAATCAAAGTATTGCTTTCCTACCAATATAGTACTCATAAAGTGGAACATCCAAGGGTGGAAATGCTTGTAGTCGGGCTTGTCGAAGGCCCTGCTGAGCATAATAATCAAGTCCCTTTGAGGCTATTTGAAGTCTGCCCTCAGGACCTCTGTATCTTTGAGCCCTGTTTTCCTCTCCTCTTCCAACCAGTTGGTATTCATGTGTCGTTTGCTGGTTGACACCTTCTCGTTCCATGTTTTTAAGGCCTCTTCTTCTGTTAATAAAAATGCCTCTTCCCTAGTTGGGATTGCGAAGACGAACCCCAGCATATCCGGTGACAAGTCAATAACAGTCTTTCCATGTGCATCCATACACTTTCTTGTCCCTAGATTGTAGAATGGAGCGATGGTCATTATAAACTCTAGTGCTTGAAGTGACTGCAGGAATACAGTAGCTTCCACAAGACCCGACCTCTTTATCCTTCAGTGGAGAGCATCTAGGTTAGGTTTATCCAATTGGATTGCAATATCCCCAATCTGTATGTGTCCCACTTCGGTGTCCATGACCCATTTAATTTGATCGTCCAGCTTCGAAACATGGACCTGTCCCTGGTATTGGTACTTAATGGTGGCTGGAAGTCTATCAATTTCTTTACCTCTCTTGTTGGTGGATGAGTCCATCTAACCACTGTAACCTGCAGGCAAAACACAAATTTTAGTCCTCAATATTAAACGTAAATCTTTATCCACTTCAGGACTTCGTGGTCCCGGGGTCCCGGTCCTAGATTTGGGACGATCCGGAACTCTGGGGATTCGGGGTGGAATGGAAGGCAAAACCCGAAACTCCAGGGTGGAAAGCAAAGCGAAACCCGGAACTCCGGGGTTTCGGGGTGGAAGGCAAAGGGAAACCCAGAACTTTGGGGTTCCCGGGTGGAAGGCTAAATGAAACCCGGAACTCCGAGGATTCGGGGTGGAAAGCTAGGGCACGCCTAAAAACAACAAAACACAAAAGAACAAAAAAGGAACAAAAACGTGAAAAGACACCTAATCTAGAAAAACACAAGGAGAGAAAATGAATTCACCAACCTAGTGAATTGAAAATTGAATAGACGCCAAGAAAGAGAGCTCGGGAGTCCGAAGGTTCACGACTTGGAGCTAGGGAGGAGAAACTCTAAATGCACAAATGAACTCAGAAAGTTCATTATCTCCTATATATAGCTTCCCAAAAAGCCTTCCGTACGAAAACCATAAACACGACCCCGGGACTCTGGGGTTTCGGGGTCCTGGGGTCGATAGAGACGAAAACAAAAACCACCTCGGGACTCCAGGACTTTGAAGTTCCGAGGTCGAAAGACCCAAGACCTCGGGACTCCAGGATTTCAAAGTTCCAAGGTCAGAACAACAAGGGACCTTGGGACTCCGGGATCTGGGAGTTCCGAGGTAAAACCAAAAAGAACCTCAGGACTTCGGGACTCCGAAGTTCCAAGGTAAAAACAAAAGAGAACCTCGGGACTCCGGAGTTCCGAGGTAAAACCCAAAAGGGACCTCGGGACTCTGGGATTCCGAAGTTCCGAGGTAACACCCAAAAGGGACCTTGGGACTCCGGGATTCTGAAGTTCTGGGGTCGACACCAAAAAGGGAAGAAAGAAACTAAAAAGGGGGTCCATATTTTGACTCAAGGAAACCAAATGGGGAAACAGATATGTTAGGCATAACACTAACCCCTCTTTTAGAATTAAAAATGGTTGAATTATGTGTTTTGAGACTGTGTAAAAGTAGCAAAGAATTGATTGTAACTTGAAATAGAAGCGTGGGATGAAGTTGTGCACCTAGATCTGGCTATAATATGTCGAGACAAAGCCACCCTATGAATTTGAGGAAAAGTTGTCGGGACCGTGTTGAAAGTGCACACAGTCCTCTGAAAAATCCGCGAAACGAAAAGGATTTTTCTGCCTCTACAAATGGAGTCCAAATCTGCAAACACAACTGCGCACCTACAACCTACACACAAAAAAAGAGAGGAAAAGGGGTTGGGATTGGGGGTTTGCCTTCAGGTCAAACCCTAGTTTTGGAATTAACCAAATGATGAAAGAATGTACTTGAAAGTAAATGTAAATGAAAGACTAAAATGTAATTCACCTCAAGAGAGGTTGTAGATAGAAATGTGGGTACATTTGCTTGTATGGAATTGAATGTTGAAAGGGATCTCCTCTTCAATGGTTGAATCCTTGACTTGAATGAAACACCTAGCCTTGAAGGGAGACTTGAGAATGCTCAATGCTAAAAAGGAATGCTTGAACTCTTGCCCACTCTTCGCTTCTTGATCTTATGCAAATGAGAGGACAAATGCAACTTATATATTCGTCAATTAGGGTTAATTGACTGATTTTTGTCATAGGCCGACACAGGGAAAGTTTTCCCGCTTTAAGTGCAAAGACCAATGCAAAGATAGGGCAGAAGGGGACCCAAAATGGGGTAGGGACAGGGGCACCACGCCACTGTCCTACCCTTATCGCAGGACAAGAAGCAGGGTTAGGAAGTGCAGAGTGCACAAAAGTGCAGTTTCCAGGGATGAGCAAGTCTCGGGTCTCTGATCAGGCTTGGGGATTCAAATCGCCAATGTGAAGACCCTAATGTGGTCGCAAATTGCAGGGGTCACAATTTTATGACACTACAAATTCGAAAACTTACCAAAAAGCTTCTGATCTCTTAATTGTTGCAAAACTATCCTTAAGTTCTTCATATATTCCTCTTCATTCTTGGAATAGATCAATATGTCATCAATGAATATAAGCCCAAAATCATCCAAGTAATCTCTAAAGATACTTTTCATAAGATTCGTGAACGTTGCTAGAGCATTTGTTAGACCAAAAGGTATTATTGTGAACTCGTAAGGCCCATACTGAGTTCGAAATTCTATCTTTGGGATATCCTCTTCCTTTATCCTCAACTGGTGGTATCCTGATCTAAGGTCGATATTAGAGAATATGGTAGCACCCTTCATTTGATCAAATAACTCATCTATCCTAGGCAAATGATACTTATTTTTAATGGTTACCTTGTTCAACATCCTATAATCCATACATAATCTCAAGGTACCATCCTTCTTCTTCACGAAGATTAGCAGAGCACCCCACAGAGATACACTTGGTCTTATGAAACCCTACTTAAGTAACTCTTGCAATTGAGCCTTCAACTCATATAGTTTTGTGGTAGTCATTTTGTAAGGAGTTTTGGATTGTGGCTCGGTTCTAGGTAAGAGTTCAATAGATAAGTCAAATTCTCTCTTTGGTGTTAGCTTTGCAAGCTCTTCCGGAAAAACATCTAAGAAATTTCTGAGAATTGGATAATCCTTAGGACTCTTCTAGGCATTATCCAAGTCACTCACAATAATAACAAAAATGAAACATCCCTTCCTTTGTGCTTTCTTGAGTTGCATAACTGAGATGTGTCTCAATTCAAGAGGCTTTTGAGACCCATGAATCTCAACCAGATTTTCATAATCATCTAAACCACTGACAACTTTGTCCTCACAATTTACTACAACTTTATTCTCGGTTAACCAATTAATACCTAAGATCGCATAATATGATCCCAGTGGTGCTACATATAGATTAACCTAAGTTTGGAAATTAGGAAGCTCTAAATCACTACAAAGTAGACATGAATCTACCCTCTTCTTTGCTCGATTTCCATACTAAACCATCCATGCATGTGACATACAACTAGGTCTAATAGGTAGTTTAGAAACTACTTTAGGATCAATAAAACATTCAGTAGCTCCTATATCTATCAAATTAGAAACTGATTGACCAAAAAGCTTACCCGTCATCTGGATAGGTGAAGCCTGAAAGTCAACCTGGCGGTTGTCAACCGCTGCATGAATCTGATGTTGTGAAGCTCCTTGTTGATTCCCTCCTCTTTGAGTTGTGAAACGTTGTGGAAAATTTGAAGAATAATGATTTCCCCCACAATTATAGCATCCATATCTAGGTCCTAGGTGTCCACCTGACCTGTTCCTATCAAAGTTTTGCCTGGTATTGGAATTAGAGAAGTTGGTGTTATTGTTCACTTTCTTGTTTCCACCCTGATTTACTCCTCCTCTATCCTGAGGACTAGTTCCTCTTTTTAGATTCCTTATCTGCCGACTGTTGTTTCCCTTCTTATTATTATTGTTTTGAAAATTCTTGTTCCCAAAACCTGGTTTAGTATTCACATTCTTCCTAAAATTTGCTAACTACTGCAATTTTTGTTCTTGTTTAGTAGCTTTCTCAAAAACTTCATCCATGGTCAATGGATTGTGAATATCCCCTTCAGCTCCAATGTGAGTCCTCAAACATAAGATGAACTTTTGAATGCGAAATCGTTCATCCATCTAGTACTGTGGTACATACTTAGGAGATTGGTGAATTTCTCCCAGTATTGAGTAACTGTCATACCACCTTGTGTCAGATTCTGAAACTCTGTCATCTTCCTATCGAAGAATAACTGTGGAAGCCACCTCTTTCTGAAAGATTGCAGAAATAGCTCCCAAGTGATATCATCAGGCTGTAACTTCTTCTCAGATTTCTCATTGTCCCACCATGTCACAGCTTCTCCAGTAAGCTGATAAGAAGCCCATACTGCTTTAGTTTCATTCGACATGTTACAGAATTTGAAATACTTCTCCACCTCAATTACCCAAGCTTCAATGCCATCATCGATGGTCTTATCATTGAACTTGGGCGAGACTATTCTTTTCAAATCTTTTGCTAGCTCACCTTCAATCCTGGCTCAATGATCAGGTTGTTCTCAACCCTAGGAATTTCATTTCTAGGTTGCTCCTCCTATCGAGGTTGTTCATTTCAGACCTCACCAACCCTTCAAACTTCCTGTTCAATTCCATCCATCCTAGCATTCTACTGATTCAAAAGATTGAGAATCTGATCAAGTCTTTCATTCCTGTTGCTTGATCCAGCTCTAGTAGTTCTAGAACCCATTGCAACTCAACAATTCTTGCATCAAGGAATGTTTCTTTAGCATAATGGTCATAGGCCCTAGTGTTATACACCTAGAGCTCTGATACCAAAGTGTAAAGACATAGACGCTCTAACTTTCAATAAATGAATGAAAACTCTTTAACTTCAAACAAATCTATAATTCCTTTAATAAATTCATTTATCCTTCTCAAATCATTCCATAATCACATAATGTCATTCTAATAAGGTCATAACATATGTGAGTTCAATAATATAAATAATAAGTCTAAACTCAATAAATAGGTAAATCGTAGTATTCTTTACATAATGTGCAACATTTCATAGTATTACAACATTCAATTCCTCTATCTAGGATACATTACAAAACTTAGGCATTCAATTTCCTTAAGCTAAATATACAATTACAAGATCAATACAATAATTAAATAAGATACTTCATTTGATCTTCAATCCATAAGCTATCTTTAGTTCAATCCTTTGAATGAAGACAAGAACAAGATTCAGGTGCTTTTTCCATGCAACCTTGAAGCATGCGCTTCCCCAGAATTCTTATTCAATCAAGAATACCCGACCCTGCATGAATTGCTTAGCAAGAAGAATTTGACATGCAAGATGGAATCTTTGTGCGTGCCTAGTATGATACATGCATTTTCATTTACTCTAACTCATTTAAGAAACAAGCAAGATCAATACAAAGATATGGTAGAGAGTCATAAATACATCCATCTATTCCAATAGTCAATAAATTACTCGGTCGAGTATAAGGTCGTGCATAGCAATAAAATAGTTTGAAAAAGCAAACTATAATCTCTAAAATCCCATATTCGGCACCCATCCCAGAATGTATACTTTCCCCAAATTACATGACTAGTATATTCATTCATCTAGCATGCCTAATATCTTCTAAGTTTACTACTATGAGTATGTATGTCAAGTATTTCCATTCAAATGCATACATAGATTGAAAACACTTTCAAACGTAAATCATTTTGTAGGAGAACATTCTCTCATTTTCAACATAAAACTAATAAGTTTAAACTAAGAAGGTGTAACACATGCATGCACATATTTGGATACAAAAGACTACAAAATGAAAGTTATGAGTACACGTTCTTTTAAATCCATGTTTCTTATTTTGTCTAATAATCATTTCAACATACATTAATTATTTATTTTCATATTATTCATATATGTTTCTATTTTTCAATACTAAAATCAGATTTAGTTTATGTTTCAATAATAGTACATAAAATTTCCAGAATTCAAGTTTACTTGTATTTCTTACTTTCATGATATCTGACTAAGCTTGCTTGTTGACAGGTTTTTTACAGGTTTGTACAAGTTTGGTATAAATCAACATGTTTTCTCTTTTTCAGATAGAGATCCGAGTTACATATTTCAGCATATAATGAAACTCATCTCTCTCTCTCTCTCTCTCTCTCTCTCTCTCTCTCTCTCTCTCTCTCTCATATGTATATGTGTATGTATATGCATATGCTTATGTATATGTATGTGTATATGCATATGTATACATATGCATATACACATACATACATACATACATACATACATACATACATATATATATATACATATATATATATATATACATACATATATACATATATATATACATATATACATATATATACATACATATATACATATATATATACATATATATGTATATATATATGTATATATGTATATATATATACATATACACATATGTATACATATGCATATACAGATACATATACATACATATGCATATACACATACATATACCTATATGTATACATATACATACACATACATATGTATATACACATACATACATATACATATACATATGCATATACACATACATATAAATATGCATATACATATACATATAAATATGCATATACACATACATATACATATACATATACATATACATATACATATACATATACATATACACATACATATACAGATGCATATACACATACATATAAATATACACATACATACACATACACATATACATATACACATACATACATATATATACATATATACATACATATACATATGCATATACATATGCATATACACATACATATACATATACACATACATACATACATACATACATACATACATACATACATACATACATACATACATACATATATATATATATATATATATATATATATATATATATATATATATATATATATATATATATCAGTGATTCAAATGATGGAATATAAACATTGTATTTCATGTATTTCATTTTGAAGACAATTACTCCATATGCATAAGCAATGTATACACAAACAAACATCAAAATACATGCTTAATCATTTAAAAGCATTAAATCAATCTATTTTAAAAACAATGACATCAAATTTAACTCTCCATGTAAAATTACTTCCTTCATATAAAAATAATCATTCATTTATGCAAGATGCATTCGATGCAACTACTGTGGTGTGTGAGATTCCATCTCCATACCAAATTCAAAAAGCTAAACAACTCTACCTGAACCAAGTTCTCACCTTCATACACGTTCACCTATTCCTGCATTCACTTGCACTCGATTTTTGATTTTTTTTAATAAGTAAATAGCTGCAGAGGGGAAGCACCCTTGTATGAATCAAAATATGAGAATGCAAGGCCTGGTTCAGTGAGAGTGGTAGGGGGAAAGAGCCAGGAAGAAAACCCCCCTACCCTAGCTCTATTCCTTATACAAAAAAAAAACTAACAATGGAGGCTGGATAAGTACAAAACACCAGTGGACAACCACTGGAAGTAGATAACAAAGGCCTTTAAACAAAAAAAACAATAACCAAAACAGAGAAACTGGAGAGAGGTGACAACAGGAATCAATGGGAGTCTTCAGAGTCATCATCCACAAGAGCATGAGCCGCATCTAGGATTATAGGGCATTTAGTGCCATAGGTTGAGTGAACCACCAATTCTTCCTTCTCTCTAGGAAGTCGGTAGTCATTTGGGAACCACTCCTCGACAATCCCAAACCCCCAGTCATTGCCATAAACCAAATCTCCATTATCCAAAATACCAAATCCTTCTGCACCCGCTAACCCTTCATCTCGAAGATATTTTTCCCTCCATTCTGACGTGAAGCCATTTTGAATGCCTGCCACCTTAAGCAGAAATTCAATATTCTTGGTAATGGCAGGCCAGGTTTCTTGAAGAGCATCAAAGTCCAGAGAGTTCACAATCACTAACTTTCTTACCTCCGCCCCGTTGCCCAAGGACATATAGTAATTTTGGGGAAGCGATATTCTCAGGTTGGCATCAATATTGTCCAACACAGCATCAATTTCCCCTAGCAGGCAATGTTTAAACACCATTTGAGTTAAAAGCTTTGCTCTATGCATGCTAGTCCCATGTATATCACCATTGCAAGGAAAAATGTCGGCATATCGGCATTGGCTCTGTACCTATGATAAGCCATAAGGAATTCCTTCCCCAGTATCCTTTTACGGCTGTGAAGAATAAGAGGGTGTCGAGAGTAGAGGACCTCCTGCAGACTTTTGTCAGTGATTTCACCTAGGAAGGCCATCTGTCGACAAGTAGCTTCAAGGAGAATTGGGGTCTCCATAGCAAGTCACTGAGTGAAGAATGCAAATGTTTGATGGAAAAATGAGGGCATTTTATTGTTAAACAGCAAGTCATCAAACCAGGGGATACGGGCGCCAGGCAAGTAGTTCATGCCAATTGAATACACATATGCGTGAAATGACAGTGTCCAAACATCTTTTGAGCCAAAGCTCGTCAACTTAATATCAACCGACTATATGCATATCCTGAAAGGATCTAATCGTAACTAGATACTAATTAAAAGTACACACATGTCCAATTGCCATGGAGCCCAAACCGGAAAAGACCAATAATGACGGCAACGAGCCACATCTCGGTGACAAGAAGAAACCTCAATTGGTGAACAAATCAATCGGTCGATCAATCCACTGGGAGCCATGACCATTAGGTTAAGTAAAACTATAGCGGCAACTGGGGAGGCAATGCATTGGTTTGCGCCACAACTGGTAGTTCAATCAGAGAAAAATCTCAACCGGAAGGAGAAATGGAGAATGCAACCTTCAAGTAACTCAACCGGTGAGCACCACCATCAGTGAGATAGTTGGGAGTCCATATCAACCAGTGGAGGCAATACTACCAGTTAGCACCATCACCGGCAGGCTAATCAAAGAAACATATCAGCTGGAAGGAGAAGACAATCAGTCGAGACCACAACCGACAAACTCAACTCGAAAGCACCGTTATCGGCAAGATAATCGGGCCATATCAACTGGTGGAAGTTCAATTGGGGTAAAAAAAACTAGTTAGAAAGACCCAATCAGAGTGCCAAGGGGGGTCACCAATGGCTATCTCCATTTTAGAGAGTCTGTCAGCCTCTCTATTACCTTCCCTATAGATGTGGCTAATCTGAAATTCATCAAAGGTGACTAGCAGCACCAGAATCGGTTGAAGCCACTGGTTAAGGCGCCAACTAGGGGTGTTGTTACAGCGGACCGCATTAACTACATTTAATGAGTCTCCCTCCAGATGAATTCTTTGCACCCCAAGCTCCTTCCCTAGCTACAGTCCTCTTAAAGCCGCTCTGAATTCAACTTCATTGTTAGTGGCAACTCCAATCTTTTCAGAGATTTCTTTTATACAGATACCATCAGAGTTCCTCAATATACACCCAATACCACTTTGACTTGGGTTTCCTACAGAAGCACCATCAAAGTTTACCTTACACCACCCACGCTCTGGCGCTTCCCATTTTACACCCAATCTTGGATTGACCTGATCTACTAGGGTTCCCTTGCCAAAAAGCGGTGGAATGAGTAGATTTGGAAGTGCCAACTTATCTTCCAATCCCAATCTGTATATATATATTTTTCTTTAATGATTTGGATTAAGCAGCCTCATTCAGGAGCTCAGTCAGATGGTTCTCAATTTTCCCACATAGAGACATTAAGCTCATCTCTTTGCCCTGGAAAATTTTGCGATTCCTTTCTTTCCAAATTTCCTAAATCAAAAGAGATGGTAAAATATAAAGTAAATCGGCAAATATAGCCTTTTCTGCCGGTTTAGGCCATTGCAAAAACCACTCATCCAGCCCTAATGGGAAGGGGCCAAAGATTCTCAATTTTCCCATGAAATGCCACCAACAGTGACTGTAGAACTTGCAGTGGAGAAGTAGATGATCCGCAGTCTCTTCTTGATCTTGACATAAAATGCATCTACTGGGTCCATTGATACCCATTGAATAGAGCCTTTCTTTAGTTAGAATCTTTTTTTGGCAAGCCAGTCAGGCAAATGAACCTGCTTTGGGTAGGAGATGTCAGTGCCAAAAAAGATTAACAACCCAATCTTTTTTGTCTATAGCCACTTCTTTCAATTTGTAACCAAAACATACCTTGTATTTACCATCAGAGGAACCGCACCACCTAATAATATCCTTTTCAGGGGAAGGGAAAATAACCCTTTTGCTGAGAATGTCGGCAAACAAGTCTTTTTGATGCCGATCCAAGTCCAAGGGATCCAAGGAGTTTCATTTCCACTTAGCAATGCCATTTTCTTGGATAGGATTGTAGACACCTAAAATTGTCCAGTCTAATTAAATAAATATCTTTATTTATTTAATTATTTAAGCCTAATTCTTCTATTATTTAAATAAATCTTTATTTATTTAATTAATTCATTTATCCTCTTCTAGCCTTATTTCTCATTTAAATAAATACATTTATTTATTTAAATTATCCTTTTCCTAAATTAAATAAATATCTTATTTATTTAATTTGATCCCACTTCTTCTATTAATTAAATGAATCTTTATTTATTTAATTAATTCATTAGCCTTTTCTACTCGTGACACATGTCATTCGTCTCTTAATTCATACACTACCTACCCTTTCATTATTTTATTATTTCTTTTACCTACCCTCTAATCATAGCCGACCTCTTTTACACCTCTCAATCTTATCCCTCCATTTCTTATAGTGTCTTCTATATAAGGAGATGCTTCCTTCATTATCAAACCCTGACTGATCAATTGACTACAGTACGCTTTGCACTTTCATATGCGATCCTACTTGCAACCACATTTCCGTTCTTTGTTGAGCTCTTGTGCACATAAAATCTGAGAGCAAATATATCAAACAAGATCAATGGAGATAGGAAGAATGGAGATCCAAACCCTATTGGACATGTGATGGTATAATCTTTGTGGTTTCGTTTGATTTGCATTGTCTTAGGTAATCTTCATATGTTATGGTGGATCTTTGTTGTTGTTAGGCTAGGGTTTTGTGGTTGAATCAATTTAGTCTTTCAATATTGTTGTTCCATTTTCACCATATACATTTTGGCACGCCTGGTGGGACATGGATTTTTGTTAGATCTGTATTTTTTGCAGGTTTTTCTAACCCTATATTGTTATTTTGTAAAACAATTTGGAGAATAACCTTGTGCAGCTAGGGTTTTGGATACAAAATCAAGATCTTGGAGAGATTTGATTTAATCTCACAAACGGCTAAGAATTTTTGCACCAAATTTTGTTTGTAGGTTGAGAATGGTATTAACAGCTCTCAATCCAAAATTCAGAATTTTTGGAGCACATTTGCATTTTCCATGATTTTTTTATGATTTTTCATAAAAAAATAATTTTGAGAGCAAATTAGCAAATTTTTCATCTTTTCTTATATTTTTGAAAAGATCTTTGATTTATACACATGATCTGTTCTTTGTGATTTTAATTTTGATGCAAAATATTTCCCTAAAAATCGGATCTTTAAAAATTAGGGTTTTTCCTTATTTTGATCAAATCTCACAAACGGCTTCGAATTTTGGCATAATTTTTTTTTTGCAGGTCAGGAAAATTATCAGAGGTGTTCAGTAAATATTTCAGATTTTTTGGATCAAGGTTTCATTTTATATGATTTTTTTATGATTTTTCATAAAAAAATAAATTTTGAGAGCAAATTAGCGAATTTTTCAGATTTTCTTACATTTTTGGAAATCTCTCAGAAATATACATAGGATCTGTTCTTTGTGATTTTAAATTTGATGCAAAATCATTCCTCAAAAATCGGATCTTTGAAAATTAGGGTTTTGCATTATTTTACTCATATCTCACAAACTGCTTGGATTTGTTGCAGAAATTTTTTTATGCAGGTTTAGAAGACCATCAAGACTCTCCAGTAAAAATTTTAGATTTTTTGGATCATTTTTGCATTTTATATGAAATTTTTATGATTTTTCACAAAAAATTAATTTTTGGAGCAAATTTGCAATTTTTTTGGATTTTCTTACATTTCTAGAAATCTCTTGAAATTTTACAGGTGGTCTTTTTTATGATGAATCAAATATTTTGGATTGGTCAACAAAACGCATTGTTGGAGGCCCCTATTTCACAAAGTCTTTTGGATCTAAAATTTACCTAACTTGTGTGCTTGCAGGAAGGGGTGATCATTTGCAACAATCCAAACTACTAACAAATATTTGTTGCAGGACCTTGACAAGGATTTTTTTTTAATCTTTATTGTGTGCCTTGTTTTCATAGACTAACAAACACTTCAATTGGTGCACTAAAATTGAACTAGTGTCCTTTGTGTCTTGGGCAATAGGCTCTTTTTGTTTCATCTTTAGAGGGTCTGTCTCCCCGTGTGGTCATTAGGACTACTAGTGAGGAGAGAACGACCCAAGTGGTAGCAAAAGAAAAGCCATCTTCTTCCAAACCACTATAAATAACTGTATTCATGGTGAAAACTATGGATAACGTGTGTTGATTAGTTCATACCGACACTATGTCTCCCCATAAACCCGTTTGATCAAATTTATTTGATCATTTGTAGGGCGTAACCCCTACCGACTGGGAGCCTTTTGTATTTACAGAGCTGAAAGTGCCACATGTATGGCCACACGAGTGGATGCCCTTACTAGCACCTTTTTGTTTTAGAAGCCCAAATTCTTCTAGTTGTTGGGGCAAGAGGTCGAACCTCTGGTAGCGGCCCACACACATACGGTTCTTAGTAGAGATACAAAGTTCGCCACGAGGAGTTTTTGTCGGGACTGATGCTTGGCTGCCCCGAGAAGTGAGTTCCGAGGGTGGAGCCAGTGGGGTCAAGCATCTAAGTATCCGCTCTGAATAGCGTAGCCTCGGGGGAAACTCCATGTGGGATCAACAACTATTGTCCTGGCCAACCATAAGAATTGTGCTTGTCTTATTTTGAACTATCAAACATTCAAGACCAAACACCAAAACATTGTGTCTTTTGTGTTTTCAAGTGTATGCAAAACAATTTTACATCAAACAACACACTTTTTTTGAATCATTTGGAGTCTAAACACTTGCAAACATTGAGTCCTCATCAACATTGTGTCCTCTTGTCAGAAAAATAGTCAAAAATTCAGATTTGGTCACAACAACAACTTCACAAATTGAAAAAATTTACAGTCCAACAAACAAGAGTAATCAGTTTCAAAATTCTTGAGCTTCCTAAGCTATCTCTTCAGGTTTTCATCTAGCATTCAACCTATCTTTGGGTCTCACAAAGTCCATCATTGCTTACACCTTACATTACATTCATATTTGTCTAAACTTGAGTCAAAAGGTCACTTGCTTGTCCTCATCTTGCTTTGTCAACATACTACATACAACAACATTTTCCTAAGTGGTCCCTCATCAAGCTCTATCACCTTTGAGTCTCATTTGGTCTTACTTAGAGTCAAGGTCAACTTACCTCATAAAGAGAAACTATCATCTCTTTGGAAGTCACACCTACTCTACTACATACATACTTAGTCTTACACTTTGGACATTGCAAGTAAACTTCAGATTCGTTTACATTCCATCCAAGTCTTAGTCTTCCATACTCTTTCCATTTTCATCTAGTCTCACACATCTTGGTCAAGACCTAGTTCATGGTTGAAACCCGTTCCCAAAAATATAGGAGAGAAGCTAAAGAGGCTCAAGAGTCTGCAAACATGAGTGCCTATGAGTATAAAAATGATGTCTTTTTCAATTCTGATCATACCACATTACTTAACATGGATGCCTATAGAAACATTCCAAATGTTGAGCACATGGACACTATAAACAACAATGATACACACAATGACAATATGGACAACATTTCAATACATTCAGCAAAAGTGGAAGACTCCATTATGGATCCCCGTTTCAATCGATTGGTTGAGGAAATAATGAGGAGTGATAGACAATATTTCTTACAAATGATGACACGAAGTGGAGCCAAGATCCCTCATGATTTTGACATGTCTCAAATAATGGAAAATCGACCTTTACAACAACCTCACCTCAATATGGATCAAAGGAGGCCTAATAGTGGAGGCAATAGAGGACCACATATGGTGCCTGAATCACCATCATCTTTGTTTCAAAAACTCGAGGTCCCATACACACATGGTCAAGCATATGATACTCACCTTCGCAAACCATTATGGAAGTCTTATGCAGAAAAATATACTCAATCACATACCAATGCTAAGGATCAACCACCAAGGCAATTGGATATCCAAAGGCATGATCAAAATTTGGACTCAAGGAAACCCCGCATCAAATTTGGGGGCAACACACTAGAACAAACTCATGACATTCCTATAGAGTATGGTATACAAGCACAAAGCAGATATTTTGTTCCTCATCATGACTCTATACCAAGTGGTCCATATACGCAACATCATTATAGACCTCCTCCATATGAACATGTGTATGACCAATATCATCCATATATGCAACATGCTTCTCCTCCACCCGGTGGTTCAGGCATGGAGTATGGTCCAAGAAGTCGGTCTCCACCCAAGAACAATTTGGAACAGAAAATTAAGGACTTACAAAAGAAAATGGAGGACATAAATACACCGAAGCCAACTTACACAATGAGAGACATATGTCTCTATCCATTTGACAAAAGCATTCCAATGCCTCCATTTCCTACACACTTTGTGACACCTAAGTTTGATAAGTATAGAGGAAAAGGGGATCCTAAGGCACACATAAGACAATTTTTCATAGCTTGCATTGAGGTAGCAGCAAAAGAGACATATTTGATGAGATTATTCCCACAATGCTTAGGTGATCAAGCTATGGAATGGTTCTCTCAACTCCCACCTGGAATTAAGTCATGGGGTGACTTAGTAGAGGCATTTATCCAACATTTCTCCTACAACACAGAGACAGACATATCAGTCACTACTTTGTGCAACACCAAGCCAAAAGACGGAGAGTCTTTTTCATCATTTTTACAAAGATGGAGGAATCTAGCCAACAGATGTTCTTGTGAAATTCCACAAAAACAAATGGTAGAAATGTTCACCCAAAATGTTAACAAAGACATTGGTTATGACCTAAGAAAAGCTTGTTTGTCCACCTTCAAGGACGTCATTGAAAAAGGCTTAGCGACAGAAAAGGTCCTAATTGAACAAGGAGTCATTAAGATATTCAAGGAAAACAAAGATGACTTTAAAGGAAAAGATAAGCCAAGATTTTGGAATAAAAACAAGAACACAGTCAATGATGGTGTTGTGGATGCCAATACAGTACGACCCAAAATCATTTTTTCTGGATCAAGCTCTACAAACAATGAAGTGAATACTCAAACAACTTCAAAGTCATGAAGGAAGTACACTCCATTGGGAGAACCACTTGAGTCAGTTTTCAAGAAGCTAGTGGCAAACAAGATAATAATAGTTCCATATTTTCCTCCATATGAACCAAAGGTTAAACCAAATTGGTGGAATGACGATGAGTATTGCAAATTTCATAAGAGCAAGGGTGATAAGATAGGAAATTGTCATCAACTGAAAAACATCATACAAGATCTCATCGATAGAGGTGACATTGAGATTGAAGGACACTCATCCAACCAAGAACATGAGATGTTTAAGGAACCATTCCCAAAACATGACAAGGGAAAAGCTAAAGCCACAGATGAGCAAACCAACTATACCAGAGCATCCTATAACTATGATTCAACTGTTAATCATATTTCGATGGACAATTATGTCTCTACCATTATTATAAAGGACAAAACGCCTGAGAATTCTACCCAAAGACCCAAGATTGTCCTAAAAGGAATTGGATCTTCTTTCAAACCTACCTCTGAATGTAATGTTACAACCCGTCAAGGTAAATTTACTTTGCAAGGTGCTCCAGCTAAAAACACCGCTTCCTCATCAACCAAGCCTGAGTATGACCTTATAGAACAGTTAGGGAAGACACCTGCACTCATCTCCATCCTTGAGCTCTTACGCATATCCCCCGCACATAAAGCCATTCTTGACAAAATCTTGAGAGACACTTCCATCCCCACTGATCTAAACGTGGACCAGTTTCAAGCCATGGTGGGATACCTTTCCATTCCACACTCCCTTACATTCACAGAAGCCGAGGACGCCTCCGTAAGTCAACCACATAATGCACCTTTACACATTGAAGCCTTCCTACACAAACATCGAATAAAACGAGTCCTGATAGATGGAGGAGCAGGTCTAAACATTTGTACATTGAGTACTATTAAACATTTGGGATATTTTAATAAAGCTATGAATTCTACAAACAAAATTACCATCAAAGCATATGATGATGAAGAGCGTTCATCCAAGGGCACAATCACCTTACCTCTCAAAGTTGGGCCAGTTACAAAAGATGTGGTTTGTCAAGTCCTAGACCTGGATCTCACATACAATATATTACTAGGACGTCCTTGGATTCATGAAATGAGGGCAGTCCCATCTACATATCACCAATGCATTAAGTTTCCTCACAATGGAGTTGAAGTGACCGTCAAAGCTGATCCAAATCCATTCATATATTACAAAAATCTGTGACCTAGATTAGAAATAACAATTCCAGTTAATAGAGAAGCTATTCCTTCATCATCATATGTGGATCCAGAATCATTGAAAGCTTCTCCATCAAAACAAGCAGAGATCAAAGAAAAGTTCAAGATTAAAGATATGGGATGTGGAGAGTATATATTTCATGTTGATCAACTCCCACTATCTCCTAACACATTTTGTCGACATGAACAACCTACAAACAATTTGCAATGCCAAGGAATTGGGTATGAACCACCTAGTGTTGTGGCTACTAAGTTTGAATGTAAATCTCCTCTAGTGGTGCAAGCATCTCTTGATATCAATAGTCCTAAGAGTGGTTCCAACGAAGAATCTATTGAGTGTATCGCCAACCCTCTTGAGAACTCACATAGCCTTACCATTTCATCCACTCATTCCATTTTCACCCCACTTCCAGACTTGGATCAACAAGAATTACAAAAGTCCTTACTAATTGGGGATCAAAAATCAAGATTTGAAAAGAAAAATCTAAAAGTCAAAAATAAAGAAAAGTCCTTTAGTCCAAATCAAAATCAAAAGCTATTGGACTCTAAAAAAATCAAAGTCAAGGATACAAATCCTATGAAGCAAAAAGAGAAAGAGTTGATCTCCCCTAATACCAAAATAATTGAGGGCAAAAGTTCTAAAATTTCAAGTCAAAAAGCATACTTGTTGATCCTAAGTCTCCATCATGCTATCCTACTTTCACTTCTTTTCACGATCATAAGCCTTCATCACTCATCTACTTGTTCCACACATCCATCCCCTTCTGGTGATACATCATGGACCTTTAATGGAGCTTCCTCGAGGGACTTTATTATCAGGGATGCCCAAACTTCTTTAGGTGACACGCATATGGGCCTGTGTAGTCCACACATTAGTAATTCTATCTCAGTTCCTTCATCAAGGAAGACAGTCACTCGAGCTACACATCATTTAGTCAAGGAATGACGCAACTACAATCATAAAGTCAAGCCTCGCACATTCAAGGTGGGTGACTTAGTTCTCAAGGAGAATCCAAAAAATCAGCAAGACAGAGAGAAGAAGGGCAAGTTCGAACCAAATTGGCTTGGTCCTTACATCATCACAGTAGCATATGGATCTGGTGCGTATCAGCTCTCAACCACAGAGGGTGAACCTTTGGAGGATCCTATCAACAACATGCACCTTCACAGGTTTTACACATAGCTCTTCAGAGTATCCTAATTAAAAAATTAAAATTAAAAAAAAAAATTAAAATAAAAATCATAAAAATATAAAAAAATCGTTACTTGGTGAAAACCTGGCAAACAGGCGCCTTGTGACACAAAAAAATAAATAAAAATACCAGCTCTCCTGCATCGGCTGGCCTCTGAAATTGGCGAATGCGATCAAATCTGTGAACCAATGTCATCGCTGTTGACTGTTGCTGCTCTATTCTCTATCTGCACTCTGATCTCTTGGATGTGTGGATGACAATGAGGATGTTTTCCCCTCCTGGTCTATTTTGTAGACTTCCCTAGCCCTAGCCCTCGTCCTCGTTTCTCGAGTCAGTCTTCATTATCCCGTGACTCTGTCACTCTATCCGGTCAGTCCATTTTAGCCTTTCTTTCTTATCGAGAGATTGTCTGTGATCTTTTCAGACATTTTCATCCAATCTCTCGAGGGGGCATATCATTCCCATCTTCGGGCAACTTTGTATCAGTTTATCTTATCTTCTTTGAAACAACGCGACAAGCTGCAATGTCTCAAAGAGGGGCAAAATGTAGACACCTAAAATTGTCCAGCCTAATTAAATAAATAAATTTATTTATTTAATTATTTAAGCCTAATTCTTCTATTATTAAATAAATCTTTATTTAATTAATTAATTCGTTTATCCTCTTCTAGCCTTATTTCTCATTTAAATAAATACATTTATTTATTTAAATTATCCTTTTCCTAAATTGAATAAATATCTTATTTATTTAATTCGATCCCACTTCTTCTATTAATTAAATGAATATTTATTTATTTAATTAATTCATTAGCCTTTTCTACTCATGACACGTGTCATTCATCTCTTAATTCATACACTACCTACCCTTTCATTATTTTATTATTTCTTTTACCTACCCTCTAATCATAGCCGACCTCTTTTACACCTCTCAATCTTATCCCTCCATTTCTTATAGTGTCTTCTATATAAGGAGATGCTTCCTTCATTATCAAACCCTGACTGATCAATTGACTACAGTACGCTTTGCACTTTCATATGCGATCCTACTTGCAACCATATTTCCGTTCTTTGTTGAGCTCTCATGCACATAAAATCTGAGAGCAAATATATCAAACAAGATCAATGGAGATAGGAATAATGGAGATCCAAACCCTATTGGACATGTGATGGTATAATCTTTGTGATTTCATTTGATTTGCATTGTCTTAGGTAATCTTCATATGTTACGGTGAATCTTTGTTGTTGTTAGGCTAGGGTTTTGTGGTTGAATCAATTTAGTCTTTCAATATTGTTGTTCCATTTTCACCATATACAAGGATAACCATAATCACAGATATTGTGACCCTAGAGGCGACAAGTTTCTACCATAATAGGTTGCAGAGAAGGATTGAGACATAAGGCAGCTTCACCAGCCCAAGAATCAATCCAAAAGGAGGCATCCCTTCCATTCCTGACATCCTAGGTAACTTGATCACTTATGATTTCCCTGCTTTCCACAATAAAATTCCAGATGGCCGAACCTCTAGGGGGGCTGTTTATAGTGAGAATCCTTTTTGGCTCCAAGGAGTCCAAATATTTATGTTTTAGAATCCTTGCCCATTTTTGTTTACCACCACTGGAAATTTCCCAAACCAATTTAGCACCCATAGCTAAATTCATAATCAAAATTTGTCAAATGGCAGCACCCCCTGCCTTTTTTGGTTGGCAGATCTTTTTCCAAGCTACCAGAGGAAATTTCCCTTTGTCATATGAGCCATTCCAAAGGAAATTTCTCATTATAGAGATCAATTCATCTTCAATTGCCATCGGTAATCTCAGACATGCCATGGAAAAAACCGGTAGCGCAGAGAGGACCGATTTTATCATAGTGAGTTTCCTAGCAAAGGATAACCACTCACCTTTCCAATTTGCAAGCTTGGATTTGTACTTATCAATAAGATGCTTCCAATAGCAAGTTTTGTTACTGCTAATGAAGAGGGGGGTTCCAAGAAATTTCCCTGGGAAGTTTGCAACTCTGAGATTAAGAATCCTTGATAAGGCACCTTGCAAGTTAATCAGAGTGTTGACAAAAAACACTTCAGATTTGTGCCAATTGATTTTCTACCCGAAAGCCATACAGTAATCATTAAGGCATGATTTAATTGTTCTTGCCTCTCTCCTACAAGCCAAGCCAAACAGAATGGTATCATTGACAAACTGCAAGTGAGTCATTTTTTCAACCCCTGTTGCCACATTGACTCCAATCCTTCGATCATCTTGTTGAAGAGCTCTTATTGATTCACCCAAGGCTTTAGCCATTATGATAAACAAAAATGGTGACATTGGATCACCTTGTCGTATTCCTCTTGACGTGGAAAAGAAGCCATGAGATGAACCATTAACCAAAACGGAGAATTTGGGGGATGATAAACAACTCGTGACCCATGCGATCCATTCCTTGCAAAAACCAAATTTATTTAATACATCAATTAAGAAACCCCTATCCACCATATCATAAGCTTTCATAATATACAGTTTTAAAATCATGCAGGAATCCTTGGTTTTCCTAACCGTGTGAAGCATTTCATGGGCAATGATAATGCCTTCCACAATGGATCTTCCAGGGGCAAATCCACTTTGTTCATCTGATATGATGTATTTAAGGAGGGGCTTCAATATGTTGGCTATGATCTTTATTACAATCTTATAGACCGTGTTGCATAAAGCAATGGGCCTAAAATCACTCATCTATTGAGGGTTTTGCTTTTTCGGGATTAAAGCCAAAAAGGTGTGATTAATAACACCTAACATAGTCATTTTCTTTCTCGATTCTTCTACTGCTAGATGTAGATCTCGAGCAATGATATCCCATAATTGTTGGAAGAAAGTTGCAGGGAAGCCATCAGGGCCAGGAGTCTTATCAGGATTCAGCTGGAAGGTAATTTTCCTTACTTCATCAATTGAAATAAGATTAAAGAGAGATGTATTTTGACTATCAGATATTATGGATGGGATTGAGTTAAGAATTTTGGCTCTTGCTTCATGATCATTCTGGTGACCACCATTCATTAAAGATTCAAAGAATCTTACAGCTCCTGCGCAATGTCCTCATAGTTTCTGATAATGAAACCATCCAGTCTCTTAATCTCCGATATTCTGTTTCTATTGCGAATGGCAATGGCCGATATGTGGAAGAATTTGGTGTTTTTGTCACCTTCCTTAAGCCATAACTCCCTTGATTTTTGTCGCCAATGGATTTCCTCACACCGAAGGATTTCATTTAGATCAGATTTGAGGGTATTATCTTTGTTAAATAAATCCTCGTTCATTCCTGAAGTAATAACAGAATTGGTTATTTCTTCCAACTCAGCCTTAATTCTTAATTTCTCCATATGAATATTCTTGAAATGGCTCTTATTCCATTCTTTGATCTTAACCTTAATATATTTGAGCTTCTTATTGAGTAAGAATTATCTCGGATTGTTCCCTAGTACCGGTTCATTCCACCAAACAGATATAAGATCATATAGCTCAGGTACTCTGAACCACATTTTCTCAAACTGGAAAGGAGTACCTCCCTCCGCTTGTCCCTTGGCGATCTCTAGACAGATCGGGTAGTGATCTGATCCAATAAGCGGGAGAATCGATGACTCTAATAAAATATTTTGTCCTAGCCAATCACCAATAACAAGAAACCGGTCTAGCCGTTCAACAATATTAGTAAAACCCGATCTCCTGTTCGTCCATGTGAAAACTCCATTTTTAGGAACAATGTCTATTAGGTGATTCTTCTCAATAAATTCCAAAAAATCCTTTTGGGCCGTACCAGTCCTCTGAATGCCCCCACTTTTTTCATTGCCAGAAAGGATCGCATTGAAGTCCCTGACTACCACACAACTGCCTTCGGTAATACTGCAAAGTCTGATGGTTAAAAGATCCCAGAGAGCACGTTTATCACCAACAGAAGATGGTCCGTAAACATTAAAAAGATTGAAATTCTCATTCCGTCCTAGGATAGTTACCAGACAATGTTGCCAATACTTATCTTCCCCAACAAGAGAGATCCTAACATTCATGGGATTCCAGATGATTCCCAAGCCACCAGAGGCTCCATCCAATATTCCAGTGTTTCCAAACTCTCATTTTTGCATCAATCTCAACCTTACTCCATTTAGTCTCTTGTAGTAGCCAAATATCTCCTTTGGTGTCATCCATCTGGTGCTTAATCAAGCGCCATTTGTCAGGGGCATTGATGCCCTTAACATTCCAAGATAAGTTTCATTGCTCTTGGGGAAGGGTGTTTCCCTTCCCTAAATTAAGTTTGGTTTGACCACTAGCTGCACCAGCAATTGCTAGCATTATTTTTTTTTGACTTGCACCCCCAAACTCCTTTTGGCTTAAAGTTTGGTTTGTCAATGGTTGAATCCAACTCCCCAAAACCTTTTGTGGAATCCTCCAATATAAGATCAGAGTCAGGTTCAAAGTCTTCTTCCCACTTCGAGGAGGAAGACTCAATTTCACCATCTTCCAATTCAATACCCAACGAAGAGCAAATCTTATCTCCCATCTCCCCTAGATTTCTAGCCTCCTTTCCCTGAGTGTGAATTTTGCAATCTTCAATTACCAATTGACTCCCAGTCTCAAGAGGAGAGGGTGGTAGTGAATCCGCTAATTTGGATTCAATATCCACCTGTAAGGTTTTAGTCTTTTCCAGAAGCATGAGAAGATCTTGTTGGCTCTCACTTTGATCAGAGGAGGGAGGAGCTATGTTCAAAGGAGTTGCCTTAGTCAATGGAATATTCTCATTATCATGAATTTTGTTACAAAAATCCTCCCTGGTATCAGTGGAGATAAGAGGTTCCGGTTGCAGATTTTCTTCAATAGGAAATTGCATACAGGAATAACTTCTCTGTATCGTAGCCGAAACATCATAACCTAAGCCGGTGTGATCCAAGGAGAAGCATTTAGGGCAAATATGCAATTGATCTTCTCTATCAATCTTTTGGATCCAGAACTTCCTAGTACCAATAATTTTAACTTCATCGAGGATCTTGGTGATTTGATCTGTGCTAATACATATTATGAGGAAGCTTTCCCATATTTTATCCTCCAAAATGTCATCAACCGATACAAATGTGCCAAGGTCTTTGCATATATCCTTAATGACATCAATGTGCCAGTAATCCGAGGGACAGTTGTAGAATCTTATCCATACCTTACTGTCCGGTAATACATGAGTCCAGAGATTGAAATTAGGCTACCATTCAATGATGTGAACTTCAATGCCATCCAAGATATATGGAACTTTGTTTTTAGCTTGCCATTTCTCCTCATTGCTCATAAATTCGATCATATAGAAGTCATTTGGGAGAATATTGATGTTAATATCCTTTCCCCATTGTGCTCTACACTAGGATTCAAAGTTGCCATTAACCCGTTTTCCACCACCCCACTTGATGAAAAAGCAAAACTCAAGCAAGTTCGACCTAGCAAAATTAATTTTATTTTCATCCAAAAAGATAGTAGGTCTTGAAGTTTTTCTTATTGGTTTAGGATGACGGGGACGATGAGGGAGAAAGGTCCATCTTTGAAAATTAGTGTTTCCCCCTCGATCCGACCAAGGGTTCCGATTTTTAGGATGAAAGTTAGATCTCCAAAACCTGACATGGTCCGCCCTAGGGTTATCTTGCCCGAAGCGCCCATTCCGCATTTGGAAATTATCATGAGATTTTGGAGGGACCAGATTGGGTTTAGAGTGTAGATTGCCTCTCTCGATTGGCGCACCAAGGATGCTAGATTCAGGCGATGGTTGCCAGTTTCGGGGGAACTCAGAAGCATGATACTTGGCCTTGCGATACCAACCTTTGTTATTCGAAATGAAACCATTTTCCTTCCATTTATGTGGGTCAATAGGGCACTGGTTGCCACTTGAATACGGATTTCCATAATTCATCCGCGATTTGGAGTATCTGTCTCCATGGAACATGTCAGCTCTCCCAGAATTAGCCGGTTTCTGAGTGGGTTGCAACCTACCTGCTTCAATGGGAAAGGCAATATCTGCTTCATCGCTCCATGAACCAATCTTCGCGGCCTGAACGCCCAAACTTCAAACATCGGTATCCCTGCTCCTACAACCACTGCCGCTCCTACTGCCTTCAATCGCCACCATTTTGCTTCCTTAATAAAATGAGATTATTTCTTTCCCCTGCACTCGATTGTTCATTAGCAATGACAATCCCAATTTTTTTCATATTAACACAATTTAAATCATTCATTTACATTTAAATTTCCATTCCATTTCATTTCATTATCCATCTAGTTCAATTTCAATTTCATTTCTATTTCCATTTCATCAATATAACATAAAATATAAATAATTTTCCTAATTTAATAATTGCAATTAAATATAAAATAAAAATGGTTCGTGACATCAACTGAGAAAACAATAAATATATATGACGAAAACATACATGACTGAAACATAGACAATAAACTAAGAAAACAATAAACACATATGACTATAATAGGTGTACTGAATTTCACATTATAAATGAAGACTATAATAGGTGTATGTGCTAAGTCAGAAATGGAGACAATAACAATATACCCATTAAAATTCATGATTATAAATGTGGGGTTTTGAATTAAAGCAAACAATAATCAATATTTTTCGCACTCGATAATGATTTTCACATTATAATGTGAGAGACATAATTGAAATGAAACCCTCAACAATATAGATAGAAATATTGGAAAAATCGGTCAAAATATTGTGATAGTAACTCTGCATATTTAAACCCTACTTGAAATCATATCATTAATGCAAATTTGACAAAATAGGTCTAATGAATTTCACATTATAAATAGAGACAATATTAGGTGAACTACTAAGTAAAAAATGACGACAATAATAGTATACCCATTAAATTTCAAGATTTAAAATAAGGGGTTTTGAATAAAAATAGACAATAGTCAATCTTTTTCGCATTCTGTGTAATAATTTTCAAAATATAAAGTGAGAGAGATTATTGAAATGAAACCCTCACCACCATCACAATATTCCCATTAAATTTCATGATTAAAAACCAATAGTTTCGAATAAAAGCAGACAATAATCTATCTTTTTTGCACTCTGTAATTATTTTCGAATTATAAAGTGAGAGAGATAATTGAAATGAAACCCTTAATGCCATAACAATAATTCCATTAAATTCCATGATTAAAAATGAGGGGTTTCAAATAAAATCACATTAATCTATCCTTTTTGCATTCTTTGTAATGATTTATGCATTATAAAGTGAGAAAGATCATTGAAATGAAACCCTCAATGGCATTAATATAAATGATGAAAAAACAAAGCAAAATGCAGGTACGAAGGAATACAAATTCATCATTGAACATGAAAATTGCAAGGAGGGAAAATGCGTGGGTGTTACCTAGGCAGGTGCGGTGAGGTTTTCAACCAGAGGCGGTGAGGAAACTTTGTTTGTTGCAGAGTCATGGCGAGGAGAAAAAAGTGGGGAAAATAATCCCCAAATTCGCCAAAATGAGATGTTTTTAGGGCCTAGTTAATATTTGAGATGTGTGCTAGCCAAGCTATGTATGTGGCCGACGGTGGAAATAAAATTGTGTGCTACTGATTGAATGGCCGCACACTTATAACATTAAAGTGAAGAATGTGAGCGGGCCCATACAGATAAACACTTAGAATTAAGTGTTCTTTAATTTTTAATTACATGTTTTTCATATTTGTAATTGGATATTTTAAAAAACTATATTGGTGATCTAGTGAACCACTATTGGTGCAAAGTCCATTATGTATTGGGCGACATTTTGAAATGACCACTTTTTGATGTTTTCACACATAATGCATTTCACAGTGTGCATCTTGACTACCCAGAAGCTAGAACCTTAGTTATAAACAATTAAGTCACATGCAAATATAACCAAAAACAAATTGTCGAAATTTGATGTACGATTTAAGAGTTCTAGGTGCGCAGAGTTAGCTATATCCACTAGTGATGCTCTTCCCCTACCTAAATCTATTTATTTATATAAAAAACCAAGATAAAAACAATAAGAATGCTTTTTATTAATTTCATATAATAATTGTTTTTTTATAATAAGAAGAAAGATTGTTTTATTATTTTTTTAAAAGCAAATAATATGGATGATACGAGTTTTCCACAAATAATATCTACAAAATAATCTCTCCGCGTCCTTCCCATAGCTTTCTTCAAATACAAGTGCTCGTATTATAGAAAGATTTAATTTGTCAATTGCAAAAGGAAAATGCTGGTAGGAATTATAGTAGTGTGATAGTGGCATGTGACGAGAGAAGTTTTCCAAGGCACGAGGGTCATAATGGCACCTAACCAGAGGAGTTTACGAAGACGCGGCATGTGACCAGGGGGGTTACAAAAGCATACCTGCTAGTGGGTTTCCGAAAGCGTGGTCCCTTGCGTCTTACGCCTGTCTTCTCTCAATATAAAAAATATATATACATTGCACGTTCTGTAATTGCGAAAACATCTGCGATCATGAAAAACCTGCTGAGAAAATTTCACATAGGAGGGAGCAGCGCCGCCGCCTCCTCGACGCCCGCCCCCGCTCCCGCCCCTGCTCAGTCATGCGCCACTGATCACAGAAGGCTCGATGGCTCCTGGACCCATGTAAACGGCGGCGCTGCTGAACTCCCTAGCACCAGCACTAGTACCAGTCCCGGCACTAGGCCTAGAACAGGAACGCTCAGTAATAATGCCGAAGAAGAACAGGAAATGGATTATTCGCTTATGGAAGAGGAGTTTCAGGTACAATTGGCTTTGGCCTTAAGTGCTTCTTCCAATACAGATGATGTTACTGGTGCAGGAGGGGAAATTGGAGTCGGCCGCGCGGAATCCCGCCAGATTGGAGCTGCCACTACTGGGCAAGACAGCGGGGACGCTATTTCTCGTCGTTATTGGGTGAGTGCCATCTTAATTTTTGTATAGAACAGCCAGGACTCGAACTCAGGATGTTTGTTTTCATCCTAACACATCCTAAAACGCTTTACCACTTGCTGAATTTTCTCTTGTTTTGATTAACAATTAAGGAGTGGAAAGGTTTATTGTGACCTTAGTTGGCGATATAGAGTCTGGGTATGTTTAAATTGAGGTTGTCTAAGACTCCAAGATTCAAGCTTGATGTCTAATTTATCTAGTTACAGCTGCAAAGGCTCAAGTTCGGTTAGGATACATCTGGAAATGGCTTCTGGTCTGTAAAGTTATGTAATTGCCGGCCCAGAGGCTGAGTAGAAGGCGTTGCATATATGAGGCGCTGAATTTAATTGGCTGACAGTAAACGGCAGTCATGTTGTTTGTTATTTAGGGTTTTAGATGCCCTGAATAACAAACAACGTGCCGGCTGTTTAAGCTCTTCCATTTCAATTGGCCCGTTAGGGCTGGGAACTTAAAATTAGGCAATGGCCCCTTGGAGTGGGGTTTCTTGAACAGCAGCTGCACAGCAAATTTATAACTGTTTTGGACGACGGCAGGTTTGCGGGGCATGGAATTTTCAGCTCCGTTGCATAATTTCAGGACTTTTCTCAAAAGATAACTGGATCAGACAGCACTTGTGCTGCCAATTGCCTGTAAAACAATGTGTCTTGTGCTGCAAAACTTTTGGAAACATTCCATGCTTTTGCATTTTTGAATTTTTGGATGTAATGCCATACAAATTGGGTCGATTGCCCCCCCCGGGATCACATCCATAGGTCTGAAAACGATCCTAATAGCAGGATTCTGAATTAACGGTGACAAATTTTCAGTTTGACTAGTGGAAACCCTCAAATCCGGATTAAAGGGGTTGAACAAAGGACTTTCTTTATCATGCTCAGTAAATATCCAGGATCCTGAAAACAATGCGTAGGTTGCTACCTGGAGAGAGGGCCAGGAATTTCTTACTATGGCGATACAGCATGCAGTTCTGAATTCCTCACCTCTACTCCATGGAGAGACCTTTTCCCAAAACAAACGTGTACAAATAGAATGTGAAAAAAAATGTCTTGGTTACAAATACACCATAAAACTAAATACATTTAAAAATTAAAATATACCTTTGATGAAGAATGCTTCAAGCTTATATGAAAGAAGAGAGGCAAAAGGGAAGGCTGCGGAATGCTTTAAAACTTTGTTGAATTTTATACACATTTAATATCAGTGACATCTTTTGGATCATTTAATTTAGTTCCTTTTTGTTTATAAGTTACATTGAGTTTTAATCTATTATTTGGGAAGTAAAATTATCTGTCACGGTCAATTTGCACAAGTTTGTTGCAGGAAAACATATGGGGAGAGGTCTCCCAGTGAATTAGAAGGAAGAAATCAAAGCAGTTTGGTGCCAATGTTACTGAACACTCTTAAAGATGATACCCCTCTTTTGGTTCTAGGCTGATGGTCAGTGGTCACCGATTAGAAGGTGGAGCATTGAAATCCTCCTTATTAGATGTGGGCGTTATGTCTAGATGACATATATATTTGACAAATTTTTTCTCGACTTTCATTGCTTATTAGATTGTTACATACTGCTTGAGATATAAGAGGTCTCCCATGGTAATATCTGAAATACACAATAAAAGAGACCAGAACACCATGAAAGCCTCAAATATTTAAGATTAATAACATTATCAATTCCTTTCACCAATTGTTATAATTGATTTTAATCAATTCTATATTGCTAATTTGCGTATGCTGTGTTTTATTAGACTGCACACCCTGTTTGTGTCTTGTTTTTCAATCCTTGAATTATTCTATTTAGAAATAATCTGAATCGATTATGGGCTTGTATTAAAGTCTCATATAATTTTACACCCATGTAGGTAAATATTAAAATATTCAATCCTAGAATTTTTGTCTTGAGACTGCAATAGCTTTTGGTCTTTTTTTTGTTGGTTGGTAATAAAATCAGGATTTGAGCTGGCCCAAACCAGGTGGGGCTACAGTTAGGGAGCCACCTCCCCAGAACATTACCCCCTCCAAGAGCAGAAGGGATACTGCATAAACTCCCTCCCTTTCCCCTCCTATCCTTTTTCCATTTAACCTCTATCCAACCATCCACTCTTGCATTTTCCAAGAGTTTCAGATTTGAAACCCCCACACCGTCCATCCCCCTATTATCCCGACATTGCTGCTCAGATTGATGCCCAACCCTGAGATACCTCCCACTAGAGAATCAGAACAAACCCTCAACTCCAAAGTAACCTCTCTACGAGCTTGATTAGAGCAACTATCCAACTGAGCACCAGCCTTTTCCACAAAACCTGAGCCTCCAGCCATACCATGTTGAGTGTTTGCTGGTTCTAAACTCAAATCATCCTCTGATTTCGTATCACTGGCATCATTGATCAAACCACCCAGATCGTTGGGGGTAACCTGATTCGCTCCCTCCTTGTCCACTGTATAAAGCTGCGGGGTGACCTCTCTCCACTAAGACGCTGGTCGCTCCACCCTGTGCCTGTTGCATGAATCAGCATTATGTCCAGTCTTAAAACATCTTCTGCACTTGAAGGAAACCCCCTCATAGTCCACAGGTTGAATCCAACTACCTTTCGATGTTGTAATAGAAATCTCTGAAGGGAGATCCTTAGACATGTCCATCTCAACCAATAACCGAGCAAATGTAGTGTGCAGCAAATTTAAAGAGCCATCATCAGTCATTAAAAACTTACCTAAAGAGTTCCCAACAGCTTCAAAACAAGAATCAAACCAAAACTGCATTGGAAGATTTGGAAGCCTTACGCAGAGAGGGGAACGATCTAAAGATTCCGTCAGAGGGTTGAAAGCCGGATGCCAAGGTTTCAACATCAATGGATGACTGTCCTCCCAGCACCATTGACTGCCCCCCAAGGACTTTTTTCCTATCCTCCTCATTCTGGAAAACCACAACGAAAAACCCACGAGCATGTGGATAGATCTGCGCACAACCATCCACAATGGGTTCCCAATGTTCAAAAATCCACTTATGGAGATCACCAAGACTTGGCCAATGTCCTCTAAAACTCCCAATGATCCCTAAACCAGCAAAAACCTTTTCATTATGATCAACTTCTTTCTCTATCTCCTTTGTCAAATTAACAATAACCGGCTTCTCCACCGATGCCCTAATCGCAGCAGAGGGACTCGGTTTATCCAGCCCATAGGGCAAAGAATCACCAATAGGTTTTGGATGAAATGTCTGCCGAACCACTGCTCCCCCATCGCTACCTTCCGAAGGCCATCCGTGCTCTGCCAAGGGCCTAAACCCCTGTTGACCCCCCTGAGCACACCGCTTGACAGCACCATCATCCCCTGCTCTGAAACCCGTCCGGCGTCGAACTCTCCTTGGGTCTCCACGCCAAAGCCATTTGGGAGCAGCACTTTGTGGTCAGATTCCCCCCTCACCACAGATGCCCAGCCATTTGTACTCCCGAAAGGAAGATTTCCATCATGGAAAAAACCTCCCGTACAAACCCTAGCTTGCGGAGCTACTCACAGCGTCATGATAATCCTCCTGCAATAACTTTTGTCTCATTACACAGCATTTTAAAAAATAAATTGTGTGTAAATTTTGTCCCATTTTCTCTGATATCCATGTCTTAATTTTGGCATTGCCTTATGTGGTTTTAGCCATCTTAGCTTTTATTTCTCTTGTACATCATGAATACTGTTGAATTCCATTTAACTAATAAATAATTTGAAACTGTTATTCAGGAATGTATGCCACATTTTTAACAAATTTCTTTTTCCAAAATCTGTTTATTATTTCTCCTTTTGTGTGTTGACTAATTTGTATTTACAGATATGACCCGCATGCTATGCAGATGGAGGCCTTTGGGGTATCCACTGTGATCTTGGCCTTGCTCCAAGCCTGGGAAGGTCAATAGCCCCAGTAGTCTATTCATCAGAGAGGTTGAGAAATGAAGCTTTCTTGGCAAGAGCAACTGCATCTCTGTTTGCTTCTTGTTGAGTGTGTTAAGATCTGAGATCTTGAGTGTTGCCAACTAGATTATATGTGTCAATATTTATCTATCTAAGTTTGCAGTTCTTGTAATTGCAGAGTCAGATGCTGCCACCACGTTGTCGAGTTTTCACTGATGCACCAATAGTAGATTGTCATGTCCCCGTCATGACACTAGACTGAAACATTGAACAAATCTTAATTACAATCTGGAAATCGCCTTACAATATGTAAGACTCCACAATTTCCTCTCCCCCAACGATAATCATGAGGTAGCAGCAGTTCATGTACTAAAGCAGGCTGTGTTTAATAAGGAATATTATACATTGAATAATATGGATCGTCCCTCCTCTATTTACAGCGATCTCCCACAAGCAGCAATAAACAACTAGTTAAATATAAACAATATTGCTAAGAGGCGATTTAAATTATTCCAAAAGTTTAAGAAAAGCAGCGGTCAAACAAAGAGGTGCCTCTCCTATAAGCGGTTGTGACCAAAGGGAAGGTCATGACCCTCCAACCTTGTTGGAAGGATATAAAGGATCGATCGAGCATTCAAAGAAAGGGCATGGAAAAAGAAGAGGACCTGGTCTGAGAGAAACATGATTTACACCATACAGCCATTATACAAAATAAGGTAAAGTAATTGGAATGGAAACTAAGTGTGTTGTCCACCAATCCTTCTATATGGTTGGACCTTGTTTCTAGTAAGAATGTTTCTCTCTCTCTCTCTCTCTCTCTCTCTCTCTCTACTTAGTAGACCACCCCAAGGGATGGAACTGGTCATAGTTGGATGTTCCTGCTACTTGTGGGCTGAGAGGTGAATAGATTACCCTAAGGAATGTAACTGGTCATAGTTGGACATTCCTGCCGCTTGGCAAATAGATTACCTTGAGGGATGGAACTGGTCATAGTTGGATGTTCCTTCCGTTTGTGGGATTATAGGCGAGTTGCATTGATTGATGTTGCGTGCTCTCAGGCTTAGTTGGGCTGAATAGTTTATTGGTGCCCTTTCTCAGTTTCTTACCGAACTAAGCTATTATTGGTTGTAAGATGGTTAGCTAGTCATAATGATTATCATAATCTGCTTATTCGCTAACAGTAACTCATGTATTTGTTCGTTGTTTCTTAAATTATTAATGATTAATTAAGTTCACTTTAGTATGTTATTATTGGAATTGTTATTTTTGGGCAAAAAACAGGTCAATCCCAAACTGGGGACATTAAAAGTGGTATCAGAGCTTTGATCCTGCCAGTCTGCAGGGTAAAGCTAAAACAATGAATGCATTCTAGTCAATAAGAAGGATCTGACAATATGTGTATTTGTGTGTATGCTTCGTGTTTGCATATATTTATGTCTACGCTCTGCATCTTTTTTGGTATGCTCCGTGTTTGGCTCATAGGTGATGTGTTTCCAGCATGTGTTCTATTTTTGATTGATCTAGAATATGAGAATAATGAGAGTGAACCAAAAAGATATGAATTGTTTAGAAAAGAACTTTGCATTTAAGGTTATAGATGTGTGTAGAAGCCTTTGCCTTCATAGTATTTTCTGTGTTCATCTTTGCTTGTTGATCCTCATTTGCAAACAAAACTAACATGTTGCTGAGATTATCATACAAAAAGAGATGATGGAGCCATAATTCTATTCTGCATTAGTACTTCAACCATCAATTTCAAAATGAAGCCCTCACAAATGGAGGCTTTCGATCGTAGAGAACCCATGATGCCCATACCTTGTTCTTTAAAGATCTCCTTCACAAACCCAAAAGGCACTTGACACTTGATTATTGCAAGAGAAAATAGCATTAAACCTTCTAATAGACACACGACTTTTCCTCAATGGATTATAAGACCGCCTTTTGACGAGTTATGGTGCCACATGAACTCCAAAATACCCACGGGTAGAACACCCAAACTGCTAACAGGTGCCAAAGAAATAACAATTGCTGAGCCCACATCACAATTAAAAGCAACATCACATACTTATGATAAACTAACCTCCCACGTGTTGTGACCTAATAACTAAGGATTTTTGCTCACATGATGTGAGCAAGCAGATATAAGTTATAACTATGTTCACCACCTTTCCTTATAAATAACCTCATCAAATAAACCCACTAGCATTATGGAATATGGATCTAATGCTCCCACAATGACAACATAATTATCTGGGTTTAAAATTTAATATTTACAAATATTATCCCAAGAGGAACGATGAATACTAGACAGGGTAGTAATTGGATCTTAATCAATCCCACAATTCACCAAATAAACTGCCATTGTTTAGCATACCTGGGGCAATGAGAGGAAATAACATCCTTGAACTGAGAGTGAAGGGAGAGAGCTTACTCTAAAAATCGCCCAAGTTGCCAATGGGGGCAAGCAACCTTTTTCAGTGCATTTATCACAATAAGTGAATCCCTTTCACGACAAGTTGTTACATGCCATTAGAAGAGGCTAATACAATTCCTACTACCTTGTCTTTCCATTCAGCCTCATTATTAGTCTTGTTACCCAGAAATAATAAGACACTATGGAGAAAAGTCCCATTCTCCTTGTGAACTACAGCTCCAGCCACAATGCTCCTAGGATTTTCTCACGAAACCCCATTGAAATTCAACTTAATAAAATCTGCAGGATGGGATGGGGCAGGGTGCGATTCCTCCTTTTTTTCTACTTGACTGTGCTTTTTACTCCTTAGGAGGCGTATCATAACCTCATCTTAACCTTGAACGAGTGTGAGCCTCTCCATCTCCTAGTTCGTCAGAATAATTTGATTATATGATGAGAACAGCTTTTCTTTTCTGCAATTAGGGTGTGAAATAAGATTTAATGAAAGTTTTAATTTTTGAGCAGTTGAGCCTTGAAAGAGGTGAAGATTCTGTTCCAGTCCCAAATTGAAGCTGAGCCTTCAAGGAGGTGAAGATTCTATTCCATCCAAAATTCCCCATAATGCGCACATCAGAGATATGTTCTACAACATATGCAAAATAATGGAGCCTTTCGGGACCCCAAGAAAGACCCATGAGAAGCATAATTTAGCTTCATAACTGTGCATAAAAGGGCAATGTATAAGCAGACAATCTAGAGTCTCTTCAACACTCAAACGTAAAATACAATATGAGGGGCCATGAAAACCTCTTTTTATCAAATAATCAGGTCATGATTTTATTCAAAGAAGCTAGCCAAGCAATGGCATTACATTTGGGTAGAGCTTCCTTCCACCAAATAAGACGCACCAGCCAATCCCTCATGGGCATTGTTAGTAAACATATTTTGTCACTAGTTTTTGTATATAAGACTCATCCAAGTAGTGACAAACCTACTAACAGTTGGATAGGTTTCAATCAGACAAACAACCTACCTCTACATTTGAAAAGGGGCAGCTCCCTTTTTAGATAAAACTTGGAATTAATGGGGTTTGCTTTTAACTTGAAAGCAAGAAAGGCAGTTTTCTTGAAATATATGAAATTAAAAAAAAATGAGCACAAAGTACCCCACGAGCAAAGTATCTACTTGCAGAAACCTGAACTGAAAAATCTCAAATCATCATCAAAGTTCTCTACATAAGGAAAAGAAGATTCAAACGATGAGCCAATAAATGAACATAAGTTACCAATATCCCACACAAGATAATGAACGTTAATTCAAAGCATGAACAATGGCACATTCAACATAAGTAAAACCATCAACTCCAGAAAATGTGATCAAACAATACACAAAATTTCTGCATTCATCTTCAAAAATGGAGCTCAAAGTTGAAATTCCAATTTATACAGAGTCTGTTTGGAAGTATGAGAAACCTCGAAATTTACAAAACTTTATTGAAACAATGATCAATCACTAACATTCTGCATTAATACACAAAATTTCTGCATTCATCTTCAAAAATGGAGCTCAAAGTTGAAATTCCAATCTATACACAGTCTGTTTGGAAGTATGAGAAACCTTGAAATTTACAAAACTTTATTGAAACAATGATCAATTACTAACATACATCACCAAAAGTGTAATGTCCCAAAATAACAATTACCACAATACAATTTATTTACAAATAGTATTCTATTACATAATTGCAATTCAATTTAGGGAAAATTGTAATCAATTAATATCAAACAGTAATCTCAAGGATCTATGATCATATACAAATAATTCCTATTGAAAAACATAGTATCCTAAATGCATTGAATCCAATTCATAGCATATATCCAACAGCCAATCATAGTAGGAATTTTATGGGAAGACCTGGTAGGATGCCTGGAGATTGTCCTCACAATTAAGCCCAAGAGTGTGGAACAACCAACCATGTCAATTCGACCCCGTGGCCCACAAGCTAACCAATCTTGTGGTGGGCTACTTAATTGAAGGGTGCTTGGATGTTGGTCCCTCACAACTAAGCCCAAGAACGTGGAACAACCAACCAAGTCAATTCGACCTCTTGGCCCACAAGCTAATTAACTTGGGGTGGGCTACTTAATTGGGAAAAAACTGGTACTGCTGCATCTTCCTAACAGATTTATATGGAGATTAATACAATAATGCTTGTATGCCAAATTCCAATTGCTGATTTTATGATCAGACTGATAACAAAGAACAGAAAACAATAAACGCGATACACATAACACAGTAGTACCCTGGGAAAACCTCCCTCTTGGAGGTGAAAAACCCAGCAACAATTATCTCAGTTTATATTAGATCAAACACAGTAGCACAATTACAACATTCCCATGATAGGGCAAGACTTATCTAAAATGCTATGACCTTGACAATCCTTCAAATGCAGATCGCTATCACTGTAACTTCATTCGGCAGCACTGAAAGATGTTCGCTCAGCTTGGAATACAAATTCGCCAGCCTTTAGACATATTCAGGAACCCTTGGTGATTCGCCTAATCAAGAGATAATTCGCTGCTCTCTATTAGGAGTAATTCGCTGCTTGTAATCAAAAGTAGATTGCCGCTTATAATCAGAAGTTGTTCGCTTCTAATTGATTGTAATTTGATCTCAAATCACCTTGCATATATAGGTGACTTTGCCCTCAATAGGCCTCTAGTCGGCCTTGCATATTTTGGCGCCAAGAATCATAATTACATTATGATTCACAAGTTACGCATATAGGTCAGGACCCATTGCAAGTTACATCATAGTTACAAGTTACATGAATCGCCCCAAATGAGGCCAGACCAATACATTACAAGTTACATCATCTTGCATAATTAATTTGCCAATTTAGGGCCAGACCTGAATCGGATCATAGCGCCCAGCATAAGCATTAATTTGTTGCTCTTTATCATGGCTAAGGCCGACAGGCCACTTAGCCATCTAATCGTGCTAGGTAGGCCCTAGAAGGACCCGACCTAGCTACAGCAACAACACCAATTACTTTACTTTATATTGTAGACTGCTGTTCTTAATTTCTAATTTAGGTTTATTTCTGAATTCTTCTCTAAATCAGACTTGATGATTCCATTTCACTTGATGATTGATGAATTGTTGTTGAATGATTGATATTTGTATGAATGCTTGATTGATTGAATGAATTCCTTTGATTGTATGACTTGAGGTATTGGTGAGTGATGATTAAGTGATTGTTGATTAGATGATTGATGAGTGACGATGTAATGACTGCTGGTTTGATATATTGGTGAATGATGATTGAATGAATGCCGATTTGATAGAATGATTTGTTAATTGATTGCTTGCTTGATTTGATAATTGATGATTGCTATTGTGGATGCATGAGTGATAATTGATAAGTGATTCTTGAATACTTGGAATGATTTCTCTTTTATAGTTTATTGGTGAAAGGGGCACCACCTTTCATAAGAATTGAGTCACCACCCTCCATTATTGCCTTTTGAGAATAATAAATTATATTCCAAATTGATCTCCCTTGGATGCCTTCCTGAAATGAAACCTTTTTCCTTTTATATCTTCCAATGTGAGGGAGAGGTCACTTCTCTTCATCATGTTTGCCCTTTGGCAATAGACACAATCTTTCACAACTACCACCCTTTGAAATAGACAACCCTTCATAATTTCTGCCCTTTGAAAGAGTCACAACCTTTCACAATCAGCACCCTTTGAAAGAGTACAACCCTTAGTAATTGCTGCTGTTTGAAAGAGACACTTCCTTATTTACTTCCCATTCCTATCTTCTTCCATTAATTCTTCCTTGATTCACATGCTACATTCTTTCTTCCTTCCTCCATATCCCCATTCAAATGAAGGTCTCTTCTCCCTTTTATATCTTATGTTTGAGGGAGTCACAACTTTTCATTTCATGCCTTTTGACCATTCATTAAACTTAACTAAATTTTAATAATATTATATCTTAATTTTTTAATTTTATTTTTATTCTTATTATTTATTATTAAATCCTATTTCAAAAAGGGGACATTACAGTCCACTTTGCCTAAGATTGCTTGTCCTCAAGCAATGATCATTGAGAGTGTACAAGATGATTCCTAATATGGAATGGCTTTGGATTTTGCAACTTCTAACTTTGCTTTTAATAAAGATCTAACTCCTTGGTGAAAAATATAATTCACTCTTCTCCAAAAAAAGATCTTTATTCTGCAATATAATTTCTTCATAGGTAGGCAGTAGGAATCCAATAAACTAATTTCCTTCCTTTGTATGAACTTATGTGCACTAGTGTGAGTTTTGTGGGATGATTATTTAAGGTTCCTTACCTATTGTGGGGGTTGTGTTGGGTGACTAAGTTGGATTGACAATGGGTACTTCGATAAATGATTTATATGTATGATAGATCTTGTATTATGTTAGACATGTTACTGTGGTACGACAATCTGAATTGTAGAGTTGTGACGATGAATATCTGAAGGATGTTACCAGGTTATTGCAATAATGATCATTACTTCATTCAAATATATGTTTTGGTACTTACCATTTGGGGAGGCTCCATAAAGTATTTGTTACTCTTTCCTCCCTTAGGGGGATGTTATAGATAAATTGATGTTGCACTTTCGATTGTGTGTGTATGTCAGAGTTTAACAATTGTGAGTGCTTCAGTTGCACCTAATGATGATGTTGCAGATTAATGATTATACCTTGTCACTGTTGGCAAGTTGGAGGAATTGATTATGTGTTGCATTGATGTTTGTCATTGATGTCAACACTAGCTGTTTTGCTGTCTACCAGGTTCCGATAGAGTGGTTGGATTATGATGTTGATTTGGAGATCTTCTCCGATATGTTCTGGCTTGTGGAATTGGTTTGGATTGGTTATTCATGTGTTCCTGATGCGTATCACATTCAGTTGGTTCGGGATTTGATGATCTGGAAGCTATCATTTGTTCTATCAAGCCTTTTGGTTACCGGTAAGGGTTTTACTGACAAAGCTTTGTTGAAGATCTTTTGGTGAATCCGATAAGTGGTGTTGGTGCGGCTTCTAGAAGGTTATCAGGATGCTGATGGTTATCTTGTTCGTGTTCCAGTTGATCAATGGTGTTGTATTTAGCACCAAACCTATTCTATTTTATCTTATTTTGCTAGGTTATGGACCGGTTTATGTAACGTGTTTGTTGATGCTCCCGATGCGTTATTGGTTGGATTTATTGATTGGTTTATGTTGTTTCGGTCTTAGGCCGACTTGGATTATCACTGGTTTGCGGGATTATGTAACGAATTTATTGTATTATCTTTTAGGTGGCCGACCTAATTGTTTAGGTCCCGAGTTGGTATAAATATGATGTAAGATCTCTTTGTAGATCATGGGATTATCTGTGTGTAAATAATGTTGTAATCATATGCAGAGGTTTTGGTCGATCATAAGTGATCGAGTTGGGTTTGTGTAAGAGGTTTAAGACCTCCGGTATTGAGCTTAGCTGGAACTGTACTCAGGCATAGGAGATGCTATTCTTGCAGTTCAATCTACATTCCAGATTGTAGACCGATGTTTTCTGTAGTCAGTGAGACTCCTTTTGTGATGAGTAGTGCGCTCTAGGCTATTGGCCTTCCTGCATGTGCAAGCCCCTTATTGTAATATTTTTTCATCTGATCAGTGGATAGATATTGTGGGTCTCCAATCCCACTGTGGTTTTTCCTCTTTGAGGTTTTCCACGTATAAATCTGTGGTGTTTGTGGTTGCATTGTTACTTATTGTTATATGCTTTTATGTTTACCAGATGCTGAGTTGTTGTGTTAATAAGGTTAAATTTCTCCATTCCGGTAGAACACTGATTCACCCCCCCCCTCTCATTGTTCTGGGATCCCAACAGTCACATGTTGAGTAGATGATGTGTTGTGATTGTTTAGTTGCATGATTCTGGAGTGTTGATGCATTGAGTTGAGATCGATGCTTGAACAATTGGCCTGGAAGCTTTTATTTAGTTTATCGCGTGTGCGTTGGGTATCTTTAAATTCCTTAGGGCTCAATGGTGTTGAAGTTGACTCCAATTTGCTTTGTTATCTCGCGGTTTTGTGGATTTTGTGGTTGTTGAGTGTCACAAAAGGGATTAACCGTTCTTGGGTTTTGCCAAAGCAATTTTATTTAATTCATAATGGATTTTCTTAATATCATATACCTATGGTACCACTACCAACTTCAGTATTATGTGTTAAATTTTTATGATCAGATTAGATAGACAGCAAATCAAACTAAATGCACAGAAAATATCCTAGGAAAACCTTCCTCTAGAAGGTGAAAAACCCAGCAGTGAATGTCTCTGATTATATTTATCAAATAAGGATACGATTTTACAAGGTTGCTTCACTTCTTGAAGCTATATGAATAAGTCAATCACTCTGACTGCTGTGATATAATCTGAACTCCTGTAGGATTCTCAGACTGCAGAACGATGAATGATGATCTTCGATTTGACTTGGACATATTACGTAATCTGCAGATGAAGGAGGTCGATCTGCTATAGGATGAATCTGATCCACTGAAGAATGCATTTGGTCTGCCAATTCGATGTGCTTCAATCTGCTTATAGTATATGATCTGCTAATTGTGTATGTTAAATCGTACTGTTGGAATGTGAGGCGGATCGAACTATATATCAATATCAAACAACACGACTTCTTCAAAGTCGGCTCTTTCCAAACATCATGGCTTTCCTCAATGCTTAACCAACATGTCTCTTCATTAAGGCGAGTTTGGTATTAGTTATATATATTAATAAACTGCTTTATTAATCTGGCAGTATAAATCAAATGTCGGCATTATAGAATTCAAACTATGTATTAAATGCGTAAGGCCGATTAGGCCATTCACGCATTTGATGACAAGTCGGCCCTGTAGGATCCGACCGATGCTATACAACAACACTCCCTCTTAGCTAGGGAGGAATCCTCCTTGAAATCTAAGTCACATAGTGACATCCACCTTGGCTACTCCCAGAGGGTGAATAAGCACAAATGCCAAATCATGAAGTCTCTCACATGAAATCCACCATACCTACTCGCAGAGGGTGGAACAAGCGCTGGAACCTCAAACTTCTCTCGCAGAGAAGAATGCACAACAAGGGCTGATACCTCAAACTTCTCTCATAGAGAAGAATGCATAACAAGGGCTAATACCTCAAATTTCTCTCACAGAGAAGAATGCATGACAAGGGCTTGCACCTCAAACTTCTCTCACAGAGAAGAATGCATTATAATACATATCAAGTAATCACTGATGCTGAGACTCCCTCTCAGCAAGGGCTTCATTCTCCACAATTCCAAGCTTGTCTCGAAAATGCATAAATTTCACTTTCGCAAGAGGCTTGGTGAAAATGTCAGTCGTTTGTTCCTTAGTACAAATGTATCTCAACTGAACAACATTCCTTTGTACCATATCTCTGATATAGTGGTTCTAAATCTCTACATGCTTCGTTCTGTCATGAAATACTGGATTGACTGAAAGCTTCACACAACTTTGATTATCACAATGTATGGTAGTAGGCTCCAATGATTGTCCAAACAATCCTGCAAGGAGCTTATGAAGCCACACTGCTTCGCGAGTTGCCACACATGCTGCAATGTATTCTGCCTTTGTACACCAAGAAATCATAGCAGATCCCAAGCTAAAACAACAACCAGAGGCGCTCTTCCGATCAGTAACACTCCCTGCCCAATCAGAATCAGAATATCCTTCAAGAATCAGGTCTGCACTAGAAGAGTATTTCAAACCATATCCAACTGTGCCATGCAAGTATATCAAGATATGCTTGGTTGCAACTAGATGGTATCTGTCTAGGTTCACTCATGAACTGGCTAAGTGCACTCACTGCATAGAAAATATCTGGTCTAGTGTTAACTAGATACATCAAGGACCCAATCAATTGCCTGTACATAGTAGGGTCCACAAGATCTGAACTAGCTGCAGCTTCCCTCAATTTCTTCAAGTTAGTTTCCATTGGTGTGGACATAGATTTACAATCTATCATTCCAAATCTTTTCAAGATATTGATGGTGTATTTTCCTTGACTTAGGATAATCCCATAGGGCCTCTGCCAAACTTCCAACCCTAGAAAGAAGTGCATGAGTCCTAAGTCCTTCATCTCGAATTCGGAAGTCAACTCGTTCTTACATCTATCAATGAGATGATCTTCTCCAGTAACAAATAGGTCATCAACATAAAGTACCAAGATCAACATATCACCATTGAATACCTTGAAGTAAAGGTTTGGATCAACATCATTCTTGTAGAAATCCAAAACCACTAAGTATCTGTCAATTCTTTCATACCAAGCTCAAGGAGCCTATTTAAGACCATTTAGGGCTTTCTTCAAGTACAAATAGGTCATCAACATATCACCATTGAATACCTTGAAGTAAAGGTTTGGATCAACATCATTCTTGTAGAAACCCAAAACCACTAAGTATCTGTCAATTCTTTCATACCAAGCTCAAGGAGCCTGTTTAAGACCATTTAGGGCTTTCTTCAATCTACACACGAGACTCTTTCCCATGAATCATGAACCCCTCAGGTTGCTCGATGCAAACTTCTTCTTCAATCACACCATTGAGAAAGGCAGTCTTCACATCCATCTAATGCAACTTCCATCCCTTAGCTGCTGCAATGGCAATGATGGTTCTAATGGAAGTATAGCAAGCAACAGGAGCAAATGTTTCTTCGTAGTCTATTCCCTCTTGTTGAGAGAAGCCACGAGCCACAAATCTAGCCTTGTACTTTTCAATGCTGCCATCAGCTGCATGTTTTATCTTGTACAACCATTTGGAAGATACAACAGACTTCCCTTTTGGTCTAGGCACAATATCCCACACATTGTTCTTGAGAATGGATTGATACTCCTCATCCATTGCATCTTTCCAAACTTGTTGTTTTGCGGCTTCCTCTACACTAGAAGGTTCAGACTCAATAAGATTACACATTAATGCAACATAACCAGAAAATCTTTGTGGTCTTTTGCTTTCTTTGAATGTGCCTCTAGGAGTGACAAACTGTTTTGCTTCCTGCATAGTGTTTCACGCCCAAAGAGGTCTCTTTTGAGACACAACAATATCTCTAGGCCCATCAGTGGGATCCAAAGGTTCAATTGGGTCATTACTCATATCAGGTTCTGTAGTCTCTCTCTGAATCTTAGGAGCATGATCAACATCCATGTCTTGAGGGCTCTCATCAGTTATCTCCATGCATGAGCCCTTTGATTTCCTGAATGCAACATCTTCCTCAAATCTGACATCCCTGCTAACTTCTATTTGCTTCTGACTAGGAATGTAAATACGGTAGGCTTTGGAGGTTTCACTGTAGCCCACAAATATTCCTCTCTTGCCAGAAGGTTCCAACTTGGTTCTCTTGTCCTTGGGAATATGAACATACACAGGACAACCAAATATTCTTAGGTGGCTGATATTAGGCTTGATACCTAAAAAGGCTTCTTCAGGGGTCATATTTTGTAATATTCGATGAGGACATCTATTCTGAACATACATTGCTGTTCTAGAGGCTTCTGCCCATAGAAAAATCTGAAGGTCTTGATCATGAATCATAGCTTTTGCAGCTTCAACGATAGATCTATTCTTCCTTTTAGCAACCCCATTTTGTTGAGGGTTGTAAGGAACACATAACTCCCTCTTGATCCCTACCTCAATACAAAAATCACGAAAGCTACCTGAGGTATACTCACCTCCATTATTAGACCTTAAAATTTTAATTTTCTTTCTAGATAAATTTTCTACAAGAGCTTTAAACTCTTTAAACCTACCTAGGATTTCATTAGACTCTTTAGACCTTAAGAAATAAATCCAAGTCTTCCTAGAGTAGTCATCTATAAAAGTTACATAATACAAACATCCACTTAGGGATGGAATTGACATTGGACCACATAAATCTGAATGTACAAGATCTAGTATTTCTTTAGACCTACTTTCACTGCTATGAAAAGGACTTTTAATATTTTTGCCCATAGCACAACCTTTACAAGTACCATCATTTACATGAATAAGTTTAGGAATACCTTTTACCATCTTCTCCAATGATGGAAGAGCCCTGAAGTGAAGATGTCCAAGTCTTCTGTGCCAGAGTTCGCTGGAATTGGAAGAATCATGAATAAGAGCTTGAATAGGGATAGTGGAGAGTTTGTATAAACTCTCATGTCGATTTCCGATCACACGAGCAATCTTGATGCTGGAGTTCTTAAGCCAAGCAAGAACTCTGCCTTCAAAAAATGCAATTTGATAGCCCTTATCCTCCAAGGCTGAAATAGACACAAGGTTTCTCTTGATCTCTGGCACGAACAATACATCACTTAGGTGTAGAGAAACTCCAGATTCAAGGTTTAGAGATGTAGCACCAACTCCTCTTACAGCATAGCGTGCATCATCCCCAATAATAACTTGGAGATGTGACTCTTTCTCCACTAGATCAGAAAGGTGTTCCCGATAATCGGTAATATGTCGAGAGGCTCTACTATCAATTAACCATGTATCATTGTCCGTAGGAACATTGCTTGATAATGCTGATATGAAAAGAAAACTATTGGAGTTATCTTCAACCTCCTTTTGAGATTAGACTTCATTGATGTTTGCTCCTTGATGATTAGGTCTGTCAAACAATCCTTTGCAAAGTGACCAAACTTGTCACACCTAAAACACTGGATGCGAGAGATCTTCTTCCTCTTCCTTGAATCAGGTGCAGAATCTGATTTGAAATCTCTATTCTTTTTGATGTTGCCCTTCTTCCAATACTTACATTTCTTGGTAGATTGAGTGGCAAGAACATGAGTATCTTCATTTTGAGAACTCTTGATAATTCCTCTAGCGGTCAATCTTGATTTTTCTTGAATACAATCTGCACGAAGTCGATCAAACTTAGGTAATTTGGATCGTCCACTTATGCTTTGGATAAATGGCTCCCATGAATGAGGTAGGCCATTCAAGGCTAGCATGACAAGGTCTTTATCAATCACTTGATCCCCAATTGCGCTTAGTTGATCTCTCAATTCTGAAATTTTCATGAAGTAGGTGATGATTGAATCTACTTTTGCCATCTTCACTTGGTGGAGTTGCTGCCTCAGGGCAAGAGCCCTACTCACGTTGTTAATCTCATATAAATCTTCCAAGGTTTTGAACACATCTCTCGCAGTTGTCATCTTGGATATGAGAGGCACCAAGTGATCCCTCACGGAGTCGATTAATATCTTCTTTGCTTTAATGGCATTTTTCTTGAATTGAAGCTTCTCCTCATGATCTTCAGGTTCGGATAAATCCTTTTCCTCCATGAATTGAAGAAGATCATTTTCTTCAAGTGCAATGAGCACTCTAAACTTCCATGAGGTGAAGTTAGATGCGCCTTCAAGCCTATCTTCGACTTTAAGACCGTTCACCATTTTCGAGACTTAGAGATACTGCTCGATGGAGAGAGAGGAGAGAATACTTAGAAGTTGTAGGGAATCTGATCACGATCTTCTTTCACCGTGTCTCTGATACCATGTTAAATTTTTATGATCAGATTAGATAGACAGTAAATCAAACATGAATGCACATAATATATCCTAGGAAATCCTTCCTCTAGAAGGTGAAAAAGCAGCAGTGAATGTCTCTGATTATATTTATCAAATAAGGATATGATTTTACAAGGTTGCTTCACTTCTTGAAGCTATATGAATAAGTCAATCACTTTAGACTGCTGTGATATAATCCGAACTCCTGTAGGATTCTTAGACTGCAGAAGGATGAATGATGATCTTCGATTTGACTTGAATGTATTACGTAATCTGCAGATGGAGGAGGTCGATCTGCTGTAGGATGAATCCTATCCACTGAAGAATGTATTTGGTCTGCCAATTCGATCTGCTTCAATCTGCTTATAGTATATGATCTGCTAATTGTGTATGTTAAATCGTACTGTTGGAATGTGAGGCGGATCAAACTATATATCAATATCAAACAACACGACTTCTGACTTTTTCAAAGTCGTCTTTCCAAACATCACGTCTTTCCTCAATGCTTAACCAACATGTCTCTTCATTAAGGCGAGTTCGGTATTAGTTATATATATTAATAAACCGCTTTATTAATCTGGCAGTATAAATCAAATGTCGGCATTATAGAATTCGAATTATGTATTAAATGCGTAAGGCCGATTAGGCCATTCACGCATTTGATGACAAGTCGGCCCTGTAGGATCAGACCGATGCTATACAACAACATTATGCTCTATTTTTAATGGTTCCCCAATTTGAAACACTTCATAAAGTGAAGGGAAACCTTTTGTTAGAGAAGTTTAGCAAGAAACCTGCAGGCTGTGGTTGGAAGCAAAGTGCTGCCCTTTTCTTGGACTGACCTTGTATATGCATCTCTTACCCAACTTGAAAACTCTCTTTCAGGTGATGAGGCACAATGGACATTGAGAAGATTTCAATAGATATTAGCATGTCATTTTAAATTACTTATCTTGAACAAAGTTATGAAGGTTCTTTATCGTAATTGCCATTAACGTTGCTATAATGACAACAGATTTGTTTTGTATTCATAAAAAATTGCTACCAAGGATGACATTACTAATTAATAGAAAACTTTGAATGCAATGTTATAGTTCGATTGAAATCATAGTTATTAGGGTCATCATGTTAAGATATAACTGAGTATGGATGTTGCAAAAGCCTGAAGAGCATCTCTGTTTATCAATACATATGTAACAATTAGTTCTGTTATTGAAAATGAAATCTAAAATTTGAGAAGTCACTGTTAAAAGTTTATTAGGGCACTTTATGTGACTGATATCTAACACTGGTTTTGAGCACCATGAGCCTGATATAAGAATAAATATAATCTTTATTGTGGAAACTATTTATAAATGTTGTGACGCTGTTTTTGCTGCAGATCTTAAACAAAACCCTTGAGCCTTGAGAAATATAGCAATAGAAACAGTGATTAGAACCCTAGGATTTATTTTCAATACAGGTCATCTTTTGCAGTTTGATGTAGTGTGATCCCACCCAATCCCCTGGAAGCTGTTTATGCCTTTGTTAATATGATGTTACACAAGAACTTTGGCTTTTCCCTCCAATGTACATGAAGCCAAGGGAGTAATTATTCACAGTTTGGTGAAGGGGTAAGGGCTGGAATAATTATGGTGTCTGCATTGTATTTCATTATATGTATTAAGCTGATTGTAGTGTTGAATGTATAAGTTTGTTTTTCACTGTTTCATTATTTTGTCACCTACCAGAGGAATAAATATAAACTGCAGTCTTTGATCATCTGAATGTCTTCATGAATATTTTATTTAATGACATTTTCTGATCTGAGTATTTTTATGACTGGTTTGTCAACATAGAGGTTATAATTTTTTTGCAACGTTTGGTGAGGTGACTCAACATGGTTATTCAGAAAGTGTGGGTTTATTGATGGGTAATTAAGATACATTCATGTGATTGACTTGCAACGTCAGCTGTTTTCAATCTGTGCATATAGAACCTAGCTTCTGTGTAGGATTGCCTGGCAGACTCCTCCCTGCCACCTTCTATAAGGTACCATCTTATGGTTTACTTAAGTAATGTTTTGTGGTTATGATTTCTTGACGTTTCTGCCTATATGAATGCTGGAAACCAGTAGCAATTAGTTTCAACTTGCTATTATCCATCTCATATACAGGAATCGACAAGTTAAACCTTTAGCAAGTGAAGTAGAGTTAGTTGACATCTGTTATTTTATCTTTATTCTGCAGGCTGGCAGAATCAAGGCTTTGATACCAATTGCAATGCCCCCTTTTGGGGATATACCTGTTTTTGCCCGAAATAACAATTCCCACAATATAGTTTATTTACAAATAGTATTCTATTACATAATTGCAATTCAATTTAGGGAAAATTGTAATCAATTAATATCAAGAATCTATGATCATATACAAATAATTCCTATTAAAAAACATAGTATCCTAAATGCATTGAATCCAATTCTTAGCATATTTCTAACAGATTGCAAAACCCTAAGAGTATGCCAAATTCTATCATCAGGTTTCACAAGTGCTCTGGCCAATGAACAAGAGCCAACCCAAGGGTTGGTGTCTTCTGCTCTTCAGGCTCTGCTATGCCTTGGCAGGTATACCTTTATCATCAATTAACCCCTTACTTCTTCTAATGATAATATCGCAGATTATGGTCCTCATATAAATTAAGAGAAAATGAATGATACCTTCAATCATACAATCATTTCTTCAATCTATTTCATTCTGGCACGAGGATATTGAAATAGATAATTTAAGAATATGAAACTACTTCTACTTCTATTACTGAAATGAAAAGAAAATGATTTAAAATTCAGTCGAAAGAAACCCTGAGAACAACTTAGATTGGTGCCTTTTTTTGCAGAGCAACGATGTCTAAGTAACAAGCATCTTCCTCATGATCATAATTCAAACTGTTTGACACTTTATCTGTTCATGCCTTGCATAAACGTGCATAAATGTAATGTCGTTAAGTTCTTCTTTTAAATCCAAATGATTCCTTTGAATCACTGTGACTTATTAAATGAATTTAATCCTGCCTTGCAGAAACCAAATGAATAAATCACACAAAACAAGAGAGCTGCTTTGATAAATCAGAAATATTCTTGATATACTGATTTAAATAATAAGAAAGAAATCAATTTGGAGACAACCACACAACATCTATCAGATTTTACCACACAAACAATTGAGATCAGAATAAGATTCTTGCAATTATATTATCGCCACTGCAAAAAGTGTTGCATATGTTCCCAATGAGTCCTCTTTCAACCCTTGAGCGGTCTTGGTTTCTCCCTTATATACAAAATGGGAGAAGCGACAAGCTTCAGACCGTTACAAAATGACTTTTCAGTTGTCCCACCTGAAAATGAAAAGACACACCCTTTTCATTAATGATATCAAAACATAATTGCATATTTCAAATGATAACAATTAAAACAAAGTTTTTAGAACATGAAACAATTAAAACATAGGGAAAAGGCCAGTGACCATGAATACAACTCCATGTCTTCATAATGCGAATAGCAACCCATGACCAATGGGTCTGGCAAGGTTCTATTTAAAGCTGGAGTGGGCTCCATGTTCACCGGTTGTCACTTCACTGCATCACTCATTTGAAGGCTTCAAGTATTGACTTTCCCATTGATACACATCATAGTTATTGGGCCATTTGTACTTCTATACTTCTGGGACATTCACCATATGATCCTTCCATCTCTTATCTGTTATGGCACGTACTTCAGAGATAAATCTTGTATATACATTATCCAATGTCACTACTCTGTCTAGAAAGAGATTAAAGCTTTGAATATTGATGTCTTTTTCTTCTTGCATATGAGAAAGGATCCAGGGCACCATTTGATTGAACTGAGTCTTCCAATCACTGAAATCCTTGGCATGTTTATCCCGATCAACAAGCGGTGGGATGGTCCAATGCTTAATTGTATGGAAAGAGTCAATCTTGGCCTTGACCCTGGGTTCTTCTGCAGAAATGTACTTGAGCTCTTCAATCACAATTTTCACCATTTTTTCAGTCACTTTGATGGCGGGAGGGGCACCTGGATCTCTTTGCAATACTCTACATAAGGTAATCAAAGTATGGTGCACTAGTTGCCACTTTTGAACAATGCTTCCAACACTGGCTTGTTTTCTTTGAATACTTCCAATGCCTTCAATAGCGACTCATAACTTTTGTGCACATCCTCTAGCTTATCAATAACATATTTCACCCCCTGTGTCAATACCTTTTGAAATACAAAAAGAATTTGTTGTGACATTTTTTGTTTGGCATCTTCATTTATTCTCTTTAGTTCTCCAATCTCCTTCTCATAATTCATTTTCTCTTTAGTCCACCTTTTACTATCAATAGTGTCAGTGGTTGACTCTGGTACTGCATGCTTATGAAGGTCAAGTGCATTACTTTGACTGGCCTCTCCGCCTCTCAGTTGATCTTTTAATCGAACATTGTCAATATACAATTTATTAATCTCCCCATTCATACCAACTTGAATCTTTTCATACTCAATTAACTTTTGCTGCATATTCTTTACAACATCCCTAGTGAACATAGCTGAGTGCATTGTCATGGTGGCAGCCTCCAAGGGAAAGGTATCTCTTAAGTGTCTTTAGTATTGCAGCCCCTTTGGTTTCTTTGACCATGTCAACCCATTTTGGCTTATCAGTGCTTTTGAATCTTACCCATGCGGCCAAAGTCTCTGTTCGGGGGTTGTACCCTATTCCACTCACCCCTTGTTCTGAGTCAAATTCTGCCACTAGCATAAGGTCTTCTTGATGCCTGACCTGAGCCAATAAGAACATTTGCTTCATTGTCATCCTTGGAATAATTAACATATTGCTCTTCAGTACCATATCCCAGACCTCATCTGGGGTGACATCTATATCATCAAACCTTAATTACTTGAAAGTTTTCATAGCAATTTCATCATGCTGAGACTCATCAGCACCCATCATATTCATCTGCTTCTTTTCCTCAAATTCTTTCATCTTCATCTTAATTTAGAGGTCCTTAAATTCGGGTGTCTTAATAAACTCATCATCTTCTATGAATCTCAGAGATGTGGCAATTCTCTCATCCTCATGATCTTTTGGCAATGCCTCTCCCTCAATCCTAGCCCTGTGTCCATGTGCTTTTTCTTCATACCTTGGGGGTGATCCTTGAGGCTGATCGACTCCCTCATCATCTTTCATGGCTCTTAAAGCACTAACAACATCATCTGTGTCACCTACTTCAGTGTCATCATACGACACCAAGGGCACAGGATCATCTCTCTTTTGTCTTTTCAGTGGGGGTGGATTGGGTGAAGATTCTTGAATAGAGCCAGTGTCGAGAGCATCACAGATGACAACCCCTTGGGGTTTCTTCACAAGCAATTTAGTTGCTTTGGGTGATGTGTCACCACCAACTGATTTCCCATACAATTTTTCAAAGTTATTGAGATACAAATCAATCCTTTTAATGATATCTTTCTCCTCTGTGAAAAAACTTGGAAAACTTGGGTCTTTCTTTCTTTCTTTTCTCTTCTTCTATCTTTATCAAAATATTTCTTTTTCTCCTCCTTCGAAAAATACCATCAAAAGTAACACAATTTCTAATTACGTCTTCATCCAATAGTACCTCATGAGTAACACCTATACTAGTTACTATTTTTCTTTTGACATGATTAATGTGACCCTCAGGGTCACATAATCTTTCTGGGCCCAATCTCAAAGAGTAATTTGTTTTTAGATATCCTTGTAACTCCTCAAGGACACTTGATCCAAAGGAGAATCCAACATATTTAGCAACATGGGGTAGAAAGGTCCCCTTTTTTCTCCTCTCCATTATCTCCTTTTCCATCCACATTATCTGCCACATAAATTCTAGGAATGCAGTTCTATCAGATACAAACAGTGGTAATTAATGAGCTTGCGGACATCCATATACCTTGATCAAGGTGTATTCGGCCATGTAGAACCAATCACTAAAGTTATGAGTATGCCCTGCTTCAGGTTTCATAGCTAAGGGCCTTATCAACTCCATGATTTTAGGTGGCAATCTATTAATTTGGCGATTTAAAGAGCGCATCACTAAAACTACAAACACATCTTGAAAGGTCTTGTAATCATTATTTTTGCATTTCTTATCCCACATATGACACCAAAGCTGCACTGGCATTCTGTTTCCCATGTTGTCAACAATTCCCAACTTCAACTTCTTCTCCACAGGTTGCCTATTTTGATATAATATCAAGTGACACAACAATGAGTAATGCTGGAAGTCACAGGATCCCTTTTTCTCTTTCAAAGCAACAAGCTGCTCATGAATTCTTTTCTCAATCTCTAGGGCAAAATTAAATTCAAGGTTCAATTTTGAATTTTGTATTCTCATAGCCATGTACATTAAAGCAACCAGCATTCCGTCTCTTGCATCCTCTCCCAATATCTGACATTATGTCCTTTGGAAATAAACTTGAAATTCATCTACAAGAAAAGGCTCATTCCCTATGATTTCCATAGTTCTGTTATTAAAATCTCGTTTTTTGTACAATGTGTAATGTCCCCATTTTAGCCTGTTATCAGATGAGGTGTCGTTAGCTCATTTTTGCCCTGATCCCGAGGGCTAACCTGGACTTTACAGGGATCAGTGAGGGATTTGGCCTAGGCGTTTTCAGTTTCAGGCCAATCGGAGATGTTTTGGCAGGGTTTCCAGATGCTTACTATTTATAGTAAGTCGGCAGTGGCTCAGTGGCTGGGATTATTTGATGTATTTTATGTCAGTATTTATGGTGATCATTATTTGTTGTCAAGTTTGCAAATTTGATGAGCCATTAATTATTTGGGCAATTAAATTAGAAGTTACTAAAGTTGAATTTAAATATTTAACTTAAGTAATTATTTAATGTTGGGACTAATGTTGGAAAAGAAATTATTAAAAGTCCCCTTTAAATGGGAGACATAAGGAGTTAATGTTATTTTATTATACACATGTTTAGTCCCACATTTATGGTGTGTTGGGATTTGAGCCCAAATATAGTTATAAATAAGAGCTTCAAGGCGGAGAGCGACATCTTGGAAATGGTGTATCTTGGAAGTGGTGATTTTCTGGAGAAATTCTGGAAATTCTTTTTGGCATTTGAGGACGTAATCCCTCAAGTGTGACATTTCCTATGCCTGTGAGAGACCAGGTCTGGGAAATATTGGAAAACTAAATATTTTGTGCAGCTGGGAATGACACAGGAGGACGTTGGGTGTGAGTGTTGAATATTGAGCAAAGATTTCCAGCTAAGGTTTTGGCGTTGAATCTATACAAGCTGAAAGGGGATACTCAGGGCCGTATTTTGTAGTTGACACCACTATACTGCTGGGCATGGATGAAGTGCTGGCTATCTATACTGCTGGGCGTGGGAGAAGTGCTGACTGTCACACTACGTAGTCCATATCACCTTGCTGAGTCTCAAAAAAGGTGTAGTGCAGATTTGTGAAGTCTGGGAGAGGGCCATGGCAGACCTAGAATGGTCTTGCAGGTGTTTGCAGTTGCTGCGACTTCCCATGGGTGCCATTCAGTCAGAAATTGCAGTTCGGGAACAGCACATACCCTCAGGCCGTTCTATATTTTGCAATGCTGAAGTGGCTGGGTGTTGGTCTTAGCACTGAACAAGCTATATCTCCAGCGTTAGTGAGAAGAATATCATAGCAGGGAAGAGCTGGCAATGCAGTTGTTCGCTGACCCCTCCATTTGGTGTGTTCGAACTTGATTGGAAGCTGCTGTTTGACGGTTTGGGAATGGTCATTTCAGAACATTGTGATAGTCCTCTATGGCGTGTGAGTAAGCAATGGAACCTTGTTTAATTTCCAGCGCTTTTGTTGTATTTCATAATGGCTCTATAATTAGTGTGTCATCATATCATTCCAGTTGTATAAGTTTGTGGCAATTTGTTTATCTCTGAAACTAATGTAGCAGCAAATATTGAAAAGTTGAAAGAGTTCAACAATGCCTGAAAACTGTTCGCTATTATTTCATTGAATTTATGTCTAACCAGCAGTTAAGCCTATGACATCTGTTTGACAAAATTCCTTAGTGAGTTGGAGGGAACTTGAGCACATATAGGGCTGTCCATTACAGTTATTTGAAACTATTTAATTTCATTTAGTTGTGAAGCTGTGTTTGTTGTTTTATTGTTGATCAATATTGGAAATAATGCACAAATTTTATAATATTTGGAACAAGTAAACTCAGAAAAATCAGTCCCAAATGAATTCATGCCAACTGTTTGACAAAATGCTAAGCTCTACAAAGTGAGAAATTAGTGTAGAAAGGACAGGTGCCATTACACAGTGGGAGTTCATCCTTCCCATATGTTTTTTTCAATCTGACATAATCCTCTTCAAGCTTTGCCAGTTCAACTTTAGTTATGGCCTGCTTATTCAACATTCATAAAACAATCCACAATAGCTGACCTAGTTACTACTAGCAAGGGATTTTCACTAGGCATTCTCATAGTCCTAGTGACAGGGTGATAGTGTTTTGGCAACACTTGAATCAACTTGACATCCACAAACACATTTGGTACAATCAATTTAGTCAGATCCAAATTCCAAGGGTTTGACACTGGAACCTTCCCATCCCTCTTATTATAAAAATACCAAAATAAATCCCACCCAACTATGGGAATTAGGGCATCCCTGCAGCCTTGCAAATTGTTTTTGAAAACCTTCCTAGACCCTCTATCTTCTGATTGGGGTAAAATATCTAACAGAGACTGTTAGAGGGGCCTTTTCTTCTCAATAGGGTTTGATGATTCACTTTTCTGTTTAGAGCTTTCCCCCTTCCGAGGCATTGTCACTTATTCCAATTCAGCTCAAATTCAACTGGGCTACTTTCTAAATTCACTAGTAACTCACAAAGCTTTGAGGAAATGTAGTACTTACCTGTTAAAGAGAATTCGCAAGTAATTCTGGGCTTTCCTTCGCTGTTGCAGAGCTCCAACTATCAACTCTTCAGATGCAGAATGAATTTCACAAGTGAGAATTTTGAATTTAATGAGTCTCTGCAAGTTTCATTTCAACATTTACTCCATTTGTGCTGATATACCACCTTATAACTTCGCCACCCTTTTCAAAAACACGGCTATGATGTGCTTACGTCATCCTTGATTATATCTTCATTTTTCTTCTTACCGCTCTATTGCAAACTCTCCTCAAGCCCCTCTCTCACTCTTTGTGGGAATGCGGTAACAATTAACCGCCTTACCGCAAGGTCATTTTAAGTCATGCTCGCACCTCCTGCGGTATTGCGGTATCAACATTTAACTTACTGCTCTACCGCAACATCACTTTTCCTCAACCACTAACACCTTGCGGTTTAGCGGTAGCTTAGTCTATTATCACTCTACCGCCAAGTTCATGAACATATAATACACTGCCTCTGCAGGAATGTGATAACATTCATATTACTCCTGCCCATTACTGCTATCCTGTGGTTCACCCAAAGGGTCATGCATTGGGGTTTGTGGTAGCGGGCTAAGCCAATAAGTTGTTTCCTTTTTACCGCTACTTCGCCAAATGTTAATAAGACAAGGTTAAGGAGTTGCGGGATTGAGTACACTACATCAACATCTTTCTTCTTACCGCTGTCCCACAGGCTTTTAGCTATTCTCAAATATGACACCTGCAGGACTGCGGGGAACGGTGTTGGGGCAATATTAAGCCAGTATGATGAGTTGATCATGGCTAGAAAGGGAATTTATGAAATTTATAGGGGATAAAAGTGGAAACTTGAAACATGAAAGATTTTTCAAAGGTGATTAAACATTTCAAAAATGTGAATGGGCAAAGATTTAGACTTACAATTCATGACTTCTCAAATTTTTTTGAGGCTTCTAACATTTCCAACAACCAATCATAGTAGGAATTTAATGGGAAGGCCTGGTAGGATGCCCGGAGACTGTCCCCACAATTAAGCCCAAGAGCGCAAAACAACCAACCAAGTCAATTCGACCCCTTGGCCCACAAGCTAACCAACTTGGGGTGGGCTACTTAATTGAAGTACGCTTGGATACTGGTTCCTCACAACTAAGCCCAAGAATACAGAACGACCAACCAAGTCACTTAGACCTCTTGGCCCACAAGCTAACCAGCTTGTGATGGGCTACTTAATTGGGAAAAAACTGGTACTGCTGCACCTTCCTAACAGATTTATATGGAGATTAAGACAATAATATTTGCATATCAATTACTTTCCTTTAATTTAGGTTTATTTCTGAACTCCGAGACTTGATGATTCCATTTCACTTGATGATTGATGGATTGTTGTTGAATGATTTATATTTGCATGAATGCTTGATTGATTGAATGAATTCCTTTGATTGTATGATTTGAGGTGTTGGTGAGTGATGATTAAGTGATTGTTGATTAAATGATTGATGAGTAATGATGTAATGAATCCTGGTTTGATGTATTGGTGAATGATGATTGAATAATGCTGATTTGATAGAATGATTTGTTGATTGATTGCTTGTTTGATTTGATAATTGACGATTGCTATTGTGGATCCATGAGTGATGATTGATAAGTGATCACTTGGAATGATTTCTCCTTTATAGTTTATTGGTCAAAGGGGCATCACCTTTCATAAGAACTGAGTCACAACCCTCCATTGCCTTTTGAGAATAATAAATTATTTTCCAAATTGACCTCCCCTTGGATGTCTTCCTCAAATGAAACCATTTTTCTTTTATATCTTCCAATGTGAAGGAGAGGTCACATCTCTTCATCATGTCTGCCCTTTGGCAAGAGAGACAATGTTTTACAACTACAACCACCACCATTTGAAATAGTACAACCTTTCGTAATTTCTACCCTTTGGCAAGAGAGACAATCTTTCACAACTACCACCACCACCCTCTGAAATAGTACAACCTTTTGTAATTTCTGCCCTTTTGAAGAGTCACGACCTTTCACAATTAGCACCCTTTGAAAGAGTAGAACCCTTTGTAATTTCTGCCCCTTGAATGAGTGACTTCCTTATTTACTTCTCATTCCTATCTTCTTCTGTTAATCTTTCCTTGATTCACACGCTACATTCTTTCTTCCTTCCTCCACATCTCCTTTCAAGTGAAGTTCTCTTCTCCCTGTTATATCTCATGTTTGAGGGTGTCGCAACTTTTCAATTCATGCTTCTGTCCTCGGTAATCACTATGTAGCATCCTTGTGCATACATTAAAATATTACCATATATATTAAATATGCCTTAATTAACTTCATTAACATATATATTAAAATATTAACATATATATTAAATATGCATTATATTCATTAATATATGTAATAGCATGTTCATTATTTATATTTATTAACATATATATTAAATATGCCTTAATTATCTTCATCAACATATATATTAAATATGCCTTAATTAACTTCATTAACATATATATTAAAATATTACCATATATATTAAATATGCCTTAATTAACTTCATTAACATATATATTAAATATGCATTATATTCATTAATATATGTAATAGCATGTTCATTATTTATATTTATTAACACATCATTTTCGGACAAACATAGCTCCTTTGTCTTTTGATTGCAATTGTCACAATCACCAATATATAATATGCACCCACGAGAAATTGTTTTTGTTTAAATTAAAAACCAAGGGAATTTTTTTTACCAACCCAATTTTTTGAAAAAAAACTGACGTGGGTACTAATGCACGTACAAGTGGTATGACTGTACAGATTTTCATGCCTCGAAAAACATGCCAATAAAAAATCTTTAAAAAAAATTCTGACCTCCAATTTTGACGATTTAACAGGCGATTTAGGGGTTTTGGGATATAAATGGGAAAGCCCTCATTGAAATCAAAAACCTTTATTTTCGTAACCATGGTCACAACCTATAAGCTTTATGTGCAGGTTTTCGTTGGGATTAAGGATGGAGAAAAGCCAAGATCGTGTGCAAGTTCTCCTATTGGGGGAGTTTGATTGTTCTAGGTTCCAGCAATATCCTTAGACTTTTCTTCTTTCTGTTTGCTCAGAATGCCCCCATAGGAGAACTTCAAGACAAATGTACTTATAGAAAGAACAAGGATGTACACCAATTGATGAGAGAAGGCGTGAATTCCACTAGCCAACAAGTTGTGTTATGTTGGGTAATTCATGAAGTGCAACAAAATGATCACACTAGCAAGCTACACGATACTAGGTAATCAACGTCTGAGGAGATGCAATCAACAACTATTATTCTAGAAAGTCATTATATACTATATGACCAATGTATGATAAAATGCAAACAGATAACCAACACTTGAGTAGGTGTGAACAACAATGATCATATTAGCATTTTCCTTGCAAATAGTGCTTCAAGTTCTTCAAGTTCTTCATTTTCTCACCTGCTTTCTTCAAGTTCTCTAACGTATAGACTTTAACATTGACGTAAACTCCATCTAGAACGAGGCTCTTAGTTGGCATGCGATGGAGGAGTTGACTGCAGAGAGGGATCAGATAGCTGCTGAGAGAGATCGACTACAGAGGGAGAGGGATGAGGTAGTAGCTAAGCAAGATGACTCTATAATTGGAGGAAATTCCTTCTAGGGTATGGGAAGGTTTGCAGCAATAGTCATATGTTCTATTGTTCTAGGTTCCAGCAATATCCTTGGACTTTGCTTCTTTCTGTTTACTCAGAATGCCCCCATACAATATTGGGGGAGTTTGATTGTTCTAGGTTCCAGCAATATCCTTAGACTTTGCTTCTTTCTGTTTGCTCAGAATGCCCCCATACAATGCCATTGCCTCATCAATATACAACAACTCTTCACTAGTCAGTTTCTCTATCTAGGATTCAACTCTTTGCCCAAGGTTCGATACTTGCTGATCTGATCCATAATATTTGAACTAATTCTATCTAGGAACCTTTTACCAATTAAACTCTTTCATTCAGTAACACTCAGCCATTTGGCTGATTCATTCTCCTCCAGTTTGTTGATGATGTTCTCAGATACTAAAATACGAGTATTTATATTAATAACCTCCCGTAAATCTCTTAGTAAACCCACGTGTAAAGTATCTTCTTTCTTTATAGCTTGAAGTTTAGACTTTGCTTCTTTCTGTTTGCTCAGAATGCCCCCATACAATGCCATTGCCTCATCAATATTATAATTTTTTTTCTTTTATATTTTAATTTTTTAACTTTAATTTTATTCTTATTATTTATTATTAAAACCTATTTCAAAAATGGGACATTACAAAAAGATCCTGAAAATATTACGTGTTATCCTGTATATAGGTTATGAAATGAAACTGTTTTTGTTTGTAACCGTTTCTTGAAGGGAATATATAACAACATTACATCATAAAATGTGTTAAATATGAACATAAAGTTTGGCTTACAAACAATGCTATACTTTTAGAATTTTGTCTATTGTGCTTCCTTCATCCTACTCTTTTTTGTTCAACTCGGGTCCATTCGTTTCATCGTTTGTTGGAACTTTTTCCTACAAATAGTTTTTTGCATTGAAATTCCTGAATCTGGTTATCATAGGGGAGATGGTCTTTCCATTTGGGATTATAGTGATCTTCAAGCAGGCTTTCTATATGGCAATAGCATTATTCACCTCTTCATCTTTCTTAGGAAAGTCATTTCTTTCTTGAAGGCCATGAGACAAGATGATAAATTGTAGAGTCTCTCAATTGACTTCCATCAATGGCATCTTTATTGATCAATTCCTCAATTTGTTTCCTAAATTTTCTTTTTACAATCTCAACATCAATCAAATTCACTTCAATTTCATCAAGAATGTTAACATTCAGACTTAGGCAATCAGCCTTGAGATCCAACAACATTGAGCTGTAATTTTCCAATGTCTTATTTAATTCAGCCAGGAACCTTTTACCAATTAAACTCTTTCATTCAGTAACACTCAGCCATTTGGCTGATTCATTCTCCTCCAGTTTGTTGATGATGTTCTCAGATACTAAAATACGAGTATTTATATTAATAACCTCCCGTAAATCTCTTAGTAAACCCACGTGTAAAGTATCTTCTTTCTTTATAGCTTGATGTTTAGACTTTGCTTCTTTCTGTTAGCTCAGAATGCCCCCATACAATGCCATTGCCTCATCAATATACAACAACTCTTCACTAGTCAGTTTCTCTATCTAGGATTCAACTCTTTGCCCAAGGTTCGATACTTGCTGATCTGATCCATAATATTTGAACTAATTCCCTTGGGAGAGGCTTTACAAAAGTTTTAAGGAAAGTTTCGAGACTCGGACCTGACTCGGACTCGGCAAACTGATTTGGACTCGGACTCGGCAAACTGATTTTGGACTCGGACTGAGACTCTGTGCTTGGACTCTGCACAGGCTTGACAAAGACTCAGCAGATTAAAAAAACCTAAAAAAGTTGGATTTTTAAGGATTTAAAACTTGTTTCATGCACCTTTACCCAAGGTTCGATACTTGCTGATCTGATCCATAATATCTGAACGATCTCCCTTGGGAGAGGCTTTACAAGAGTTTTAAGCAAGTTTCGAGACTCGGACCTGCCTAGGACTTGGCAAACTGATTTTGGACTCAGACTCAGACTTGGTGCCTAGACTCTGCCCAGTCTCGACAAAGACTCGACAGATAAAAGAACCCAAGAAAGTCAGAGATTTTTAAGGATTTAAAACTTGTTTCATGCACCTTTTAATAAATACACCCTAAAGACACAATAACCTTATCCAATAGAAGCTACTTTGATCACATACACAAGTATACATTAATTACATAAAGTATAAATACAAATTTTATCTAAAGGAAATAACACATTTAGATATATGAATATTGTCAAATGTATACAAAACTCATGAAATATGAAATCTGTGACATCAAAACAAATATCAAAACTAATCATATAATGTATGGTTCAGAGGAGCTTGCGTTACTCATTCCAACATTACGACATGTCATGCATTGGTGTTTAAGACAGGTCCTGGATAATGATGTAGCCATGATATTTGTTTGTGTCTCATTGACTGTGTGTATATTCAAGTGAGGAATTTGTTACTTGCTTGGACTTGTAGTTTGATGGGGGTCTAGAGGCAGCACCCTGTTGACGTGTATTTTGTACACTATCAAACATAGAATAAAATACCCAAGGGTACCTTATCCTCTCTTGAATAAATCCTCTGATTGCTGAAGATGTCGCGAAAAAGGATCAATCAGGATGACTCCAAGGTTCTTCGATGTAAGGTCTCTACGTGTGGATAAGCACCAGTGGTCGTTGTGAATGCTATTTCATCAAGGGGCCTTACGTTTCCGAATTGTAGGAACAGAATTTCCTAAAACTAACAAGTTCTCAAAAAAGATCAAAAGATAGGGTTTGCAAGAGATGAATTCTAATCTAATCCTACAAATGACTCAATGTAGGCTAGACTTGGTAAGATTCTACCAATTTCAGTATTGCCAAGCAATTACAACTCTACTGGAATTGGTGCGATCTTCTAAGGTGATTAGTGATTTTTCGAATCATCAAGAATTATAGACACTACCACAAAGGTACATATCAATAGTCCAAGAATGATCGAAGGTTTAAGCAATCCAAATATCTCCAGTTGACCACACAAGGCGTCCTTACAATCAGTAAGAAGCTAGTGGTTTGGAACGTGAATCTCACCAAAGATCAAGCCCAACACTTAGTCCTTCAAACTAAAAATGCTACTCCGACTGAGGATGATTCAAGAAAGTAAACAACCATGAAAATAGCCACAAGAATTGCATTAAAACACCATAACTTCAATATTTTATTGATCTCAAAGCCAAAATAGACAACAATTGCTTGAAATTCTTTCTTCAATGCTCAATCTTGCTACAAAATAACTTTCTTCTCTCCAAAAGTTCTAATCTTCTAATTATCTGACTATCTAATTTGACTCTCTAATATCTAATGACAAAATGAAAATGAGTGAGGGTATAAATAGCATCCTCAATTACAATGAACGGCCCAGCTCAAAAGAAGATCAACGGTTGAGATTCTGACTCCTAAACCCTAATTAGGGTTTGTTACAAAAAGTTCCCCTTTTATTGAACAATATTAAATGCATAGCCAAATATTTAATTGGCACAAAAATCTAGGAAACATAGACTAATGATAATTAAGGTGCCACATCATCTACAACAACCTCTCTTCTAGAACCTTATTCCCTTTCCAATGTTCTTTCTTAGCATATGCAATGAATCTGGACACAATTCCTTCAATCTCAGCAATAGGAATCTCGGGAAGATTCCTCGTTCGTTCCTCTAAGTGGATAATCTGATCAAAGGCCTTGAGAAGAGCCGCATCCCATCCATGTTCGAGTTCTTTGATCTTCTCAATCAGGGGCATAGTAGCGAACATTAGATCCCGTTGCTCATCCGTGATGACATTCTCATCTTTGCAAAAGATGACCTTGACTCTTTCTTCCAATTCTTGAAGGTCCACATTTGTCTCAACTTCGATCCTCCTGCCAAGAATGGTACATAACACCTCAAACACCTTGTCCTGAATTGGATGGATGACGCCTTCAACTTGATTGCATTTGGTGCTGATGTCCTCGAAAAGAACCTCTTTCATCTGAAGTAGAGTTGACCACTGGAGTAAATTATGAGCTCCTTCATCCATTATCTTTTCTTGTGCTAGGATCTTCCTTGGTGTTTGCCTAATTACTTGTAGAACAGGAATGATAACATCTCTAGTGTGAGCGAAAGCGGCTACCGTTATCATTAGGTTGTGGACGATCTCAAGGACTTGGATAGCTCGGTGAATTGTCTGCATCATTCTTGTTACAAATTCAACGACAACTGTGTGGGATTTGTCAATCCAAGAGCTCATAAGTTGAACCAAGCTCTTGACCCTCTCTGCCTCGCCAACTGATTCAAGGGGAAGTGCTTGCACAGGAGACACTGCTGGATCCTGACGTCCCAAGGGCTGATTGAGATGGCTAAAGTAGCCTCTCCAAGCACCTCTCTCTCTCTCAAGCTTTCTATTCTTTTCCATTTCTTCCTTAAGCTTGTCTTTAAGTACTTCAAACGAATCGGTTGCCTCATCCAGTGCCTGCTCAGCAGTGAGTGGACCAAGTTCAAATGTTTCTACATCATACTCTTCTGCAAGGATTTCACCTTCATACTTGTCCACTGTTGGTGTAGCTATCTGCAACTTCCTGGATCCTGTCTCATCTCTGATCATCTTGGACATCTTGGTGGCCTTCTTCTTCTCCGTTACTTCCTGAGAATTTCCTACAAGGCTCTCTAAGTCAATCACATTATCTTCATTCTCAATCACAATCACCCTTGTCAGTCTCTCCTTCAACCAATCTGGAATGGCGGATCTCGTCTCTCTAACTTGTATTTCTTTAGGCAATGGTTCTTCTTCTCGGAGAGGAGATGTCACTTCATCATCTTTCTTGTCTTCATGTAGCTCATTGACTTGGGGAGATCGATTTGATGAATGCTGAGGTACCTTCCCTTTTTCAGGTCTATCATTCTGTACTATTGACTCCATAGACTCATCCACCTCAGGCATCATCATCTCTTGTCCTTCAATTTGACTTGTCCTTTTCTCATGTCGAGATGATGTACCTGATGAGCGATCTCGATTAGCCTCTTGCTTCTTCTTGGAGGGTTCCCTTTTCTCAGGTCTTTCTTTCCTCTTCGCGCCTCTAGGATGAGAATTGTCTTCACTTGTGCTTGCTCCTCTTTCTTCTGGTTTTTCCTCCAAAGTATAAGTCATTAGTACGTTCTGTTCTCTTAACTTTTGATGTTGCACATCCACCCATCTGCGAGTACATGACAAAACTGGAGCCATCAAAGCTCTCAAGTCTGTAATCTCAGGCTCGTTCCAATCTATCTTCACTGCTTTGTCTTCTCTATCATAGGATGACTGGAGATGTTTGCCACTGTCTTGAGCTTGATCGGCCACTCTGTAAACTTTGCATTTCCTGATGAAATCTAAAGGTAATCTGGAATGCATCTTTCTTTTGACTTCTAAATCACTTGAGAGATTCATCCACAAGTCTTCTACCTGAAATTCGTGCTTGTACTTCCTACCATATGTCTCTTCTATATACCCATAAGGATCAAAATTCTCTCTCAAGGCAAAGAATGTGAATGAATATGAGGCCAACTCCCTCTCTGCATCATCCAAGGCTAGAGCATTAGGACATACCTCAACTGAATTCCCCAATATGATGGGCACGGGAGCTCCATTTCTATGCCTGTGTCTGAATGCCTTCGCATAGTCTGCCAACTGCCTAGTGACCTCGAGTAGCACTATCTTGTTTGTCGGATACCTCGGCAACATGTAGGGGGGTGAAGGACATCCATGGACTCTGATATATGTAAACTTTTGAAACTGGATGAACCAAGCACCATACCTCTTTATAAGTTCTTGTGCATCTTGAGATAGTCTGTTGTGAATCCCGCCTTGCAATATCCTAGTGATGTTCATCGTGAAGGTATCATTGACTAACTTGTAGTCACTTCCTGGTGGATGATGCAAATGAACATAAGAATCACAAACTCTGACTTCCACGGGTCCTCTTCCGATCACTCCTCTGTGAGGTAGTCCTGCATATTCGAAACTCCTGATCAAGGCATATATGATGTATGAGCTCATGTGAAATGACTTGGTAGGCTTTAGTCTTCTTAACTGCACGTCCAAGCAATGGCTAATAATTCTAGCCCAATGAATCGTTCCTTTTCCTTGAACTATCACTTGGATGAAGTAGAACATCCACTTCTCAAAATAGAAGGCTTGAGGTGCCCCTGTAACTCGATTGAGCAAAGTTATCAAATCTCTGTACTCCTCCTGGAAGTCGATCCTATGTGGTGTGTTGGGAATCTTGTTCAGGCGAGGATGACTTTTGAGTAACCAACTCTTATTGATGACGCTCAAGCAAGAGTCGGGATCATCTTCATACATCGACCTGGCTCCTTCTAGGCTCTTGTAAATCATATCTTTATGCTCTGGAAGATGGAGAGCTTCACTTATAGCCTCCTTTGAAAGGTAAGCCAAAGTGTTCCCTTCCTTGGACATGATTGATCTTGATTGTGGGTCATAATGGCGAGCACACTTGATCATCAACTCATGGCACTGTACTGCTGGAGGAAAACCGGCCGCTTTGATGATACCACTTTCAATTATTCTCTTTGCGACCGGTGATGGCTTTCCAATGTAAGGGACCTCTCGAAACTTCTTCACACTGAAGTTTCCCAAGTTGGTATCCCCAATGTTGCTCCACTTTGACACGATCTTGGTCTCCAATTCTTCATTCCTCTGATCTTCCTTCATGAGAGCTGGACGACTAGTGGATGCTCCTGCCCTTGGGTTCGCCATCTTGACACCTACACAACATTTCATAATGAGTAATATATTTTGCAACGTAGAAATATAGAGTAGAAAGGAAGACAAAAGATTTTAATTAGGAAACTTCATGATAAATCTTTGAGTTATCATTTCCTAATTAACTACGCAATTTTCAAAAACTTGAAGTTCAAAATTCAAAATTTCAACATTGGGACTAGGATGATCTCGCCATACCTCCACTTGAGAATTAATTCTAAAAAAAAAATGATGCAAAAATAGGGTGAATTCGCTAGGCAAAATGTAGATCAAAGTCTTTCCTTTAGCAAAATGCGCCTCTTTTAATCTTCTCAAGCATCAATTCCACCACCTTTAGTCTTCAAAACTTAAGATAATTCGCTCCAACCAAACCAGATTTCGCACCTCCCTCCTTGCTCCTCAAATCGCACTTGAAATAATGAATGAATGATGATTAAAATTGCTCAAAATACCCCCATTATATAGGGCGCTCACCATTTCATCTCCCCATAGGACGACTTGGCAAAAATAGGCCAAAAAATAAATAAATTTGCAAAAACAAGAGGCCGACCTAATAAAATGGATAAAAATAATACCTCAAGCGCTCCCTTTTCAATTTTAATTTAATAAAAATTAATTTTAAATGCCTTTCTAATAAAAAAAATCGATTTTTTGAGGCTAAAAATTAATTTATTAAATGCCATGCGCCTTTATTAAATGCCAATTTAATTTTTTTTCAAATATTTCGAAGTTGATGATTTTGGCATTTCATGCGATTTGGAGGATATCAACGTTGGGATATGACAAAAATAAAGAATGCTAATGATTTCGCTCTGGTCCCTTGGAGTGGGACGGGAGCACTTTTTCATTTTTAGGCTAGGATTCTCAATTTTTTGAAGTCAAACCTTTGTTCACCATGCTTTAGAGGATCTTTACCATCTTACCCAACTTTGCCTTAGCATAATCTCGGAGGGAATTTGTTGTTTTCATAAAAAAGTGCTCTGGTCCTTCAGTGAGGGACGGGAGCACTTTTGAGTCCATTGCATGAATTCTTGATCACATTAATCTTCAATTTACCCTCAAGGCGTAGGATATCACATTTCACTCCATCTTGAGCCTTGGTAATAAAAATATCCTTTCAAAATGGAAGGTAAATGGTCATATTTGGAAATTGCGCCCTGGTCCCTTGGTGAGGGACGGGAGCACTTTTGCCAGTTGTCGTCAAAATTTGCAACTCTCGCATCTCAATTCCACTTCAAGGCATTTTAAACACTTTTTCAAACTTGCGCCTTGGCCTCAATTTGTCCAAAATTGGCGAGAAAGGCGAGATAACATGTTAAGCGCTTTGGTCCCTTGGTGAGGGACAGGAGCACTTTTTCAATTTCAAGCTTATCCGTCCTTTGCTAGCTTCCCAAATTATCTTCAATGGGCTAAACATGTCCTCTTCCATTCATTTCAATCACAATCTTGCCTTGGCCTTGCAGGAAATTTACACTTTTTGGAAAATCGCTCTGGTCCCTTGGAGAGGGACGGGAGCACTTTTTGCATCTTGGCATACTTCTTTGTTCTTTAAACCTCGCAATTGCATCCAAGGCATAAAACATCATTCGTCCTTCCCATCCAAGTCAAGTTTTGCCATAAAATATCAAACAAAGAGGAGAAACTTGAAAAAGTGGCATGGTCCTTCAGTGAAGGACAGGAGCACTTTTTGTCATTTGGGTTGATTTACTCCTTTGTGAACCGCTTAAATTATATTCAATGGACAAAACATGCTTCCCTTGACCTTTTCAAATCGTAAAATCACTTTAATCTTGCAAAGACAGTGCGAATTTGAAATTTAGTGCTCCGGTCCTTCAGTGAGGGACGGGAGCACTTTTTGCTTTCCAAGCCAAATTGTCTCACTTTTCATCTCGAAATTCCTTTGCTAGGGAAGATTTCATCTTACTTGACGCTATGAATAAAAGTTAATGTCCAAAAGGGTCTAAAATTGTGCATATAAAGAAAAGTGCTCTGGTCCTTCAGTAAGGGACGGGAGCACTTTTGACCTTCTAGGCAAAAACTTCATCATTTCATTGTTTTCAATCAAGTCTGGATGCTTTATCATGTTCATTTCGTCCTTCACCATGCCTTTGATGTCTCAATTTAACCAAACAAGGTCAGGAATGGCTCAAATAAGTCTTTTCGCTCTGGTCCCTCAGTGAGGGACGGGAGCACTTCACCTTAGTCCCTTGGAGAGGAACAGGAGCACTTTTTCCTTTAACCTTCAAAATTCACCATTTTTGTGTCTTCAAAATCTTCAAAAGTATCAAGTCATGTCCAATTATCATTCCGGAAGACCCTGCACAAAACAAAATAGAAAAGTCAATGACAAATATGCATAAAATAACATTTGTGCTTTGGTCCCTTGGAGAGGGACGGGAGCACTTTTGTCCTTTCTGGCTAAAATATTCAAAATTTAGGTCTCCAATCATTTCACAAGGCAGAGTTAGGTCATCTTCAAGGCAAGGAATCAGTTAGCAAGCCCTCGCAAAACAAGAAATTGTGCTTAGAATGAAATTCACCCTGGGCCTCCAGTGAAGGACAGGAGCACTTTCTCTGTTTCAGGCATCATCTTGCCTCCAAAATTTGATCAAAATTTACCTAGGCAAGAATATACAATTTCATCTTCAAAATGCTAACACTTAGACAAAATTTGAATTTTCCCTCAAAAAACCCTGACTAGACCTAACCTGAGACATATCTGACTTCTTACCTTACTTCAATAATCAACCCTCAGAAGGACGCTTAATAACTTTCAAAATTTGTCTGGACTCAGCTTGAAAAATATCCAAAAGAAACCCCCTAAGGCTTAGCCCTAGCCCAGACAACTCACTCACTCACTCAAAACCCTAAAAGCAAAGAGAAGAACAGGCAAAACAAAAGCCAAAAAAAAAGAGGGGGTCCCCATTTTAATGGGGCGATGTGTGAAATGGTCACAACACACCCCCAGCAGGGTCAAGGGGTAGCGCCCCTTGCAGAAGTTTGGAGGCAGTGCACCTGGTGCGTTTCAATGTACTTGAGTATTCAAGAGAAGTTGTTGTTGATCTTTGTTCATTTTAGTTATGTTGAATGCAGCCCAGGTATCGGTCTGTCCTATGTATATCAATTCGATCTGATATGTATCGTATATTTGATTTGCAGATTATATGCACGCACAGTATGCTGTATCGTATATTTGATTTGCAGATTATATGCACGCACAGTATGCTGTCTTCTTTTCTAGTTCAGTTAGATTCGATCTGACAGAAAATTGTTTTGCACGATCTATTGTGCGTATCTGTTTTGTTTGCAATCTATGTTCTTTTTATATTCATGAATGAGAGTCGTATCTCCTCAAGGAGATACGACTTCTCATGAAGTATCGTACCCTTCCAATAAGGGTGACGAGCCATAACAAATATCACTTGTTTATTAACAAGGCGATTAGCAATAACATGCGATCTCCAACGATATTGCTTTGCTTAACAATATCGATTAGATTAAAAAGACTTGCTTATCAATACCGATTCTAATATTGATTAGTAATATTAACTTTAATTTGCTTAATAGATATGTATATCAGAGATCGGCTAAGGTAAGAAGTATGGTTAAATCTGAATGATCGAATTACCAAATATGGAAGGCCGACCATTCACATATTTGGTCTCAGTCGGTCAGAAGGTTTACTACTGACGCTACATCATTAACACTCCCTCTTAGCTAGGGAGGAATCCTTCTTAACCTTTACAAGTTACATCACCTCATTGTGATGATTTGACCACAATGGCTACATCCGTATGTGGAAAGGAAAGATATCACCTCACGGTGATATCAACAATCATGGCTCCTCCATGGATATCACCTCACGTGATATCCACCATTATGGTTTATCCATAGATATCACCTCACGTGATATCAACCATTATTGTGAGATTGTCACCTCACAATGATGGTAAGATGCACTAGTGTTCATCATTGTGAGATCGTCACCTCACAATGATATTCACCATGGCTCATCCAGAGGGTAAACACACAAGTACAAGAAAATCACCACGGACTCTCCCACGTGATGTTGTCATGGCGTCACACACATGACTTCCACCATGAACCATTTTTCCTCTTATCTGACAAGCTAAAGTTTCAGGATCCACGGTAGCAAAACTATTTTGGGATCCAAAATCCGGCATCGTGGCATCATCATCTGAGTCACTTGCACCAGCCAGCTGTGCATAACTCTGAACACCAGTCCTATTAACTTTCTGCATTTGTGTAAACACATCAATTTGTGCTTGCATATCAATATCAGCCTGAGACTCAACTGGACCATGTAACTTTCTTTGAAGAAAACAAAACAGTATTGTAAATGCCTTGAGTGATTGTCTCATCATCCCCTAATGCCTGCTCCACGAAATCTTGAGATTGTGTTCCACATGCTTGACAGTAATAGAACCCATCTCCTCTAGTAGACATTCCAATGCATCCACATATATTACAAACGGTGTTCTTTATTAGCAATATAATTTTCGACTACTGCGCATCTGGAATTTCTGGGTAATGCTTTCTCTGGGAAAATACCCTCTTACGTCTTGTGCCGGCGCTTGAGTTTCATTGATCTTTGTCCAGAGCATCTTTTTCTTGGCCCTTCTCAATCGCACACTCTTCTCTGCGCCGTCTCATCGTGGCACCTCCACATTGCGTTACATTTTAGCTTCTTCCTTAAACAGTATTGGTCACCGACCGCCTCATTCGCAGCATAAGACAGAATCTTTCCGGCGCAACTACCCGAGCAAGAATGGAGTGGTTTGGGTATGATATTGGATCGATAATCTGATAGATATAACAGAATGGAAGTAACAATCATCAATTTCTTCTCACTCCTGCTTTTCTTCTTTATCATGTGGTGTGTATATATAAGGCTTGTAAGTGAACAAACTTCTACAACATACCCTGCAAACGTGTCACACACAAGGCTCCATAACGTCTCTGCAGCATCTTCCGTCTCTACAGATATTGGAAGAACATATCCGTTGCCTTCATACGCTCTAAAATGCCAAATACCATCACCAATGAATTCCACGATGTCCTTTTCTTCTGTTAAAATTTTAATCATTCCGGACAGCACGTCATGACCTCAGATCTCGACCAACAGTTTATCAACCAGTAAACTACTTCACAATTCCACGTTGCAGATCATTTTGCTGAATGAAACCAAACCTGGCTCTGATACCATGTTGAATGCAGCCTAGGTATCGGTCTGTCCTATGTATATCAATTCGATCTGATATGTATCCTATATTTGATCTGCAGATTATATGCACCCACAGTATGCTGTCTTCATTTCTAGTTCAGTTAGATTCGATCTGACACAAAATTGTTTTGCACGATCTATTGTGCGTATCTGTTTTGTTTGCAATCTATGTTCTTTATATTCATGGATGAGAGGAGATACGACTTCTCATGAAGTATCGTACCCTTCCAATAAGGGTGACGAGCCATAACAAATATCACTTGTTTATTAACAAGGCGATTAGCAATAACATGCAATCTCCAACGATATTGCTTTGCTTAACAATATCGATTAGATTAACAATGAATTGCTTATCAATACCGATTCTAATATCGATTAGTAATATTAGCATTAATTTGCTTAATAGATATGCATATCGGAGATCGGATAAGGTAAGAAGTATGGTTAAATCTGAATGATCGAATTACCAAATATGTAAGGCTGATAAGCCATTCACATATTTGGATCAGCCTTACATATTTGGTCTCAGTCGGTCAGAAGGATAAGTACTGACGCTACATCATTAACAAGTTATTTCTAAGTTTATAGTTTATAGTAATAGAATTTGTGATTGATTGGACCTCTATACATAAGGTGTAAAGTCATTATTGAGAATTCGGATTGTACTGTTTAGTAAATATTTGTGACACACCCATTAATGGGAATTTGGATTATACATTTAAATAAATATTTGTGATTTTGAACTCTTAATTGAAAATATTGTTTGGAATCTTTGGATTATGTTACACACGTTTGAGATGTATGGTAGCAAAATTAACACTACTTTGATATTTGATAATAGTTCTCTTATATTTGTTTTTTTTTGGGTCTTCTTAATTTTTTGATATTGTTGGAAGTAGTATGTTTGTTTTGTAAATTTGAGATTGTCTGATCATTAACTTGACAATGGCAGGATTATAATGAAGACCTTCAAAACCACCAAGCCCAAATGAAGACCTTCAAAACCACATGGACCTTCATGGCGCACGCCATTTTCATATTTTTTTTATAAATCCTAGATGGACATGTCATAAGCCAAACAAGCATTATAAGGTTGCAGGTTTTTTATTTTTCAAGTTCCTGAAACGGCAATTCCATCTTCCTAGACTTGGTGAGTCTGGCGAGTCCACCTGACTCGGTCAGTCTAGTGAGTACTTGGCAGCTGAGTCTTCGGCGAGGGTGCCTCGCCTTGGACTTATTGAGTCTTGGTGAGTCTGGGTGCGTCTCATTTCTTTGGTGCAGAATTGATTGATTTTCCAGTTCAATTAACTTCAGGACGAAAACCCTCTAGTTTTGGAATTGGAAGATGGAAATCCACAATTCCTTAGAGTGATTCACAGAGAAATCACAATTGTGAAGAATTGATTGATTTTCTAGTTGACATCAATAAAGATTGTGAGTTAATAACATTTTTTGTTCATCAGCAAATCTGATCGTTATATTTGAAGAGGATTAATAAATTCCAAGAATAATTTCACAGATTCAATATAGTGGGTGCAGCATACATGGAGACCCTTTTGTGTAACGTTTGTATTTGAGGCTCCAAGTCAAAATTTTCTGCATGAAGTAAATTATCTATATTATATCATAATTTCTACTGGTCACAATTACTGAAGATTTCTACCATTTTTAATTGCTGTTCCTTATATAACAGTTGATTCATAGTTTGAAGGTGTAAAAAAGGAAGGAACTACATAAAGATCACAGAGCAAGGGATTGTGAAATTAACTCTTGTTTCTGGCTGTGGATTTATATCATCTAGTGCTGTTCCTCAATCTGCCACTTCAGACTGTATAATTTATTATCCATAATTACTGAATACGCAATTTCAGTATTATAACTGAATAGCAATCAGTTATATTTAATTTTTATTAGTGAAGCTAACCCTGAGAAAGTATTGAAGTGGATTGAAATTGGGCAAATATCATAAAATATTCTTTTGGGGATATTACATTACAACTTAGAAATTACTATTGAAGGGGAGATGGACTGTTAATGTTGATTGTGCATGGATAGGATTGTTTGACAATATTCACAATACAGTACTATGTAATTCTGCAAGCTTATGTTGCAGTAATGTCCTTGGGAATTCAATAAAAGTTGTTGATGATCCCTCTTCAGTTTACTTATTTCTAAGTTTATTGTTTATAGTAATAGAAATTATGATTGATTGGACCTCTGTAAATAGGGTTTAAACTCATTACTGGGAATTTGGATTGTACGGTTTAGTAAATATTTGTGTCACACCCATTAGGGGAAGAGCACCAGTTACCGGTCATGTTCCAATAACCGTTCACTCCTTGCACACCCAACCCCCCAATTACTAACTTTAAAAAAACCAAAAAACAAATAAAAGCTCATTAATAGATTACACATGTACTAATAGTCGCTCATTTTTTAGCTTTTTTGGACCATAATTGGTCCATTTGTGCACTTTTATTGGTACCCATAGCACACAACTACTGGGACATTTGTGCATAAGCATTGGCAATTTTAAGTGCACGGTTATTGGGGCATCTTTAAACAGGTATTGGGCGACACTTTGAAAAGTGTACTTTTTGACCCTTGTGCACATAACGGATCCCACAGCGCACATCGTTACTACCCAGAAGCCAAAACAATAGCTTTAAGCAGTTAAGTTGCATGTGACAACCAAAAAAAATCGTCAAAATCCGATGTACCGTTTAGAATCTGTGGGTGCATGAAGTTAACTATAACGGCTACTGGTATGCTTCCCCTACTGGAATTTAGATAATGCTTTTTAGTAAATATTTGTGATTCTGAACTATCAATTGAAAAATATTGTTTGGATTATATTAGAGATGTATGAGAATGTATGGTAGCAGAATCAAAACTAATTTGATAGTAGATAATACTTATCTTATATTTGTTTCTTGTGGGTCTTCTGTGGGAAGTAGTATGTTTGTTTTGTAAATTTGAGATTGTCTGATCATGAACTTTTCAATGGCAGGATTATAATGTTCTTGACTATGATGAGAGAATTCTGGATGGGTTTTATGATGTGTATGCAAGTTCATCTGATTCTCGTTTCAAAGAAAAGTTGCCTTCTCTTGCCGAACTTGAACAAACACCCATGCCACACAATCTGGATTATGAAGTTGTGTTAGTCAACAGAGCAATTGATCCTGCACTGAATGAGATTGAACAAATTGCACTTTGTTCACTGGACACTGGACCTGCTGAGCCTGGCCTAGTGAATAGAAGCCTAGCAAAAAGAATTGCCGAAATTGTGGCAGATCACATGGGTGGCCCAGTAAGCAATGCTAATGACATGCTAGCAAGATGGACCATAACAAGTTATGAATTGCGAGCATCTTCAAATAACATCATACTACTTCTTGGCTGCATGAAGATAGGGCTTTCACGTCATCGGGCTCTGCTGTTTAAGGTTACATCATTTGCTAACACTTGTGTATATTTAATTGTATATTATCATTTTATGTCTATATCATTGCATGCCACTCTTCAACGTAAATCATTAATTTTTCTGGACGACTCTTGATCTTAGTTTCTTTTAAAGTTTTGTGAAGTTACTGCTTGCTTTATCCATTGTTGGTTACAACATTGGCTAACACTTGTGCATGTTTAATTGTATATTATCATTTTATGTCTATATTATTGCATGCCACTCTTCAATGTAAATCATTCATTTTTCTGGATGATCATTGATCTTAGTTTCTTTTAAAGTTTTGTGAAGTTACTGCTTTCTTTTTCCATTGTTGGTTGTGGGGAGCGTCCTGGAAGGTATTGGTTGAATATATCACCAAAGGCTTTTTCAGAGCTGTTTAAACTTTAAAATGGTAACCTCAAAGCTTTGAAATATATAGTACTGCACAGGTTGGTATCCTACAGAAGCTTTGTAAACATTTGCCTATGATATTTACAAGGGATGAATGAACTAAAACTACTGTTTTTGGTCAACATGCATATGATTGAGCAATCAAAGTTTTGTCTTACTTTTTCCTCAACTATACTAGACACTGCATTACCTTGTCTTAAGTTATACTGAAGTGTGTGAACTTAGTCAGCTCACACGATGAGCTTGGGTCTCCACAAGAAATTTTAAGTGACAACTTTGAATTCCGTCTCCCCTTGTCTAACAATAAGTGAATGCTTCTTAGCAAAAGGATCATTGTTTAAACTTTAAGCTTCAAACTAAATCAAAGTTGTCAACTCTCCTATGTGATTAAATATTGTTTTTAAAAAAATTTGATAAGATCATATTCAGTGATTTGTTTCTGGATTCGATTGTGTATGCCAATTTTTTCATCAACGTTTCGGTTCTCACACTATGATTCATCATCAGGATGAACAAGAATACCAAGGAGATGAATCACAGAGTGTGATTCGAAATGTTGATGAAAAAATTGGCATACACAATCGAATCCAGAAACAAATCACTGAATATTAGAATGGATTGTGCAAATCTGATAACACTAATTGATAAGATCATGTTTTATTGAGAAAAAATTCGAAAGACTACTTTCTTTGTTTGAGCTGATTATAATGTCAGTCTTAAGTTTTATGGTCTTGAATTATGGATTTGGGCCCAATTTATAGTACACAAATTACTTATGACATGTAGTGTAATGTCCCCACTTTGGAATAGAATTTAATAATAAATAATAATAATATTAAATAGAAAAGAATAAAAATAAAATGTAAATTAAAATATAAAATAAGATAATTAAATATAATTGAAATTTAATTAAGTTAATGAATGGTCAAAAGACATGGAAGGAAAAGTTGTCTCCCTCAAACATGGGATATAAAAGGGAGAAGAGAACCTCATTTTGAGATGGGGGATAATTTGGGAATCAGAAGTGCAAATCTGATTTAAATAAGAAGTGCAGATCTGATTGTGAAAGGTTGTGTCCCTTTCAAAGGGCAGAAGTAATGAAGAGTTGAACTCTTTCAAAGGGTGCTAATGGTGAAAGGGTGCGTCTCTTGCCAAAGGGCATATATAATGAAGAGGTGTGATCTCTCCCTCACATTGAGAGATATAAAGGAAAGGAGTTAAAAGCATCCATCGATCAGATTAGATCAAAACTATTATTAAGTTACAGGAATTGGCAGCCTCCTAGTAGGGGACATTACATGTAGACATTTAAGAAGAAACAAGACAAAGTTCATTTCCTATTTGAGTTGAGGATGTTCAATAACTATATTTTCGTGTGGTAAAATGCAGGTGTCCCAGACATGTGTCCACAAAGGATATGTCCACAAAGGATATGATTTTACAAAACTAAATCACTGTTTTCTGAATAGTCTTAAAATAAGGGCAATTCATCAAAGTCCTGTCATATATCACAAAATAGAAGATGATTCTAAGTGTAAAGTTTTTATTTCACTGTTTTCTGGAGTCTTTAAAGCATAGGGTAATGCCATCAAACCTGTCATATATGCACAAATGTTTCGTAAGAGTAAACTTGTGAATCAGGTATTCTTGTAAAATGATAGCAAATTTGAAGATATTCAATGCAAAGATTTACAAGATTTGCATGATTTTATGCTAATGAACTGTGAAATAGCTTAAGTTAATTTATTTGTATATGCAATATATTTCTCTTGTAGACTGAAAAGATATAACAACTCACAAGTGTAAAATAAAAATTGCCAATTCCATAAATTTATCTGGTATACATTTTTGCCTATAAAATCTTGTGTAGGTCAAATGTTCCCCGTGGCATATGAATTAATTTCCAGTTCACAATTTTTTTGCTCCAATACACAGAAATTTTGTTTTCATTGGTTGGCACAGGAAGTTGCAGCAATTGACTTACCTGCAGAAACTTTTTTCTGGTTTCCAGTTGCCTTTCTTAAGAGTGCTTGTTGCAGGCTGGTGGCATCATGTACATACAGATACTAATTTACCTATTTGAAATGCTTTACTGGTTATGGTTATGTTAGTTTCATTTCTGTTTTCATACTGAGAATTGTTCGATGCCCAGCATATTTAGCATCTTTTGTTTCTGCCCTGGAGATATGCTCCAATTGTCAGAACTCCATGAATTTCTGAAGAGAAATTTATCTATTTTCTGCCTGTGTGAAAATTCAATTATCTTGCTTACCAGTGCAAGAGCAAGATTACTACCATTATTGGCAATATCTATCTATTTGGACAAATTTGGATGGCTGCTGAGTTTTTTAATAGCCTGAGGCTCTGAAATAACAATGACAATTTTTTTGGAACATAAGAAGCTAGTAATATGAAGGGGTTAAGAAAAAAGAGTGTTTGATTGAGACTTGAGAGAGAAATGAGGAGAAGACTCCCTTAGTTTGAGGTCAAAGAAGAAGAAAATAAATTTGTTGTATGATGTGCAGCTTGTAAAGGTGCTCCAAATTTGTAGGGAACTATTAGAAATTATAATGCAATTTTTGTGTTAAAGTTTTGAGTTGCTAGTTGGACGTAATATATTGATTAACAAATGAAATGGTATTTGGAGTATTGCTTCATAAGGACAATTTATAATATAATAACACCAAATTGAGCAATCAATCTTCTTCTACAGACAAGTTTGATTTCTATATGGCAATAACCAACTTTTGAAATGTCCACACGTGCAACTCAAACTAATCTCTGAGGCTTAATGTTATGGACTTTTAGGAAATAATAGCAGATACAACAAGCCTAGGATGAAGCAATATCCTAGTTTGTTCTTGGGCCCTTGCCTTCATGACATCTTCCTCCTTTTTCTCAATGACAAATATCATTCCTTGTGCCAGGCAGCCAGTTGTAGGGTAGTGACAGCTGGTAAATGTGTTCATTCAGCAATCTACCTTTATGCATTGAGATGTGAGAAACCTTGAGCTTCATTGCCTTGATGATTTTTGCTTCTGCTTTTCAAAATGGTAGTCCTGTTTGGTTGGTCTGTCTTAGGAGTCGTCGTGATGGTCATGTAGAGTTGAGCACCATTGGGTGATTTAGATCCCTCTGGATTTTCAGTTATAGGAATCTCTCAAGCTATATATGGTAATAGGAAATATGAAGTTTTGTAGTTGATTATAACTACAGCTTTTGGACACCACAGTATGAAATGTATCATGGTTCTGATAGCTCTAATTTTTTATGCTTGAACACTAACTATCAAGAGTCATGACCTCCTTTTTAATTAACATGTTGGTTGGAAAAACTTTTTTCTTCAAAAGAAAGAAAACAGAGCACATTTGGGGATCAAGACAATCTTCTTTCCCTTGAAGAAATCTTTCGTTTGAGGTAAATCTGAAATTCTTGGTGGCACTGAGTAATATTTATTGTGCATGAACAAGGGGAAGGCAAAAAGAAAGAAAATACGTTAATGCACAAAAAATAGAAAATCAGGTCAGTGGAACAAAAAGACAGAGTCAAATCATAATGATAATAGTGTGAAAACAAGCCCTCCCTTAAAAGCGTTAAACAAAAGAGAGCTCTAAAATGGAGTATTGAAATGCAGGAATACAATGTATGGGTAAGCAACCAAAAAGATTAGATCCTTCCAACTAACAGAAAATGCAGCTTGCTCAAGACAGAGACTCAGAGAAAGCCTGATGAAGGTTTTCTTTCATTTTTTGTAGCAATGCATAAAAATTATCTTTCTGGTAGATTAATATCCTATACAGTTTTGTCATATTTGTCTGCTATTGTTTGAAGCTTTTTTTAATTCCTCTGTTTGTTTATCTTTCATAATTGTTTTCTTGTTTTGAACTATAGGTATTAGCAGACCTTGTTGGTATCCCTTGCAGACTAGTAAAGGGTAGCCACTACACTGGAATTGATGGAGGAGCAATCAACATAATAAAATTGGATGAAGGGTATTATTCCTTGTTTTTGTTCATCTGTTATGCTTTTCTTACAACATTACTATCAAGTTCTTTTTTTGCAACATTACTATCAAGGTTGAAGTTCTTGCTCTAGAATATTTTTCTTTCACTGTGCGGACTTTGCAGATGTGCAGAAATAGCTTCCCAATTGCAAGTGTGTTCTGGTTCTTCTAAATTCTTCCTATTCTATTAAATTTTGGCTTAAAGTATAGATTTTATTTCAGATGTTTACAAAAAAATATATAAAAAGGTTGTCTTTAGAATCTAATTAAAATTTTACTCCTTCATAGGGAGTTCATAGTAGATCTCATGGGGGCCCCAGGCTCTTTGATTCCTGTTGAGACTCCCAGTACAGCTCCTCCTCAGATGGCAAAGATGGATAGCTTCATCTTAGATCAACGAATTTCTGCACAAGTGGCCCAAGATCTATGGCCTCAAGATAAAAATAATTTATATGCTGTGGAAAATACGGCACCTCAGATGAATATTAATTCAGAACAGAAGTTCCAGGATATTTTGTTGGATGAAAATGCAGTAGGTGCTGCTCCACCTTTTTTAAGTGAGACTAACCCATATCAATATGCTGGAGAAAAGAAAGCCATGCAACGAAATAAGGTCTCTGAGATTAGGAACACTGAATTTTACAGACGCAGAGAGAATATCTTCTCTGGGCCTGGTCGATCACCGCTGCCTATCATGCAGAAGAATCCTTTCATGATGAATAACATTTTTGGGGAAAATCCACGCATTGATCTTTTGGATGGCTTGAGTGTGGGGAGGAAACCAGAGGTTAGGGGTTATAATTTATCAACTATGGCTGAGTCATCTTCTTCACAGTCTCCACATGTTGCTTATTCTGGTATTACAAATTTGACCAACAACCATAATTCAACCATCCAATCTCCTTCAGGTGCTTTGGTTCACAGTGGAATGAATAAGGACCTCCTTGATACACCAGTAGCTGTTACTGGAGCTACGGGTGGTGCTGTTGCTTCATTTGTTGTAGCACCAGCAAATAGATGCAGTGAATCACCAGTTGATGATGCCATAGCTATCGCTATGAATAATTTTTTACCTTCATTTCAACAAAATGAAAAACACATGGAACCAACTAATTGCTTTGCATGGGATATAGGGGATAAGAAGGATAACTATGCCAAGAGAAAAGTAAAGGAGACCAGCGAATATGAAAGGAAGATTTATGATAAACATGGACATCCACAACATGCTAATGACAGGTTGGCCTATAGAAGTGGAAATTCAGAGGACGAGCAAAATCCAAGCCATTCAAATTCAATTCATCGTCCAAGACTGGATGCTGTGTTGGATGATGTTGCAGAATGGGAGATACCATGGGAAGATCTTGTTATTGGTGAGCGAATTGGATTAGGTGAGCATGTTTTTAAAAAAAATTCTAACTCTTAATATTACTATATTATTCTATAAAAGCATTTGATATGTTGCATTGGAATGCCCATTCCATTTTTATTAATGATTAAAATGCTGTCAAGATGATTGTTTTCCTTATTTTTTTTCTATCTTTAAGTAGATTATTTTTTCTTTGTGTTTCAGATCTTTATTGTTTGCAGAAAATTTATTTGTGAGCTTCCAGTGGGAATGCACATTTATTTAACAATGGTTATGTACTAGCTAGTCAGACCATCGCTCCTGTGATAATGCTTCCAACTCATTATTTTCTGTGTTGTTTACCTTCAAGTTGTTGAGTTCATAGAAAGAACAACTATGTTTGATTTGAGTTGATAGAGGTATGATAATTTTGAATCTTTGAAAATGGAAGTGGTTTCTGCACATGCAACAAAGTTATGAATATTAAAATATTTTTTCCCATGCTTTGTCCAAATTGTTACTTCCATAGGAGGCAATTTTGAAAAAGTCATGGTTGAAGCGGAATGCTGCTTTCACAAGGAGTTGAATTCAAAATAATCCTGGTCAAGGTGAATGGTTGCGATTAAAAATGGGCTAATTTGTCAAAACAAAATCCACTTCTCTCTATTGCCTACACACTTGTCCTATGTTAACCAAATTGCCATTGAATTGTACACAAACATCTGAACCCTTGAAATTGATAAGCATCAATCCCCTTTTGAAGGTTAGTCTTAAAACAACTCTCTCTAACTTATTGTGGGAATGTGTTCGTAAACTATGATTTGTTTTTTATAACATGTGTAGTGGAAGGTGAATTTGGCATAAAATGAGAAATTGGAATTAGAGCATCATATTCTAGTTCTCAAATTACAGTTGAATGTAGAGTGAATATAACCCTCTTGCCTATACCCATGCGTCAGATTTGATAGACAAAAAAGAAATTTGTGGACAAAATTGGTAGACAAATATTATTGTTGAATTTTCTATCATACATATCAACAAATACAAACCCACAAAATAAAATATATATTGAAAAATCATTACCCATGAGAATATGTGGCATAAAGCATGTCTCTAATGAGAAGTTGTCTCTAGAGGTGGTCATATGATGCGAAGCATTGGACCCAAGAATCCGTGACTTTGAAGTAGAGGAAGAGATAGTCGTTATTAGTGCCTCCTGTTTTACTAGATTTGGAAAAAAAAGAGAAGGAAGAATCCTTAGAAAGAGAATTAGGAAGAAAAATGTATTTCTTTTTAATGATATTTCATATTAGTCAACTAAGTTATTTGTTTCTTCATACATTTACTCAATTCAACCTTTGAAGTAGAGGATGGAGGTAAATTTGTCTTTTGCATCTTATTTGAACTACCTAAGGCCTTTTGAACATTTGTAGATTGGTTTGTAACCAATGCATGTGATTCAGAAGACTTGGGGCTATATGCACCCATTTTAATTAATTTGTCCCATTATCTAGTGAGTCTTTTAACAAATTCATCAAAGGAAGGCATAGTATATGTAGTACTCAAAGCACCCTTAGTAGAATTAAGTAGAAACAAAGATTGAGTTTTGAAAGCACATATTATTTTTCTTGATCTTATAGTTTGCTGCTTGTAGCCGTAGTGATTTGAATTGTCAAATGAAGTCTTGCACGTGCTCAAAATTGCTTGGACTAAGACTAATAAGGTCATTTTCTGGTATTTCATTTGTTTTTCTGAACAAAGATTCTAGCATAACCACATCTCTTTACAGTTTACAAGTATCTAAAATATCAATGGGAAAGAGAAGATTAGGATATACAAGTGTACTTAATCCAATATGTTAAATTGCTTGATTTTGTTTGTATGCATGAATTTTTTTGTTTTTGTACCTTGTGTTATTCTAAACAACCTCTTGTTTTGCAATAGTATAGCCATTTTACTTTTCCCTTTAAAATAATTTGATTGAAGGTGTGAACATAAGGTTTTGTAGTCGATTCATCATAGAGAACAACTTAACATAAAGAAAGAAGCCTCCAAAACAAGCAATAACCCATGAGAACGTGCTCCCCCCCACCCCCCCCCCCCGCAAAAAAAAAAAAAAAAAAAAAGAAAAAAATGGAAAAAGAAAAAAAGAGAGAAAGAAAATGGCACTTTAGGGTATAGGCATAGAATGATATGATCTTGGATATTGAATTTTGTAAATCAAAACAAAAAGCTAAAGGTTATTAAATAAAAAATAAATCAAAACATACCATTGCATAGTCATTGAAAAAATAGGCAGTCAAGTTTTTTTTGATGATGATAAGAGTCTAGATGTTTGAGAACAAACCCTTCAAAGATTAGGTGTCAAATCGACTAGTGAGTCTTTGTAGGCAAGGAGTGCCTCAAGAAATTGATGATGCCATGTTGAGTAGGCATCATGTGATATGTTGGTTTTTATTGGATGGCAATGACATGACATTGACCATGTGAATGGTGTGGCATTGACTACATCGACGGTGGGGCCTTGATTAGGTAGATGGTGTTGTATTGAATGCACAAAGCATATTTCTCTAGATAGTGTAATATTCCATTTGTTTTGTAGCAATGATTGATAGTATTGGCAACCGATTGGAGTGGCAATGGAGCATAGGTTGTGTGTAGGCAATGCTAACTGTTTTAATTTTTTCAGTTTTTCAGTTTTTCCCTCAAATTGTATTGTCATTTGTACTACTAATCTAGATGGAAAAACAAATTTTGGAAAAATTGTCCAGTTTGGACAATTTGATAGGTGATCCTTAGTTTTTTGGCCACTTTAGATACAAAGGTGAGCTTAAATTTAGTCTAGCATGCTCCCAAAAGAAGCTACCTCCAAAAAAACATATAAATAACAACCTTCAAACCTTGTCATCATGGCCTTTGGGTGTTTGTTTTTAACAAAAGGCTAAACTAACCTCTTGAGATACTCGAGACACAATGGTAAGCTTAGATTTGTTCCAATAAATGCAATGAAATTGTACAAAATATAAGGAGTCTACAAGAAGTGTTAACTCCCAAGTAATGCGGCAACACTTACAGTTTGCAAAAAAGTAAGTGCAACTCATAAGGAAAAGAATGACATTTTACATTTAAAAAGCCACAAGCATACCTATATCTAAGTAAACTTAGGCTAAGGTGTAATTAATACATAACAATGCATAATAAATGCATATCTACACCAAAACCTCTATATGTTGATTAACAAAGAGTCTAGTGAATGCACCTTGTACCTGTTGTGACCTTTTTCCACACATTGCCCCATTGCTACTGGGGACCCTATGATTTTCCTGCTTTCTAGGGTTTTGTTAGCGTCCTGTGACCTTTTGCTGCAGTTTCACCAAGCCTTGTCCAGTTCAGAGCATTTCAGGCCCTGACGATTGAAAGTTAGTTTTTGCAAGTTATGTGATTCCGAAGTGTGAACACCACCAGAGTGCTTAGAGAGGCCAAAGGACGAAGATCGCAATTGATTTGACGAATTTGGACAACTTTCTATTTTTAGAAAGTTTGCTTTTTTGCTTTTTCCTATTTTTTAGGAAGTTTCGTTTTTGGCCTTTTTAGCCCAATCCCCGGTATGGCTATTTTTTTAGAAAGTTTTCCCTTTTTTTTAGGGATGTCTGCTTTTTGCTTTTTCGGAATGGGAACCTAGGGTTTACACTTGCACCACTGACCTGCTTCGACCGGAACTCAAAAATTCCAAGTTTTGACCTAAAATAGCTAAATCCCTAGATTTTAGGCTTTTTGCTTTTCGGGATGCAAACCTAGGGTTTACACTTACACCACTGACTTGCTTTGACCGGAACTCAAAAATTCCAAGTTTTGACCTAAAAAAGCTAAATCCCTAGATTTTAGGCTTTTTGCTTTTTCGGGATGCAAACCTAGGGTTTACACTTGTACCACTGACCAGCTTCTACCGGAACTCGAAAATTCCAAGTTTTGACTTAAAAAAGCTAAATCCCTAGATTTTAGGCTTTTTGCTTTTTCGGGATGCAAACCTAGGGTTTACACTTGTACCACTGCAAGCTTCGACCGGAACTTGAAAATTCCAAGTTTCGATCCAAAAAGCTAAATCCCTAGATTTTAGGCTTTTTGCTGCTTCAGATGATCCACCTAAGCATGGATTTCAAATTTCAAGTTAATCCGGTTAAATTAGACTAAACTGTGAAATTTTGAAGTTTCTCTGAAAATTATGCTAAGTTTGGCTAACAAAGGTTTTTGAAGTATTTTTGCAGGTTCAAACCCCACCACGATGCAAGAGAGGCAATGAAGGAGCCTTGCCTGAAGTCCGCCATGCCTTAGAAGGCTGTGTGGGTGCTCACCTCAAAGTCCGCCATGCCTTTGGGAGGTCACATGGGTGCCAAGCCAGAAGTCCGCCATGGGTTGGGAGGTCATGTGGGAGCAATCTTCAAAGTCCGCCCAAGTATGTGGAGAGTGCCTCAAAGTCCGCCAAGGCTAAAGGGGTCATGTGGGTGCCAAGTTTAAAGTCCGCCAAGGTTAAAGGGGTCATGTGGGAGCTAAGGCCAAAGTCCGCCATGCCTTAGGAGAGTCATGAAGAGGGACCTTCAAAGTTTGCCCCAATGCCTTAGCCAAATTTTCACCTTGATGGAGGCCATGAAGGAGCACACCTCAAAGTCCGCCCAAGGGCTAAAGGGGTCATGTGGGTGCCAAGTCTAAAGTATGCCAAGGTAAAAGGGGACATGTGGGAGCTAACTTCAAAGTCCGCCCCAATGCCTTAGCCAAGTAACATCAACAATGGAGGTCATGATGGAGCCCTCCCCCAAGTCCGCCAAAGTAAGAGAGCAAGGTAGGAGGTGCCAAGTTTAAAGTCCGCCAAGGTTGGAGGCTAAGGAGGTGGAATGATTAAAGTCCGCCCAAGCTTGCCAAGTGTTGGGAGCAACCTCCCAAGTCCGCCATAGGCTAGGAGAGATGCCTAAAGTCCGCCATAGGCTAGGAGGGTCCTGAGGAGAGGTCACCAAAGTCCGCCCAAGGTGGGAGAGGTCACCAAAGTCTGCCATACCTTGGAGAGGTATCCAAAGTCCGCCAAAATTTGAAGAAGATGGAGATAAAATTCGAAAAATCCACCTACACGTGGAAGGTCAAACAAAATCAACATGATGTCACAAAATCCACAGAGATTTCAAAATTAAATCCAAAATGAAGAAAATATCTAGGGATTATTGATTATCTTCAGAATAAATCCAAAGTGGAAAGTTTTTTTTGAGGAAAAGAATATTGAAGGAATATTGGAAAATTATTGAGATATTAATTCAAAATGGAAAGTTTTTTTTGAAAGGGAATATTGGAGAATTAATGAATATCTTCAAACTTAAATCAAAATGGAAAGTTTTTTTTTTGAATTATAAGTATGAGTTGGATGATTTTAGGGGTTTTGCTTAACCTTGTCTACAAATACTTCATTATCAACTTCATTATTACACCAAGAAGTTCAAAATTACTAAGGAGAGCTTAGTAAAGTATGTCAGTTTGAAGATCATCTGGAGAAAATTCTAGATATTGCTGGAAGTGGGATAATATATTTTGGCAGAAGGTTTACAGATTTCTGGAGAAAGGCAACCAGAACGAGGAAGAATCATCCAAACTTTTCTGAATTTTCTGAATATTTTGGAGAAAATTCTAGCCTTACTCCTATCCAAATCAGAGGTGAAATTAAAATTATGAATTTTCTGAATATTTTCCAAAATTTAATAAATGATTTTTTCGAAAATTTTGGAGGAAGAAAATCATTTTTTTGGCTAAGTATGAAATTTTTTGAAAGTTTTGACACTTGGTGGTAACCACAACCAACTTTAAGATTGAAGGTTTTAAGGTGAAAATTCGATTTTTATGGCTAAGTATGAGAATAAAAAAATGGAAAATTTTCCAACACTTAGCCATTTCGCAGCCCCATTATTTTCAAAACTTTGCAAATCCTTTCCTAACTTTAAAATTTCCGTTGTTTGCCTGCAGGCCTTATACATTATGAAATTCCAGGTGGACAAAGATGCTCCTCCAGAGTCGAGGATGACTTCAAAGTGGAAGAACATCAGCGACACCAACCTCGGACACATCAATCTGAGGGAGTTTAAGAAGCGAATGTTTGGTTTGGACAACCTTGTGCCTACCACCATTGCGCGAAAAATGATGAAGAGTGGTATCCTGCACGCTGCTGGCTTCCTCCCCACCATGTAGTGCAATGAACTAGTAGTTGAATGTGCCAAACACTACAACCCCATCAGTAAGGATATCGTTGCACTTGATGGAAGAGTGTTGGCGAATGTCAGCGATGAGGCCATCAAAGAGGCCTTCAGGATCCTTGAGTACCACAACGCAGTATATATGACAAAGGACGAAGCTGACGGTCTGTACCACGACCACCTGGAGGAATATGATGCCATAGTTAACCATTCCTGGCTAGACAAGCCGAGGAAGGGCGCCCCCAAACTCCAGAGGAAGAACCTAGTGTGAGCATACTTCAAGGAGGACATTGGGGACATGATTGTCCTGCTCAATAGAATAATAGGAAATCCTCAGGGAGCTCCATTCGAACCTTGGATGTATTATTTCATTAATGAGATAATCAATGGAGTAAAAATGATAGACTGGGCCCGTATGATCAGCGACAACCTAGACAGCCAACTAAGGAATCTGGAGGCGAATAGGACTTTCTTCATGAGTTCTTACTTGTTCTATTCTTTAGCCAGGACCTACAGGTACAAAGGTCTCACTTATAGAGGAGAAGTTGGGAACAAGGAGAACCAATTTCCGGTATATGATTGCTATCCCCAGCTCCACATGGAGGAGAAGTTCCATTTCAAAAGGGTGAATGATACCTTCCTGATGCACATTACCCGGACCCTTCAAGGTGGCTTGCACCAGAGGCTCTCTCAAGAGTCTATGGACTTCATCGGTCGGTTCGGGTGTTGGTACATCCAATATCCAAAGTTCACTTACCTCCGAATCCAGGGATTCTCTGGGCCTCCATACAAGCTTCCAGCTTACCCTATCAACTGAGTGGTGTTGCTTGAGGTTGTGAGACAATTGGAGGAGTATATAGTGATTCAAAGGGATAAGCAGAAGAAGGCAGGGACGTCCTCACTTACAATTGGTAATGGGCTGGAAACATGTCCATCATCACAGGCTGCAGCCACCGCTGAGAAAAAATTGGCCTGGTATCCCTTCTATCAATACAAGGCAAGAAAAGATTTCGATCCATTCCATAGGATAAAGAAGATCGAAGGGACAACGTTTGAGCACAGACTGGATTTAGAAGACTACTGGGCCAATGCAGCCGATAGTTTCGAGATCCGGAAGAGGTTCTGGTCAAGAATTCCTTTGAGTATGGTGAGAGCAACGGAAGTATTCAAAGTTGCCGATCAGGTAGAAGAAAGCCTAGAACTTCAGCAGCTAGGTTTTGAGAAGATGAAGAATGAACCCTTAGTCTTGATAGATTGGACAGAGGGAGAAAAATCAGATCTAGCAGACCTCATGAGGTCGGTGGTTGAATACTCAAGGTGGTGGGCGTCTGAAAAGACAAAACAGTTGAAGGCCAAAGGTGTGGTTTTAACTTATGAATTAATGGGAGTAGATGATACTCTGTCCGTCCATCCTTGTACCTCCGTCGGTGATGCTTGGAATCCAGAAAGTGTTGGGTCTCGAAAGAGGAAGGAGTTGGGTGGAAGCTCCACAAAGGTCATAGGGAAAAGGGCTGTAGGTGAGAGAAGAGAATCCAGCGAAAGTCAGTCCATCCTAAGTGCTGCTTCCATTGTGCCTGATCAGAGTACAATTGGGGAGCAAGAGATGAACATCTATGTGATTGATGATGAAGTAAGAGTGCTTTCCCAACCAGTTGAGGAAGTGGTGGAGAAGGTCTTCCGAACTCCAGACAGGGGGCAGATTGAAGCCCCTACAATCTTCTTGGATGGCATACCAGCGAACCCAGGAGAGGCAAATGATGAGTTTGATCGGAACACTATAGAACAATCAACCATTTTGGATTGGCTGAGAGCAAGGATAAAGGCCAAGGTTCCTAAGGAGGCCCACTCAACCGAGGAGGTCACCGCAGCATCCCTGGAGAAGGTGAATGAACCCGCTATAGCTAAACCGCCCAAACCAGCCAGGAAATTTTCCCCGATTCAGAGAGACAGTGCCGGATTCAGGACAGTCCAGATAGCAGTGCCCAAAGAAGGGAAGACTAGGGACAATGTCACCGCAGATGATTACAAGATTACCACCATAGAGATGGGTAAGCCTACCCAGGACCAGGAGATCCAATATTTTGATGACTCCTGCAACGTTCTAAAGACGAGGCTGGCTCATGAAAAGGAAAAGAGGAAGAAAGTGGAAGAAGAGAACCAACAGTGGAAGAAGTATGTTCTCCATCTTACTAGCCCGCTCAACCATGAAGTCCCGGCTACTCCACCACAGCCTCTTCAGCAGGGATCAATGAAGGACTATGATGATATGAAGGGATCGTACACTCAAGAAAAGGAGTGGATTTCAGACGCTTTGGTACGTGTTGACACCCTGGTAGAAACCTTAGTATCAACACATGAGGCAACTTCTTTGTTGAGTGATCGTATCCAGGATCTAGCATCTAATTGGGAAGAAGTGGATGAAATTCAGAATGAAATACTCCCTCACCTGAAGGTTATCCGAGGCATGTCAAAGAGCAGCTTAGTGGATGCAAGCATCATACAGATAGGAGACAGGTACGACTTCGGCACGTGGTACTATGCTCTGGTCACTCGGATTGAGGTTCTGAAGAAATCCGAGACCAAGTGTTTTGAGACAGAGGCAAGGGTTAGAGAGATCCTGGGCAAGGTATTCTGTGTGTCGTTAGAGATCTGGAAGAAGGAAAGCCTAAGGGAGAAGCATTTACAAGTAGAGAACCTGAGAGCCAGGATTCAGGCAAGCTTCTTCCTAGATTCAGGGATGATTAACAAAGGCGATCTTTCAAAGATCGCGAACTTCCTCTCCATCGATGACAACTTCCTCACCCAAGCAGTGGAGTGGGAAGGCATCCTTGCCACATGCGCCGACGATGTGGACCTCATCGACTTCCAAATTGGCGGTTTGCCAAGTATCACCATGGAGGAGGTCAAGCTCATTGTGTCCAGATACGTTGAATCTTTGAAAGAGGAAAGTGGCCACTCACCTCAGTAAAATTAGCAGCTACGCCACTTGTCACTCTTTCATTTGCTTGAACTGATAGTATTTCGGGAAACCCTAATTAGGGTTTAGGACTTTCAATCTTGGCCCTTGATCACTGTTTGATCTCGGCCATTCATTTATTTTGAGAAACTATATAAGGTTGCCTCCTCTCATTTGAAAAGGGTGAGGTTTTTGATGTATTGTTGCTTAAGGTCATTTCCAGATAATATATTGCATGTGCGCTGCTTTGTAATCTCTATTATTTGAATGATTTGCATGGTTTCAATTGCCTCAACACTTAGTTAGAATTAATTTAGATTTGCTTTCATTGTTGTTAATTTGAATGAAGGATTTGATAAGTGTCAATTGATGGTGTATTTCCGCTCATACTTTTGGTAAATGGATGATTTCCATTCTACCGTGCAAAGTTAGTCTGAGCCCATCCCCTGTGCATCCCAACATCTCGATCATAAGCACAACCCATTGAAGATTGCACCGGCCTTGTGTAGTTGTCCCGAGTGTGGCGAAGCAAGGTTTGGTTTCTCGAGAGCACCCAGTTGATACCGTCTTCGAAATTCGTAGGATTAGATTAGCCTTCCTAAACCCTATCTCTTTTTCCCTTTCTTTTGAAATTCTAAATCCCAAAAAATCCCCAAAAAAGAAGAGCCTAAATTGCTAAATCCATCTAAGTCCAGCAGTTCAAAAAAATACTTGTCAAACGTAAGTCCACCTTGAAAATTTCAGCATACACTACCCAAGAAGCTATTCCACTAAAGTCGCTTGTTCGCACATATAGACCTTGGAATCAGTAGTGATTTTTCAGGAGAGGATAGAATACCTTCGAGTATCCTATCCTAATGTTTGGTGGATGATAATATAGACACCAACAGTACCCTTCACCAGCATCAACATCTTTGAATGGTGGCACTCTTTTGGGCAAATGAAGTGTCTCTATGCTATTATACTTGGGGTCAAAGCAAATGATAGGAGATGCAATAGGGTGGACCTCTTGCTCTAGCATTCCAATTACAATTTATTGCACCTATTTAATATATGCCTTTGAGGAATACTTCTTTTGAGTTGCACTTATGCCTTATACTTTTTTCCTGTCATGGAGTCAATGTTGTGATATATATAACTTGAACATGGCTCTTCTATATTAGTGAACCTAATCATGCCCATAATGGGCTCAATGAAATTTAACACATATTCCACACAAGCACACCACTCCTCGTCTATGACCAATGCTTTGACGGTTTGACCATTTGGGTCCTCTGTGTATTAGATTGCTTCCTTGCATTTCAAAGGTTGTTGATTACCATGATGCTAAATGCCTCTCACACCTTCTCAAGTCATCTCAAGATTGTGTGCAAGACAAATGGAGTCTCAAGAACCTAATATAGTGTTGAAAAAAAACAGATGAAAAAAGCAAATGATGCAAGAAGTAAAAATAAAAAATGTAGATTGATGTTTAAAATTGAAGTAAAATAAAAATATAAAATATTGAGATTTCATAAACTTATGTTCTATGACTCCAACTTGGAGAAGGACTTGAAAGATGACTTGTGACATGATGATTAGTCAGAAACATTTGAATCTTGCAAATCTTGATTTAGAGTTAATTTATCCACTTGCTATGTGTGTGAAGCTTCTGTGTCATCAAGTTGAGTGAGATGATGACATATGGTGTCCAAAATATATGCTTGTATCTTGCCTCAACCAACAATTTTTCAGCTCTTCAAAAACTTTGCCTTTTATGGTTTGGACAACGTTTTGAGGCTCCACCACTTTATGAGGATGTGAGCAACTAAGTTTATAATATGTATGTTTCACTTGCCCCTTACAATTAGCTGTCCATAAAAACATTGCACATTGCAATTAAGGGCCTATTTGTGCAATCTTTCCATCCATCATAAATGGTAAATGTTCTCTTTTTAGCTCATGAATCCCAAATCAGCTGCAATAAACTGTATATAAGCCCTTTCTTCATAGCTAGGACTTGCATACTTTGTAGGTGACTTATTTATTCCCTTCAAAATGTCCTGCCAGTATAGTGACCTAATGATGTTGAAAGAAAGGCTATTAGTGTAAATAAAATGGGCAGTGCCCTTTATAATGGGCCTAATTGGGAGGACACAGTCACCACTATCAGAGTACTGGAGGATGGCCTTATAGGTAGCTTGTAGGTACCTTTTTTGGCCAAAAGATGAGATTCTGATCTACCTTTCCTCGCTGGACTATTTGCTTTTTGTTGCTTTCTGATGTAAGCAAGACTTCACTTCTTTGGCAACCAAAACTATTTTAGGTTGCTCCACCACAAGCTTTCCTGGCTGCACCATTTGCTTTTACTAGACTACAGGGACTGCTCCTATATTCATTCTGGTGTTAGACATAATGGTATAAAATGTATTAAATATGGGATTCATAATTTTGATTGGCATTCAGATTTGGAGTGTTGTTGAGATTTCCTTTTTATGTAGGTAATTGCAGGGATAGCCAACTCGGTTCCCTTTGTATGCTTATTTATTAGGCACAATTACAATACACTTGTATTGCGTGTTTGTGGCTTTGATTGCTGAAACCTTTTACTCTAATATGTTATGAGAACACAAGTGGATCCAAAATTGGATGGATTGCGGATTTGATATTCTTTGAAGGCTCCATCTTTTATATGGCGAAGTCACAATATAGTAGTTGTGGATAAGGACAAAGAGATTCGAGTGGCATGCATGTGAGGAGAGAAGTGATGCACATATATAAAAGCTAGTCACATGTGATGCATCTTCAAAGACCACATGAAATTGTTAAGCTGGGTCAGAAAGATGATTGCTGTGGTAATTCTATAGTTACAAGAGTCACCCAAAAATCACCAAACTCGATGAGTCTTGAGGCAAGCAAGCTAAGGTGAGACCCAATGATGTGGAATTGACAGAGACTTGGCCTTCTAATTGTGTGCCCTAGGCACTTAACAAAAACATGACCTCCTTTTGCAATCGGAACCTCCTTAAGCAAAAACACAACCTTCTGAAACAAAAATGTCTCCTATATGCAATTTCCATGTTTGTAGCTCCCTCTGCGATTGGTCATTTGTGACTGTAGAAAACCTGAAAAACTTGATTGCAAAAAAATTCCTTCTACCCACAATTGGAATTGATACCTTTTCATGTAGACATGCCAAACAAGACTGTAAAAAATGCCAAACATGACTAGTATTTTGTGTGCCCTATCCTTGATATTTCAATGCAAATTGTATGTGTACCTTTGCTCATGTTTCCTTAAAACACACAAATTGCTTGGTTCTAAGGAATGCTAGAGACCAACATGATAGAGAAACATATTGGAAAGGAGTACAGATGGAGCAAATAAAAGCCTTTTTTCCTTTAAAAATCCTTATGTCATTTTTTATTTTTCAATTTGTTGGGTCTGAGTTCGGGTAAAAAATAAGCATTGTTCCACAGAAACGCATTCCCCTCCCCTTAGGCCCGTGTTTTCGAGACGGGGAGATGGGGACGTCCTGCCATCGCCACTGGTGCTCTGCCGAAGATGTCTTGGTTGTCTCCAAGGATTCTTGGAGAGCTCTCGACATCTCCAAGGCTTCTTGGGAGATGCCGATAAGTCACTCGAGGGGCGGGGGGACGTCCATAAGACTCCTGTTGGCCAACGTAAAACGGCATTTTAATTTTTTAATTTTTTAAAAATATGAGCCATTTTTGGGGGCTGGGGGGTAACCCTAATTTGACATGGGCCCCACCCCTTCCCCCAATGTAACACAAAACCACCAAATTTAGTGATTTCATTCACATTTCTAAGTTTTTTTTTTCTTTTTTTCGAGCAAGCTGAACAGGAGAAAAAACTTGGAGAAGTCTGACTGAAGGAGTGAAAAGAGTGAGTGCAAGTTTGAGAGGAGTGAGAAGGAGCAAGAAGAAGAGAAGGAAGAGGATAACGTTTTGGAGAGATTTTTCAAGCACAAGGTAGGATTTTTCTTGTTTTTTGTTTGTTTTATTTTCTGATTTTCAATTTTTTGGTTGTTTAAACTTGTTTTTTTTTTTGATTCATTTCAAAATCAGATTTGATGTTGAATCTTAAGGGCAAAATGGTGAATGAATCATTCATCATTTTGCCGCCAAGATTCAACATCAAATTTTAAATAATATAAATAATATTTAAAATTGAAAATTTTGTTTTCAAAGTTGAAATTTTAAATTTATTATTCCAATTTGTTAAACTAGGCTAAATTATTATTTATTTTTATTTTGTTAAATGCAATGTCACTATCACAATAAGCTCCCATGACATGAGTGAGGATGAGACGAAAATCCATTCTCATAGTGGAAATGATTCAAATTATGAACTTGAGGCTGAGGGGGGTGACCATGGGGCTGATCCTGGAGCCCAATCTGGTTCCATGGCGAGTGCACAAGCTAGTACAGGTTGCTCTTCAGAGTTGTTGGCACAATATGCTAGAGGTCCTTATGATCCTAAATCTCCTCTAAAACAGTTTGCTTCAAAAATACAAAGCACATCAAGTATAGGTGGGAGAACAAGGAAGTGGCAGTGCAACATTTGTGGGATTTCATGGTTTGGTAGCATCACTAAAGTGAATGCACACTTCCTATTTTGGAGAGGAAAAGGTGTGGATCCATGTAAATTTTTGGAACAACCTAAAAATATAGAATACATAATTGAGATTAACACAGTGTTCCATGGCCGTTGGGGATGGGGGGACGGGTTTCAGGGACGGGGGGACAAAGGGCCTAAGTTTGGGGACGACGACGGGGGTGGTGGCAGGGTGGTGGTGCTGATATAATTATACATATACTTATAGTACTTGAAAAACTAGTTGTGAAAAGAAGTATAACAGTATAAGAATGACATTTTAAATGAACTATAGGAAATTAGTAAAATTACAAAATAGCAAAATTTGAAATATTAAATCTAAATACCAAGATTTCTTGAATGCTAATTGCTAAATAAAATGTCAAATTTGACAAATGAAATTGTCAAATTAGAGATTTCTATTATTAAAATATCATATTATCTGATATCACAAAGTCTGTAATGATGATTACATGGTACATCATTACAATGAGTAGCAAATAGCAATAGCATTACAAAAGACAAAATGGCAAAACGCTCAAATTGCTCAAAATTAAAAAATAAGGATTTCAATTGCTTTTTTAGTCTGATGTCTTTGAACGGGAGACTCCTGCAAGTCTCCTTGCCCCTCAAGAGACGTCTGGGAGTCACCCAAGGACTCTTGGAGACGTCGGATGGGAGATTCTTGCAAGTCTCCTCACCCCTCAAGAGACGCTTGGGACTCTCCCAAGGAGACTTGGAGACGCCTGGGAGTTTCCCAAGGAAACTTGTAGATGCCTAGGGGTCTCCAAGGAAACTTGGAGACTCCTTGGGAGACGCGGAGACGTTTCCTAGTCTCTGGCAGAGCTCCGGTGGCGGTGGCAAGACAGCGGGAGATGTCGTGTCCCCATCCCGGAAACGTCCTCGTCTCCGAGATGCGGCCCAAAAGGGGTGGAAATGCGTCCCCGTGGAACACTAGATTAACAAGCTTTGGGGCATTCCAGATGATAGAGCAGTTGCAGTCCCTACTACTTTGTCTGCTAGGGCTGCCCTTTAGAAGAGCTAGCAAGTGCAACATACTTCTCCTCATACATTGTGATGAGAGGAATGATGTCTAGACCTTCATCCACTTCCACTTCTAGTGCTAGGCTAAGGGGACAGGGAAATGCAAGATGCGGAGTAACCCCATAGCTGATTTGTTTAATGTGCAACTGAAGGATGAAATAGATGAATCCATTGGCATGTTCTTCTTTGCCAATGGCATCCCATTTCATGTTACACGGTCTCCTTATTATAGGGAGATGATGTCTATGGTTGTGACGGGAGGACCATCATATGTGCCACCAAGTGAGATGAAATTGAGGACCACCATCTTGGATAAGAGCTATTACAAGATCAATATTTTGATGGAGAAGATGAAGGCATGTTGGGTGGCCTCTAGGTGCAACATAGTTATGGATGAGTGGATGGACATCAGCCATCGTCCACTCATCAATATCACGGTCACATGTGCAGAGGGCCCATACTTTCTTAGAGTAGTTGATTGTACAAGGCATCACAAAGATGTTGATTTTCAGTTTGAGGTCCTTAGGGAGGCTATTGAGGAGGTTGGGCCACAAAATGCAGTCCAAGTAGTGATAGATGCAGCCCATGTGTGTAGAGCAGCATGGAAACTTATTGAGGCAGCCTATAGACATATTTGGTGGACTCCATGTTGTGTGCATGCCATGAACAATGCACTCAAGGACATGGGGAAGATTGATTGGATTACAGGAGTGGTCAGCGATGCGAGAGATGTTCAGATGTTTATCTACAACTACCACACTTCACATGCACTCTTTAGGACCTTCGCCAAGGAGTTCTTGAAACTAGTTGAGACCAGATGTGCATCCTATTTCATTCTCTTTGAGAGAATGATTGAGTTGCAAGAGGCATTGCAACTCATAGTTATGACTACAAAGTGGAATAGGCCGGCTGAGGCCAACAAAAGCAGGGGAGAAGGGTGAAGGAGATAGTGTAGAGTGATGTGTTTTGGATTGATGCAAAATACATTGTCTCCATCATTTCTCTACTATTCTAGGTCATCATATATGGGGATGGGGATGCACCTAACCTTGGAGAGGTGTATGAGTGCATCGATTCTATGCTTGACCAGGTGAGGGTTGCTGTGCGAGTGAAGGACCCCACTCTAGCATTCTACAATGAGCACATTCGGCCAATCATTCAATGCAAATGGGACAAGCTCAACACTCCTTTGCACATGGTTGCCTATGCCTTGAATCCTAAGTGGTACAAGGCTAGACCGGGTAGAGTGACACCGATTCAAGATGATGAGGTGAAGGTGGGGTTCTTTAGGTGCATAGAGAAGATGTATGATTCTAGAGATGTCGACATAATTTGCACTGAGTGGACAAAATTTGCCACTCTTAGGGGTTATTCAGATGTGGCAAAGATGGATATGGAAACTATGGCACAGGAAGACCCACTTTTGTGGTGGAATTGTCATGGTCATAAATCTTTGACCTCCACTCTAGCTATCCGTATGCTATCCCAGGTTTCTAGTTCTTCAATTGCTAAGAGGAATTGGTCTACATATAGCTTCATCCACTCTCTTAGGAGGAATGAACTTACCTCTAAGAGAGCAGAGAAGCTTGTGGCTGTACATAGTGCTTTGCGTCTCGTCAATCGCAAGACACTTGTGTACAAGGAGAGTCTAGTTGAATGATGGGTTGTAGAGCCAGAGGAGACATCACAGATTGATGAGGATGATCCTACTACTTCAGATGTAGGGCTGGTTGGTGTTGGCTTGAGAGATCTTGATCGCGGGGAGTCTAGTAGTTCCAGTGATGAGGAGTTTGTAGATGATTATAGGCCTCCCTTCACTACATTTTGAGTTTTGACATTTTAGCATTTTGTCTTTTGTAATGCTATTGCTATTTGCTACTCATTGTAATGATGTATCATGTAATCATCTTTACAGACTTTGTGATATCAGATATTCATATTTTCAATATAATAGAAATCTCCAATTTGACAATTTCATTTGTCAAATTTTATTTAGCAATTAGCATTCAATAAATCCTTGTATTTAGATTTAGTATTTAAAATTTTGCTATTTTATAATTTTACTAATTTCCTATAGTTTCATTTGAAATGTAATTCTTGTACTGTTATACATCTTTTCACAACTAGTTTTTAAAGTACTATAAGCATATGTATAACTATATTAGGACCACCAACTCGCCGTCCCCCTACTGTCCCCAAACTTAGGCCCTTTGGGCCTCCTTCCCTGCGTCCCCATGTCCCCCCCGTCCCCAACGGTTGTGGAACACTGAAAATCAGCCAAATGAGTTTGAGCAGAGTTTGTATCTTATAACCATAGAAACCAGACTCAGACTCGGCAAGTGTGACTTGACTCGGGACTCGGCAAACTGAAAAACCCAAAAAATTTAGAGATTTTTCAGGATTTAAAACTTGTTTCATGCGCCCTTTATTTTAATAAACCTTGATGGCACAATAACATCATCAAATAGAAGTTGATTTGATCACATACACAAGTATACATCAATCACATAGGTATAAACACAAATTGTAGTTGAAGGAAATAGTAAACTTATATATATATATATTGTCAAATGTATACAAAACTCATGGAATATAAAATCCATGACATCAAATGTTCCACAATAACTACAACTCTATGGCTCAAAGGAGCTTGCATCCCTCCTACGAAGGCATTTAAGGTAGTTCTTGGATGATTCAACAGCCATAGTCTCTGTCTGTGACTCCATGCCACCCTCACCACCATCAACTATGGTTGTGTCTATTAGAATAATATCTTTCTCTGTGTTATTAATGGTCATTTAAGTTGTTTCTAATTTCGCCTCTAGTTAACGATTGTTTCTTTTAGAAACATCGTCTTTGTAACTCTATTTAAAGGAGCTTTGTCTCCTTGATTAATTGAACAACATCGATTCTTTGAAATCCATATGCTTTTGCATCTGTATTATGGTATCAGAGCCTTCGTTATTTTCGAAATAATTTTTCAATTAAAAATTCGTCACGAATTTTTTAACAACTTTTTTGAAAAATTTCTTTGTTTATTCGAAATTGCTATTGGTTCATGTCTATTTCCTCAATTCTGTTTTTTGGCGGATCGTTTTGGCTGCGGCTACTAGGGTTTTCAGCTATTTTCTGGTTATTTTCTGCCCTCTCCCGCAACCCGTCTCTCCTGCATTTCGCGCGACCACGCGACGCGATTTTTTTTCCCCCTTGCAAGTTTTTTCAGCCATTTTTTGGACGGAAATCTGCATTTTCGACTAGGGTTTTTTTGCTTCAGATCAAGTCGATTTTTTTTCTGATTGCAGATTCTTGGTGGGTTTTTCGAGATCTCAACTGGGTCGTCGTCAAATTTTTTTGGGTGCCTCGTTTTTTGAGCCAGCGGATCTAGATTCCGACAGCAGATTCTTTTTGGGTTTTTCGCAAGGATTTCTGGGTTGTCTTCAGATTTTTTTGGGTCAGCCGGATTTTTTTTTGAAATTCGTGCCTATCGTACTTCATTTTTTTGAAGTTTGTACTTGCATCTGCCTTTGTTTCCGCATTGGGATTCGATTTTTTTGAATTTCGTGCCAGCGCCTCTTCTCAGTTTTTTCGTTTTCTATGCATTGGGAAACATGCAAGATGGCGTCATTGACCAACTTGATGTTGGAAGGCAGTCAGCGATTTAATGGGAAAAATTATAACACCTGGAAGCAGCGCATGCTGACTATTGAACCTCGTACCTCAGGTTTTGTGCACTTAACATCTTCTCAATACCTCGTTTTTCGTGCCTTGAAAAGCGTGAAGATAGCTTATGGGCATCGATGTTTGTTTCGGTTTTTAATATTTTTTTGCCTGAAAAAAAATTCTAATGGGTTTAAATATTTTTTTCCCTTAAAAAAAGTCTTTGGTTTTTTAAATATTTTGTGTCTCGGTAAAAAAAAACTCATGGGAGGGTTTATGATTTTTTCCCCAAAAATTGTAGTTTGTTGTAGTTTGTTTTTAGTCACACTTAGAGTTGTTGTGCGAGCATCTGCACTAGTCTCTTGTTTGCAGTCTATTTTCGGGCATTTTGCTCATCTGCAATAGTTTGGAGGGTTTGCCGATTTTTTCCTCAAAATTGTGATAACAGTTCTTGGCTTTTGCATCTGTATTAGTGTCTGCTTGTGCTCTAACTTCGTCCTTTGCCATGGCTACAACCTCAACCTCTATTTGCTTGGTTGACCCAATCAAGGTCCTCTTCACTAAAGACAGGATCCATAGCCTTAGTGATCCACACAAGGTGTTAGATGTGAGAAAAACCCAACGATAGAAGGGGTGTAGGGAAATGCACTTGCGTTTCCCTGTGGGCTGGTAGTGGGGGTCCGATGGCTATGCCCCCAATTTTTTTTTTTAGAGAAAAACATAAAAAATGTTCGTTTGTGTCATTTTTTGAGATTAAACTTTTTTGTTTTTGTTTGGCTGAGTCCAGGCATAAGGACTCGCCGGGTCCGAGCCGAGTCTGCGAGTCCCTGGACTCGCCTAGGACTCAAACGAGTCTGAGACCGGGCCCTTGGGACTCGCCCAGGCTCACCTGGCTTGGGACTCGTTGAGTTCTGGAACTTTGCTTATAACTATGGGTAGTTCCATCCACTCTTAAGATTGAAGTGTGTGAGGAGTAGTGCTTAGAAGCTATGCATGGCAAGTGCATTGCATGCAGGCTAGGTGTTGAATGAGGAGTGAGGGAATACGTAGAAAATATAATCTCTGGTAGGTGGCTTGAGTTTGAATGATCTCTATAGAAGCAACCCGCATCTTGTGTCCATTTTTGAGGACAAAGATAACTTGAAGCACGTGTAGAGCCTCTTAAGGTGGTGCTTTGAAGGAGGGAGTGCAACAAAAGAAAAAAAGAAAAAAACTCAAAATTATTGCCTTTTTGGGGGAGTGGATGGCTGATTTGCACAACAAGTAGACTAGTTAAAGTTTATATAGTTAAAGATGTTGATTAAAGTTGAAAATTTAAATTTAGGGCTAAAATAACTTTTTCAGAGTTTTCACTTTAGACATAAAATTTTGATTAAATATTTCATCATTTTGGATTGTGGATCGTCTAGAAAACAATTTCGCCTGAAACTTTATACATGTGTATAATAATTAGACACCTAGGAATGAGTGAATGATTAAAGACTAGAAGAAATGTATTGCAGTTGATGTGTCTAATTGGAAAACTGCACGTGCAACAATGTTGTCACTCATACCTTTATGGGAGTGGTGACAATTTTTAAATGCAATTACAAAATGAAAGTTATAGTCAATAATGATTTTGAGATGATCGGTGTAAGTAATTGCTAATGGGTTTCCTGAATGTGGGTATGATGTGATGCTTTGTTTCCCAAGTAGATGTCATGTAGAGACAATTAGTGTTGTGTGCCAACTCTGGATGTTCCAAATATTCTGAGCACAAAATGTAGTGTTGTTCTACTTGTCATTGATCTTTTGGCACTGAAATATAGTGTTGAGGTTAGGTTACACAATGTGACAACCCATTCTAGTTTGTGGATGGGGGTGCTACCTTTCAACCTTGAAGGGGAAACCCTTGAGTCATATGGGGGGCTTCACCCCTTCAGAATGGAGGCTAGAATACTATCAGCTTAGCATGTGAACCGTTGGCGGGCCTTGGTAGTGTTGATGTGTTTTTTATGCACCTCAAACATAGAATAAAATACCAAGGTATCTTATCCTCTCTTGAACAAAATCTTCCCAAATGCTAAACTATGTGATCAATTGGAAGACTCCAAGGTTTCTACTGTCAGGTTTTGACTCATGGATAAGCTCAATGGTTGATGTGATAATGCTGGAATCACAAGGGGACTTACGTTGAATTCATTTTGCTTGAACGTTACTGGAACTTGATCATCTGATATTGCGTTCTTGTGACGCTTTCTCTCCTAAACTAACTTGAATTGAAAAAAAGGACAAAAGGGGAAGGGTTTAGGAAGCTAGTCTAATTCTAGGAATGTAAGTAGTGAATGACTTGGTGAGACTCTACTAGACTTTGCTTTGACATCAATGAACAACTCCACAAAGCTAGTGCAATCTTCTAAGGTAAATATCTGATGTTCAAATTACCACCAACAACATAACACCATCAAGGCAATGCATATCAATGTGTGAATAGCAATTGAAGTTAAGTTTGAATAAGGATTCCAGTTGACCACACAAGGCAAGTTTACAATCAGCAAACTGCTAGGAGTATGGATATACGAATTTCACCATTAATCATCCATAAAATCTTTCATTTAATTAACCAACATTAAAACAAAAAAAGAAGTAGAGACCATGCAACATTTTGAATCAACATACGAAATTCATCATAACTTAAATGAAAAAACAATGTCTCTTGCAATAAGATCTTGGCAACAATCTTTACCTCCTCTCCTAATCTACTTCTACTCTAACTTCTAATTTCTAATTGCCTTAGCAACTATTCTTCTATTCTTCTAACATTAACCTTTACAAATGAGAGAGTCAAGTCCTCATGGCTCAAATTGATTCACAATCAATGGTCAAGATCAAAAGATAGAAACCCTAATTAGGGTTTGTTACAACAACCATTACATTGGGCAATGAGAGATGAGGATAGGTAAGATAAATAATATTTGATGTAGCGCCACGTGTCACTTGTTGCATCCTTGAATGTATGCTGACTTGGTACCTTTGATTGAACGGATGGCGATTGGAATGCCACCTCAGCTTGCCTTGTAGACTTAATCAATTTGCCTTGAACATTCTTCATGATGTTTGGAATTCCTTGTGATACTTTGCATTTCATTGATATGTTAGGGCATTCTCCTTGAACTATTTCCAACTTGACGTTCTCTAACTTTGAGATACCTTGATGTAGTTCCTGATTTCTTGATGTGAAATCTTTTGTGCTTATGTCTTGAACTTGCCTTTCTTCATTTGTTCATCATCATGGTGAAGTCTTAGTCCTTGCAATATGCTTGTAGAGTCTTTTCTCCAAATTGTACCTTTATCTTTTCTTGATCTTGAATCTTGATTCCTCCTCATAGCATTGTTTGAGTTTCTTCATTCTTGCATTTCACTAGCTTGTCCTCTTGGAGCTGATCCTTCATCACTTGTTGCTTTGAAGTGTTGATCCCTTGGTATCCTTGCAAGCTGCATCCTCTTTCACTTCAAGCCTCGATCATCATGCTTCCCTTCATTGTACTAGACCTGCAAAACAAACAAATATTGAATCAAACACCAATGGGATAAACTTTGTTTAAACCTTGGTGGGAAATCGATCCTTGTAGGGACTAACTCAGTCCTTGAAATTTATCAGTCTTCATGATCATTTTCTCATGATGGAAATTCGAAGGTCATAGGGACTCCTCATTCCTCATGACTTATGCTCTTCCTTTGTAATTCTGCCCTCAAGTGGAAATCCAAACCTCATTGGGACTCGTTATCCTTGAAAATTTTGTGTTGATTTGATCACCATTTGATGCAGTGCAAATTTGAACCCCATCAGGATACTTCAATGTTCTTTACTTTGCCCTCATTCTTGATGCACAAGTTGCTTGTTATTCTTGAGTGGAAAATCAAACCTCATAGGGACTTTTTGCTCCCAACTTTTGTTCCAGCTTGTGATAGTTAATTTGAACAATTAATTTTCCAGAATTAACTTAGGTTCTGATTTTTAAATGATTTCGAAACTTATTAGCTTAAAATCAGAAAATTGAAGCTATGAAACATAATTCTGGAAAATGCAAATGATTGAAAAATAATCGAACGATCTTGAATGAATTAATTACGAATATACAACATATATAAAGGAATTACAAGACATTGTTCTAAAAAGAACGAACCGTAAAACTAAAGCTTCAACATGAAGCTAAAAAGCTTAAAACGCTAAATAAAGCTAAAAAGCTAAAATCTAAAAAGCAAACTATGCGTTCTTATAAAAGAAGCAATAGTTTCACTTAAATGCCTAAATGAACTAAAAAAACTAAATTATTAACTAAATGACCATTAATAGAACCACTAAAAAGTTAACTGACTAGAAGAATTAATTATTCTAATACCCTCCCTTAATGGTCATTGTCTCAACTAAGTACTTGACAGAAGACACTGCAAGTCTTTTGATCACAAATGCAAGAACACTTTGTTGCTACGAAGACCCTCCTAAGATCTACAAAGTTTTAATGACCAAGAACAGCTGATTCCGTTCGACTAATGCATCGCTCACACGCAAATTATAGAACTGTCACACATGAATTACTAAGCCTGAAATCATGATTTTGAAGAAAAATCGGCAAACCCTCCAAAGAGCAACAAACATGATTTTGGCAAAAACCGCAAAAACTTTTGCACAAGAGTACTGAGCACTGTTTGCTCCAGCAACTCCAAAATAGACTGCAAGATACCACGGTTGCAGATGTTCGTCCCATCAACTCTAGGTGTGATCCAAAACAGGCTGCAACAAAGCACGATTTTTGTGGAAAAAACTGTCAAACCCTGAAAACTTCGTGAATTATAGATGATTTTTGAGGAAAAAATCGAAAAAACCAACTAACAATTTGAGGAAAAAATCGTGAAAACCTACAGACATTTTTTCAGGAAAACATCGTGAAAACATACGGACAATTTTTTAGGAAAAAAACGTGAATACCTATCAAATAGGAAATTCGCTTATCACAAAGCATAGAAGGCTGACTCCTCTTCAGAACGCTCTGCAACATGAGCCTGCTCCTGCTCCTGAGACCCTCCCTGGTTAGACTTCTGACTGTGCTCCAACATGATGGTCAAAGATGCCATCACAAAAACTGAGGTTGAACAAGTCAACTTGGTGAAGGCACAATAAATGAGACAGAAGAATCTGATTTAAAATCAGAATACACCCGACACAAATTTGGGCACGAAATCCAACGAATCCCAATGCACAGATCACAGATCTAGAGGTAAATATCTGCAGAACAAACTGTGATTTTTCTGAAAAATTCTGTCAAAAAATAGGGCAAGACAGAAACCCTAGGTTGGGTTTAAAAAAAGCAGAAAACACCCCAAAATGTGCCCTAGGTGCAGTAGAAACCCTTGTTGCATAAAAATAACGTCGCTGAAAATGCCACTGAAAATCGTGAAAAACACGAAGCAGGTCGCGGCCTAAGAAAACGCCAAAAAAAAAATGAGCCGCCGCCGAAAAACAAAACCCAATTGTTGGAAGAAACAAAACCTGCCGTCGTCTGAAAATTGCGATTTTAGAAAAAACCCAAGCCGAAAAAAATGCGGACCACGAAAAGGTCAGACACAGGCCACAAAAAAGACAACGCAAGCTGTGAAAAAATGCGTCCAAAGGAAAATGTCGCCGGGGGAATGAATCGTGATTTTTCTTCAGGAAAAAAAAAACGTGGGCTACAGTCTGTAAAAATCCCGATGCTCAGAACCCATTGCTTAGAATGAAAAACGCATGTCGAACCAAAACCTGATGTGGGTCGGAAAAAAATTGAACCGAAAAATCACAAAAAAACGTAGATGTGCGGCCGGAGACAAGGAAAACACAGGAACAAGAGGTTGTGGCTTGGAAGGAAAAGGCCAAAAAATTTCCGCCAAAACCCTCGAAATGGCAGAAAAATCACCTCGTGAAATGAAATTTTTTTTTCTGGAAAAATATACTAGGTAGAAGACCTATGAATTTTTTTATTAAAAAATTCGCCAAAAAAACCTATAAAATCACATCGACCCGCTCTAATACCATGAAAAATAATTGAATGATCTTGAATGAATTAATTACGAATATACAATGTAGATAAAGGAATTACAAGACGTTTTAAAAAGAACGAAACGTAAAACTAAATCTTCAACATGAAGCTAAATAGCTTAAAATGCTAAATAAAGCTAAAAAGCTAAAATCTAAAAAGCAAACTATGCAGTCTTATAAAAGAAGCAATAGTCTACTTAAACGATTAAATGAACTAAAAAAGCTAAATGACTAACTAAATGACCATTAATAGAACCATTAAAAAGGTGTAACTGACTAGAAGAATTAATTATTCTAATAATTATTGGATCAAAAATCTGGAAATTTTGCCTTAAGGAAACCTGATTTTCAGACTTAAGAAAGGTCTGAAATCTGGAAAATACCCTCTAAATCTCAGAAAATCAATGATATTGCAACCCAGTTTGCTTTCTCAGGTCTGATTTCTGAGTATAAAAATATGAGAATGTCTGAAATTCGTTATTATCAGCTGGAAGTCATCCCTTTCATGGCGTGATTTATATTGTAGCTGCAATCTGTGTTTGTTGTGGCTGGGAATGATATGTTTTCAGCGTGAGATCATGGCTGGTAATGGTGCTCTCAGCCAGCAATGGCACCCTCAATGGTGTTGCAAAATACCTCTAACGGTGGTGCTATCAATGCCTTAGGCAAAAATTGCACCTCTTCCTCCTTAGGCTACTCCAATTCCTCCTTTCTTCCAGCTCACTTGACCCTGGTTCAGCGACTTAATGATATTTTATTGCTTGCTGGCTTGTGTTTTAATCAGCACTTTACCTTTCACTTTCACCACACAGTGAATGTGGGATAAAAAACTGCTACCTCAGCAAGGTAGAAAAACGATATGCATTGGGACACTTAAATTTAGCTTTATTTTTCTTTGTCTTGTCCACCAAATGGAATGGTGGAGAATCGCTCCTTATCAGGAATGGTTTGTCCTTAAAAATTCTCAGGTAATTTGATCTCCAGCCCCTTGGTGGAAAATTGATGGCCATTGGGACTTTATTTTTCAATGAAATTTAGCCATCACCTTGTAATTATACCTCAAGTGGAAAATCAATGTCCATCAGGACACTTAATTTTCATCATTAATTCACCTTTCCTTGCACATTTCTTCTTTAATGGAAATTCACCTTGCATCGGGACTGATTGTTCTTTCAAAATCCTCACAAAACTGAGTCTTATACCTCCTGGTGGAAATTCAATGCTTGTAGGGACTAATTCAGTCCTTGGAAATTTGCTTGATTTGTTCCTGAGCGGAGATTCGATGGCCATAGAGTCTAATCAACACCTGTATTACCTTTGTTGATCCACCCACTTGCAGCCTTATTCACTTTTTCTCCACTTTGTTCCACTCCACAATGAATGTGGGATAAATATTATAAAATACCAGCTTGGTGGAAAAACATGGGTCATCGGGACTCATCATGTCCTTTGTTTTGTCTTGAGTGGAAACTCTCTAGTCATCGGGACTTTTTACAATATCACTTGTAAACAGTCATCGGGACTTTTCTTGTCCTTAAACATTAAGTTGGTAATTTTATGCTCAAAATGGAGTGGAAAAACATGCTCCATCGGGACTTTTGTGATTTTCACCTTAATTGTTCAGTGTAAATTCTATTTTCATTGGGACTTTGTTGATTTTCATGCTTTTAAAGCCCATTTTTACCCAACTTCATCAATTTATGGAGTGGAAATTCTATTTCCATTGGGACTTTTCGAATTTTCCTAAGTTTTTAAGGGTGGAAAATAGAAGTCCATTGTGACTGTGTACATTTTTGAACTTTTTTACCTCCTAAGAGTGGAAAAAACGACTCCTATAGGGACTTTTGACGTTTCTACACAAAATTCATACCAATTTGCAACATTTTCATCATTTTTCGCTCAAATTTTAAGGCAAAATTGAAATTCAACACTTAGAAAAATAAATTGACAAGCTAAGGCAACTTGACACTTAGGATCATTTCCTTGCAATTTTAACACCCTTTTGCATTTTGACATGACACCCTCTCATAAAGGCAAACACTAGGAAATTATTGCTCTCAACTAAGACGACCAGGCAAAACATCTACCCTAAAAAGCAGAAAAAGTGGGGGTCCCCATTTGCAATGGGGCGATGTGTGAAAACGTCATGACAAGTAGTTTGGCCTATAGGTGCGTCGGATGTGAACAAAGCGGATGAAAACCACATAAGATTTTGTGCAAACCTAGACAATACAATGGGACACAAAGGATTGGTCCTAGAGCTCACTTGAGCTTGTAAGCCTTTTGAACCATGTGTCAACTTTGGGAATTCCTATCCTATCAAGTTATGCAATAACACTGAGGTAGTCAACTGGGTTGGCATTGATCTGGGGAAGTCAATTGGATAGCACTTTTTTAATGTTCTCGGCTGAGAAAGTGCTGAACTATTGGGATGTTTGTGCCAAGTTTTGATGTCATGCTGCTTGGTACCGAGTATTATGGATTGGCTTTATGAGAAAACATTCTGCTGGAGACTTCCTGTGCATCCTAGTGATGACAAAGTTATTGCTAACAGGGTGTGCTTTTCAGCCACTCCCCTTGTGCTTGGATCAAGATACCAAGCAATGATGATGCTCACATTGTGAGGGAATCTTCCCATAAGGAATGGGCTGCTCTAATTGGACTAACAAACATGGAAACCATGTCTGGAAGTGTTCCTTTAGATGCATGTTAATACAAATATGAGCATAATTAATACAGATTGCTTCAGAAAGAGATATGAGGTTGCTGCCAATTTCATCAGTAGCATTCTACATTCTTTTTAAAGAGGCTTCTTGTTAGAGTGCTTTAGAAAGAGGCAACCCAAATTTATTTGTTGGATTAAAAGCTGAGATTTTGATGAAAAGTTCTTTAAGTTCATTAACCATGCTTCTCCCTGAAAATAGTATATTTATTTGCTTCCACCCACAAGTGGCCAAAGGAAGCAGTTGGAACTTGGAACTGTGGTCCCACCCAAAACCAGCAAGAGGAAGCAATTAGAATTATGGTCCCACCTAAGGCTGTACCACTGTTAAATGAATTTGCTGATTTGAAAACTGCAGTAACTCTTACTGCAGGGCTGAAGATTCTCAGTCAAAACTAGGAAATGTTAGGAAAGTAGATGTTAAAGTGTGAAGGCCATGGTGTTCTCCCAGTTACAAGGTAAACCAAAAAAAAAACAAAAAACAGGTTCAACAGATAACAGGAGGTGGTCTGTGAAAATCACACTTGCACATTGAAGGCCATCTGATATTCTTCCTTTAACACTATTGTGTACTTTTATCTTCCGAATCAGATTAACATAGTGTACATTGCACTCTCCAAAATATAATCTTTTAGTAATCTTCCAAAAGATCTGCCAACTGTGTGTTGATTGTCATTCTCAACCTACAATTTTATCCACAAATCAATCTAAAGTAGAAACACATGAAGCATACTCACATAATTTAGGAGACAAGGCAAGGAGTGGCAACCCTCCATTTACAAAATTTTGTTAGATTTAAGGTTCAAATTTTCAATAAATAAGATTAAGTTGTGTGGTATTTCGAGAATGTTAAACTGTTTACATTAAATTTTTCCTTGTGAATCTGTGTTGAATGTGCAACTTGTGGGACATGCCTGTAAAGATTTGACCAGTTATGTATTACTAATCTGAGAAAGAAGATGCAGTGTGTGAGGAATTGTTTGTTCTTTATTATTGACAGAAGGTGCAAAGTTTTGTATTGTCTAGATTTAAGTTGCTTTTAAGTATTTTGGTATGAAGGATGAAGAGTTTCTCATAAACGTGGAATTTTAGTTTAATAAAAAATTCTTTCTGTTTCAGGTATACATCCGGTTTTGGAAACAATTTATATGCTTAGAAGAAAACAATAAATACAAATGTAATTAGGTCTTTTGTTGGTTGGGTGGAATTAGATCACATATTTGTGTTTGTGTGCATTTTATCTGTCTATAATATGGTCTTTCTCTGATATTGTAGGTTCTTATGGTGAAGTTTATCACGCAGACTGGAATGGCACAGTAAGTTTGTATTTTCTTGAGTATATATTTCATGTTCATTTATTTTTTTAATGGTAGCTTTAGATTTTTATTTTCTCAATGAATAACAATTTGTCCCTCTAATAGCTATACACTTGTTATGGATAAACTAATCTATTATTTGCACAAGAAATGATAAATTCTACTTTTAGTAATTAATTTAGATTTACACACTGAAATTTGGTTATTTTTTTTGAGATTGGATGTCAGTTAAGCATTATATGTATATTACTGCAATTGTTGTAATTTTGTAATGTGTTAACATTGAAGCAGAATGGGATACTATCCCTTGGTTTGGAGAATTCATTTAAATAAACTGATGAAAAGAAGAATTTTGTATTGTGAAAGGATTGGAAGTAAAGGTATCCAACCTCACAAGCTGACATGTTAAATGGATGCTGTAAATTTAACATGTTAGCTTTATATATTAGATGACTATGAATGACTTGCTTTTCCAACTTAACAATAAGAATACGTGGATAAAAAAAATATAGTTTTTTTTGACATGCATTATATCTTCATTGTACAAAGCTATAGTAAATTCCTCAAAGGTTAACTAAAAGAGTGAAAGCTTAATATCCTACATCATGATGTACAAGAGTTATAGATTATTGTAACCTTTTCTGAGAGGTAGTGTCCAACAAGACGGTTTGGGTAAAATTGTTATGCCTTCTCCTTGACAATTGTATATCTATGGGTTGTTCTTGGTATATTGAGGATCTCTATCCATTGTCCATTCTATACCATTATGAACAGTTGGATTTGAATATTATTGTAGTAAAGATACTTTATTTCATAGTTGAACTACTTGCCAAAAGCAAAAACCCATCAAGGCTCGAAGAAAAACTTGGCAACTTAAAAATTTGCTTAAATTTAATTAGAAATGCATTTTTTTTTGAAAAATTCAATGAGATGCATCCAATGAGTCAATAAACGAGTACACAAAAGAAACAAGCTGAGTCTAGATATATTTGCTTGATTTAAATGCAAATCCAGTACAAAATGGCATTCTCATGTGGAATGTTGATGGTTGATAGTCTGAAAAAAAATGAAATAGCAAATTGTTTTTATAAAACTAAAAGTAAATACTACATCAAAACATTTTACATCTTCCTCTTCCCAGCTCTAGTGAAAACTAGGGGAGAGGTAGACCGAGTGTTGGCTTGATGATGATTATAATTTATACATCACTTGTTGTCATTGATGAAACACTCTCACACACACATATGATTACATTGACTACTGGTGTAACTTCAATTGGTTTACACTGGCAACCGGTATGTTTAAGGTTTATCTCTTATCGGTACTTTGTGTCAACCGGTATGTGCATAAGAGACAACCTGTGGCTACACTAAGTCGGCATCAAAATGAAGATAAAGATGAAGATGGAGATCAAGCGGAAGATTCCAGGACAACGGTTCACATGTTTTGTTCCAACCGGTATTGACTGTTCTAACCGGTATCTGATTTTGTGATGAGTTACTAGCACCGATTTCTTGGCGGTCATTTTTGTGATGAGTTTTGATCACTTGTCTAGATACACTGCACCTAGGAAATTGTGTTTTGATTTCCTTAGGCCGACATAAGATTTGAATGTCTATTTAAAGACATCTTAGTGAATCATTTGAAGAGCATGTTATGCGAATTCTGATATGCATCAAGAGTGAAAGCTTTTGTTGAAGAGCGATAAGTGCTAAGATGAAGAGCAGTGTTGAATGTACTTAGAAGGATCTGATCAAGCAAGTATTGTGCTACTCAGAACAGATCAAACCATTCTTGTTGTTTTCTTATCATTACAACAGAATCAAATCCCCTAACCGGGTAAGCTCTAACAAGCTTCATTGTACAAATCCTCTAACAAGGTGATCCATTAGTTTGGATTCTCAAATCCTCCAACGAGGTTACTCCTAACAGGGTAGTACTCTTAACAGGGTATAAGCTTCTAATCAAGCTTTGGGATCTCTAACAAGATTCGCTCCTAGTAGAGCACTTTGTAGACCTTAACCGGTCAGTTATCTTTTACTGTAGATAGTTAACTTGTGAGTTCCATCTCACCGTGGTTTTTACCTATTTGGGTTTTCCACGTATAAACACTCGTGTTATGGTGGACGCTTTACTTTTTGTGGATGCTGTTATATCATTTTGGATAGCATGTATTTTGTTTAAATGCTTGGTTAAGTTCATCTACTGATTAGTGTTTGAAGTAGTGTTTTATTTGGTGTCACTGATTCACCCCCCCCTCTCAGTGCTTTTCAAGTCCATCAATTGGTGACTTCCAGCTTAGAAGGGAGTCTTGAAACTACCATGGGGGACAGGAGCTACTTCGAGATTGCTAGAGAGCTAGAAGCTAGCAGAAATGAAGTTGAATCCCTTAGGGGCAAACTGAAAGCTTCTCAAGTCAAAAGGAGAGAGCTATCTGAAAAACTGTTAGAAATATCTGATAATAGTTCTTCAGATGAAGCCAATATTGAAGCTATAGGAGAAGTTGAAAAGTTGAACGGTGAGAAACTGAATCTACGGAGAGAGCTAGAAGGTCTCACTATCCGCATGAGTTAGGAACTGGAAGCCAAGAGAGCTGTTGAAGATCTTATCGAGGAAAGAGATCAAGAGATTATAAAGATCAAACGGGAAAAAGACACTATGCATGAGAACTTGATTGCTGAAACAGAAGAAAAGGAGAATCTAAAGCTAGATCTTGAGCTGGCATCGTCTCTGAAAGAGAACCTGTCTAAGCATAATGGAGATCTCGTCAAAAAGCTTATTGAAGCCAATGAGAAATTGGAGAAGTTCGTCAAAAGCTCTACCATGCTGGAAGAACAAATTCAATCACAGAGAATGAAGGGTGATATCTCTGGACTTGGTTTTCATACAACTGAAAAAGGTGAATCCTCCGGTACAAAGAGCAACTATCCAAAGACCAAAACTGCTCCTAAAGTCAATAAGACTACCGGTAAGAAGGTTTTTAAACCCGTCTGCTTTGTTTGCCATAAGCCTGGTCATACTGCAAATGTCTGTAGAGACAAACCTAACAGAAATGTAAATTACAATACTAATGCTAGGTATGTGTCAAGAAAGTTTGAAGGTCATTGCTTCACATGTGGAATGTATGGGCATAGACATGTTGAGTGCAGATATGGAGCAAACAATCGTGTACCACACATGCATCCAAGACCAAATGGTGACCAGATAAGGAACTTTGATAACCGGGTAAACCTGAACTGGCAAAGATCCTACGGCAACCGGTTTAGTCCATTCGAGATGGAAAAGGTAACAAATGTTATTTGCACCTTCTGTAATAACTTTGGTCATGTGGCTATGAATTGCAGAAGAAAAACAGGAAGAGGAAATGCAGGACCTTGGAGATCATCTGGTATGGTCTATTGCCATTGCAACAAACTGGGGCACTTAGCAAAATTTTGTAGATCAAGAAATAGCAAACCGGTCAACTCTTTCAAGGATCAGAAAGGAAAGCATAAAGTTGATGTTGAGGAAACCAAAGAGGATATGAATCGGATTTGGAAGGAGAAAAGTGATGACTTGCCTGGAGAAGAAACTGTTCCTTCACCTAGTGAAGAGAACCTAGCACCGATGACTTAAGCCTGTTTTAACATGGCTAAGGGGAGCTTAACGGTAAAACATCTCCGAACCCCTTGTAAAATGAGCGGGAAAGAATTTTTGAATCATGAATTTTGGTTACTTTTTGTTGACATGTTATCAATCGGTTTTTCACTTGAGTGGTGAAATTAGGGTTTGTAACCTAAAGTGCGAGCATTTATTGCAGTTGGTAAAAAGGATAAAAGCAAGTTTTACTTTCTTTTTTAACCTAACTCTTTCGAGAAAGAAATTTGAAGTGATTGCAGAGCCGAACAAGATTGTCTTGTTGTCAATTGGCAGATTGTTTCGTGATTAGAGAAATTAAGTTGAATTGAAAGTTGCAGAGAGGCGAACTGGTGTGCATTTGGGCATTTCAACCGGGAAACAGAGCAACGGGCAAGAAACAAGGTATTTCTTTGAGTATACCACTTCGAAACTCGCTTATCTAGAATGGCATGTACTTCTAAGTCTGTAGAGAGGTTGATGATCATTGTTGAGCCTAAGGAATCTCTAAGGACAAATCAAATTATGTCTTATAATGCATTGTCGCAAGTCCCGAGCAGTGTTGTGGTCAAAGGTGACTTGTCTAGTTATATAGACTGCAAGATAGAAGATTTAGGAACTCTACACATTTATACACAGTTGAAATCACTCTGTGATAAGAACGGAAAGATTGAAACAAAATATGCTAGGGTTTTTGAAAAAGGTTTTCATAATGCCGCCTACTTTCTTGAAGATTTTGAGGAAGAACACATCAGAATCATTTTGAGTCGAGTCCACGGAGAGAACATGTATTTAGAAAGGACACACACAATAACCAAGGAAGCTATTCAGACTGTAACTGGTTATTTCTCAACCGGTGAAATTCTTGTGCTAAGATGAATTTCAAAGGATACTGTCTTCAAATTAACCGGTTCTACATTTGATAGGCGTGCTTTTTCTATCAACAATATTAAAGACCCTGCAGTGAAACTAGCAACAATGGTGATAGGCTACCAGGTATTTTACTCCAGTAGACTTAATAGTGTTCCATCTGCAGCAATTCATACAACACATAGAATGATTGTTGATAATGCAGATTATGATCTCTGTGAAGCCATCAGAGGGCAATTATTTCAAAATTTGCAATCTATTAAGGAGGACAACACTCAAAAGTTCAAATATGGTCAGCTATTAGTTGGGTTATTTTTCTATTTCTAGAACTTCTTACCGGGAATTGGAGACATTGAATGGTCAAAAGACCTACCGGTCAATGCACAGATCAAGAACAACATTAAGGATGTGAAGAATACCTTTTCAGCTGCCTTGAATAAGTATTTTAATGAATTTCAGAAAAAGATGAGCACGAGAATGAGATTACTTGAAGATGTGGTAAAACACTTTGCAAAAGACATAGTCTTCACTGTTACCATTGACTTTTGCTTGATGCAAGCAATTGAGCCCAGCGAGGAAGAGATGGAAGATATGAGCTATGAGGTTAATCATGATTTACTGGTTGGCTATGCTAATACCCTGTTAGCATCGCCTAAAGATAAACAGTAGGCAAAATTGGACATTGTGGCAATCCAAGTTGTACCAATAGAAATCGGTACTGCACTTGTAGCAAATGTGAAAGGAAAGAAAAAGAAGTCTGATGAAAAGTCTCCTGTGATAAAGACCAAAAGGGTGACTCAGAGTGTCCTAACCAAAAAGGAACCGACACCTAAAGTATATGTAAAGGAGAGTGCACCAAAGAAGAGAAATCGAAAATTGATTTTGCAACCAGAGTCTGAGGGAACAAATTTTGAAGAACAACCAAAGAAGGAAAAAGCAATTGACAAAACATCCAAGAAGGTAAAGGTAGTGCCGAAGGCAACTACACCTATTGATATAGCTACCTACAAACCTGACACAGTTTTTGAGAGAACAATGAAGACACTAGGAAGAAATAGGTTTGACAATGCCAAAGAATATTTTGATTCTTTCAATGAAGATGAGCAAAAGCAAGTCATTTAACAGGTAATCACTTATTTGGGTCATTACAATAGATTTCCGCATGACTTGGAAAAGGATATTTCAATCTCTTTGTATAATACTCTTTTAGATAAATGGGAGGAAGCTATTCAATTGGAAAAGAAAATTATTGATGAAATATTTGTACAATATTTTTCCAATTTATCCTTGTATGGAATTAGTGCTTTAGTTGAGCAATACAAAGTACATTTTGATTTTAAAATGAGAAGATTGAAGCTTCTTAATGCAAAAAGGGCTGTTATTGAGTCTGAGACACATCAGATAGCTTGTGAAATCAAAAAGAGTGAAGAACTCATCCACCATAGAAATAAGGATAATACTACAGATGATGTTCCTCTATCGGAAATGGATGAAGAGGAGATTGTTCAACCTGACATAGTCTATCCAATCAAGAAGAAGGATGATTTCATTATTCTTGTTGATGAAGATGTTCAGAACACAGTGGACCTATCTGGAGACAACACTGCACCAGATATGGAGCCTCCTACAATTACTGAAGTACAGGTTACATTAGTTGATCAACCGTCTATTCAACTAAAAGTGGACAATGAACCGGCAACAGAACGACCAGAGAAACCCCAATCTCCACCGATCATTGAAAAAACTCAAAAGGAGTCTACTGAGAAAGTTGTCACTCAGTTACCTGAAAAGACAACAGAGCAGAATACAGAGAGAGCCATCATTAAGAGTGTACCTCCTGAACCGGCGAAGCAGAAACTACTTGAAGATGATGATGATGACGATTCTTTAAGTATTTCAGTACCCATCGATATGAACACTTTGAATGCATCAGAAATGTTGAAGATTGCTAATGTTATGCAATCTAGAGCGCATAAGAAGAGATTCAAAGAGCAAAGGATTGAAGTAGAGACAATCTAAAATGCAGTAGAAATTTTGTCTGGTTTACTACCGGAAACAGCTGTTGCACATCTTCCTACACCCATTAGCAAACTTGGTCAGTTAGTTGCAGATGCATCTGATCAAATCAAGTCACTTGAAGATGCTGCTCAAATGTCTGCTGAGAAGAGCCACAAGAAGAAATATGGAGATAAACTGGCAAAGAACATTGGAAGTGGCAAAATGGCTCTATCTCATATTGGAAGTCTGTTGAGAAAAGCTATTGAATCTGGAGGAAAGTATCTTGCCTTTACCTCCAATGTTTCTTTCTTTTATTCTGACATTTCAAAGAGTCAAGTTGAAACCGAGCAAGAAATGGAAAGGATATGCAAGGCATATGTCCCACTCCAGGACTCCATTCATGCCTTTAACCGGTCTGTAGATGATTTGCATGACAGATTGAACAAGAATGATAATGAGAAGGCTAAGAGACTCCGATCTCTAAAAGAGCTCAAGAGTGTGCTCACATTATAGGTCGACATTCTTCAGAGAGCCTACTCCAATGCAAAAGCTATTCTTGCTACTCCTGAAACCTGCACGCTAGACTCAATGGAAGAACTCCATTCCCAGCTGATGTCTACATTTGAGTATATTGCTAACATATTGGAATCATGGGAAAATGCTTTATCACAGATGAAGCAGAACTTCAATAATATTTTTATGAGATTAGCCAATGCATGAACTTTTTTAAGTTGTTAATATATGCTGAACACTTTGATACAAATTTTCTATATATATGTATATATTTTACTTTTTCATTTTGGCATTGTTGTCAAAGGGGGAGTAATAATATGTATGAGTGTTTTTGAAAATTTTGTATTTATGCATGCATTAAGGGGGAGTATGAGCATATGTGTAAATTTGTTGTGTATGCAGACTTAGCAGTATTGTATTACTCTAAAATTTTCTAAGTGTTGCCATCAATGCCAAAGGGGGATATTGTTGGCTTGATGATGATTATAATGTATTCATCACTTGTTGTCCTTGATGAAACACTCACACACACATATGATTACATTGACTACCGGTGTAACTTCGATTGGTTTACACTGTCAACCGATATGTTTAAGGTTTATCTCTAACCGGTACTTTGTGTCAACCAGTATGTGCATAAGAGACAACCGGTTGTACATGAATAGTTGGATACTTGGACGTTGTTGGAACGTGGGATTAACTCATCTAACAAAGAAAGATCAAAAGGAAACGGTTTAGAGAGTGTTCTATCCTAGGAATGTAAGATGTAGTGAATGACTTGGTGAGACTCTACTAGACTTTGCTTCGACATCAATGAACAACTACACAAAGCTAGTGCAATCTTCTAAGGTAAAGTTATAGATGTTCAAATTACCACCATCAACATCAATACCATCAAGGCATTGCATACTAATGGATGTGCAATAATTGAAGTGAAGTTCATATAAAATTCTAGTTGACCATGCAAGGCGAACTTACAATCAACAAGAAGCTAGTGGTATGGACTAAACGAATTTCACCACTAATCATCCACAATTCATCTAATCAACATGAAAGCAAATGAGGATTGGAAACCATGCAACTTGTTGAACAACAAATTTCACCATATCTTCAATGAAAAGAGTATATTCATTTACAAGTCTTAGCAACAATTTCTTCTTCTCCTACTCCACTCCTACTCTAACTTCTAATGATCTAACAACTATCTTCTATTCTCTATCTCTTCAACTCTTCTTCTCCTATTAACCTTTACAAATGAGAGAGCTGAGCCTTATATAGAGGTCTCATTACAATAAATGGCTCAGATCGATTCAAGATCAATGGCCAAGATCGAAAGATAGAAACCCTAATTAGGGTTTGTTACAACCACCATTACATTGACCAATGAGAGATGAGGGTAGGTAAGATAAATAATATTTGATGTAGTGCCACGTGTCACCTATTCCCTCCCTGAATGAACGTTGACTTGGTACCCTTTGATTGAACGAATAGTGACTAGGATGCTACCTCAGCTTGTCTTGTAGACTTGATCAACTTATCCTTGAACATTCCTCATGATATTTGGAATTCTTTCTGATACTTTGCATTCCATCTTTATGCTAAGGAATTCCTTGGACTATTTCCTCAACGTTCTAGAACTTTAATTTTTTTTGATGTAGTTCCTGTTTTCTTGATGTGAAATCCTTTGTGCTCATGTCTTGAACTTGTTTTCCTTCATTTGTTCGCCATCAAGGTGAAGTCTTCTCTTCATGTTTGTTCTAGTCCACATCTTCGCCTTTGGAAATCCCTGTCCTAAAATCCTCTTCCAATCCTTGAAGTGTTGATCTTCCTCATCCTCATTTCACTTGCTTGTCATCTTGGAGTTGATCCATCATCATCTGTCGCCCCGAAGTGTTGAGCCCTTGGTATCCTTGCAAACTGCATCCTCTTCAAGCCTTGATCGTCGTGCTTCCCTTCTTTGTAGCAAACCTGCAAAACAAACAAGCATTGAATCAAACACCTATGGGATAAACTTTATTTCAACCTTGGTGGGAAATCCATCTGCATACAGACGGATCAGTTCTCAAAACATCCGCATTATCCTTGTCCCTTCCTTCACTCGGTGGAAATTTGATGCCTATTTGGACAACTTTGTTATTGATCTTCATTTGAATTGATTTGTCCCTTCCTTTGTAATTTTGTTTTCAAGTGGAAATCCGAACCCTTATCGGGACTCACTGTCCTTGAAAATTTTGTCTGATTGGATCATCATTTGATAGAGTGGAAATTCAAACCCCATTAGGACTTTGTTCCCAATATTTGTCTCAACTTGTGATAGGTAATCGATCAATTTAACTTAGGTTCTGATTAGAAAATTGTAACACCAATTCTGGAAAATGTGAAGGTCTGGATAGAAATCTGGAAAGTTCTCCTCAAAAAAACCCAATTTCCAGACTTAGGATAACTGGGATAAGTCTGATTGCAATAAATAAGTCTGAAGACACCCCTATAAACTCAGAAAATGGCATGTTTGATGTAATCTCAAGTCTGATTTCTGAGTATAAAGTCTGAGGACAGCCTTGAAAATGGTTGATTTTGGTGCTGGAAAGTTGTCTCAGATTTGATTTTCTGAGTACCAAGTCTGAAGACGCCCTGGTATACTCAAAAAATGATTGATTTGAAGCTCAAAAAAGTATACCCAGGTCTGAATACATTCTGAAAATGGTGTGTTAAAGTTTGATTTTTCTGATTTTCAAGTCTGAATATTTCCTTTGAAAGTCTGAAAATGGCTTCCAAAAGTCTGAAGACACGCTGAAAATGATGGAAATCAGTGGCTGGAAGTGATCACAGCCCTGCCATACACTTGCACTTGAATTGTTTTATCTTCCATAACTCACAAATGATCAAATGGGCACTATCATGTGGCTGGTAATGAAAAATAAGTTTGAAGACAAAGCTGGTATACTCAGAAAATTGTCAAAATGGTGTCCGGAAGCATATCACAAGTCTGATTTCTCTTGGAAAAGGTGAGCAAAAGGTCTGATTATTAATTTTCAATGTCTTAAGACTCCCTTCCAAGGTCAACAATGGCTGCCTAAAGTCTGAAGACAACCTGCAACATTCATAAATTAGTCACTTGAAGTAGTTGCAGCCATGTAAAGTGTTCACATTTGATGAGTTTTACCTCCCCAAGGTCAAAATGGCTATGCTGGGCGTAAGTAGAGGGCTGGTAATAAAAATCTAAGTCTGAAGACAACCTGAAACAATGGATTTTCAGACTGTATCAACAATGGTGCACTCAAAAAATCCCCGCAAACCTCTCTAAAATGATGCACAAATAAAATCGCCCAAGTATGGGGGGTAACTGGAAATGGAAATTAGTCTGAGCACAACCTGTAAGTGGACCTTAAGACCTACACCAGGAATGGTGTTCCTCAGAAAATGCCTCCAAACCGCTCCAAAATGGCCTTCGAACAAAATCGCCTAAGTATGTGATGACTGGAGATGAAAAGTTTAAGTTTGGAAATAAGGTTCCAGCCAATGATGGTGTTCAAATTACTTCCAGCAATGGCGCCAAATTCTGATCTGTGTGTAATGGTAGCCCCCAAACATCAATGGAGCGCAATAATACCTCCAAATTTGCCCAAAACGTGGCATAATCTGTCTCACAAACAAAATTGCAGCCTCCCCAATCAGGGTGCCACCTCAGGTTCATAGAAAATGTGGCTTAATCAGCCACCAAATTTGCAGTAGTGGCCTCCAATGATAGCGCACAGGTCTGATTGGGCTAACAAATGCTTCAAATCTGCAACTCCAACTCACAAAAATGGTGTTCAATGGACGCTTAGGCAAAATCGCCTAGCTGGGAACTCTCCAATCTGCCACTCAAGTGTCACATCAGCCACTTATGATATTATTATAATGTTGTTAAGCATACTTATTCTTGTTTTCACCTCAACATTTAACCACTCAAGCAATGTGGGATAAAACTTTGCTTTAATAGCTTGCCTGGGAAAATCGATTTGCATCTAGAAAATGTTTAATTATTAAATAGTCATTGCAAATCATTAAATAACTGTTTTTGTTAATTAAATAATCGTTTCTCATCACAAAAAACAATTAAAATTTGGGCCCAGTTGCATTAAAATTATTTCATTTTCACCAAATTTGGCCATCTGGGGAAATCGCCCAATATTTGGATAAAAATCCAGATGAAAATCATTACTAATCACCTTAATCACTCCTTTGGGGGAAAATTCATCTCCTTGGGGATAAAATTCCTAATCAAAATTCATCAAACTTGTCAAAAATGCCATTGGGGGAAAATTTGACTCCCATCTGGATTTTTTATCCAGGTCAAAAATTCATCAAAAATCACACTTAGAGAAATTCACCATTCATCAGGACAGTCATCTGCATAAAAATCCATCAAATTTGTTCACAAATTGTTGTGGGGAAAATCGATCTTCATCAGGATAAGAAATTTCATCCGGATCAAATTCATCTGCATTCCAGGGGAAAAACATGGGTCATTAGGATAATTTCCAACACTTTGTCAAAATTTTAGCCTCCTGGTGGAAAATTGCCCTCCATTAGGAACTTGAATGGGAGAAAAACAGGGTCCATCGGAAATTTGGGGGAAATTCACCTCCCATTAGGATTTTGAGTGGGGGAAAATCACGGGTCATCGGAAATGTGGGGGAAAAGCACCTCCCATCAGGATTTTTGACCTTTAGACCACTAAAACATGGATTTTCATTAGGAATTCAATGATTTCTCCACTCAAAAACATCTGGACACTTCAAATTTCATTAAAACACATCAAGACTAAGCTAAATTTATCAAAATTTGAGTGAGAAAATAGGGATTCCATCATAAAGTGCAAATTTGACTTGAATCACTTCCTAGGAGCAAGAAAATAACCCCTAAAGGACTTCTTGATGCTTAGGCACAAAAATATCACCAACTTATACACATTTAGACACATTTACACTTAAAATTCAATGCAAAATTTAAACTCAACACTTAGAAGGATAAATCAAAACTCTAAGGCAACTTGACACTTAGGACCATTTTAACAATTTTAACATCCTCTCATAAGCAAAGGCTAAAACTAGGAAACTACTACTAAACTAAGACAACTAAGCAAGACATCTACCGTAAAGAGTGAAAAAGTGGGGGTCCCCATTTGCAATGGGGCAATGTGTGAAAACGTCACAACATGACCATGCTAGAAAGTGCTCCATGCACCTTCACAAATCATTTCAAGATTATTTTGTTGGAAGCAAATTGGGTTTAAAGATGATTGTTTTGATCACCTTGAACAACTCCAATTGCAAGAATGATCTAAAAATGGGTTGTGACATGTTTGTGATGAACATTTGGATTTCTTTAGCTTTGCATCTATTTGATTTATCTATTTTAATTAATATAATAATTATCAACAAATGATTACTTGGAATCATTAAATATTTGTTTATTTATTAAATATTATTATTTAATTAATATTTAAATAAAATAAATATTACATATTAATAAGATAGTGGCATTTGATCAATAAAAGTATGTAACTGTAATTGATCAATAATAAATTAATAAGTAAACATTTATTATCATAAGAATGTAATTAGAAACAAATATAATAATAAACAAAATCAGAAAAACATATATTTAATAAAAACAATATATAATAGAATAGCATAGATCCTGATCAAGAAATAAAGTTTATTATTAAATCAAATACCAGGTGAACTGCTGATGTCAGAGATTGTCCCCTAAACAATAGACAGGGATATTCAGGAAGAGTGATTGATAATAATCTATGTGTTGAGAGACGTAGCTATGACAGTTTTATAATAGTAACTTCATAGACATCGATTTGTATTTACACTATGACTTAAAGCATAGTCAACCTCCTTAAAGACAAGTCTGATTGAAAGCACAGTCAACTTCCTTACCCATTGAACAACGATTGCAAAAATAGAATATAGAAGTCGGCAATTGGATATGAGATGCAATCTCAGTCAATTCATAATCAAGTACAAGCAGTGATCAGTATTAATGAAGAAGTCAGCGATCCCCATGAGAAGAACGATCATGGTTAAGAGAAACAGGATTATTAGGAATCGATAAATCGTATTCATTAAGAAAAGACAAACAACAAATCAATTCTGAAGGGATGCGATTGAAACAGAAGAGCAATTATATTGAAGAGGTGCAAGTTAATTAAGCATCATTTCTATGTAATATGTTTATTATAAAGGCAGCGATCCTTAAAAGGAAGCACCTACAATTAGTAGATTACTAATACAATTAACAAAGGGATGCAATTAACTATTAGAGAGATATGACTCCCTTGATGAAACATCCTTTGGGAAAAGCTATGACCGCTTGATGCAAAGATATATATACAGAAATCAGAACTTGGATAGAGGGGGTAATTCTGAAATAATTTTTGGAGATAGATTGAGCAAATTGAAAGGAGGGAGGCTGAACACGTATGCTTAACATATGAAGTCTAATAATGTTTGAGTGCAGAATTTAAGAGTAATATTAATATAGACTGCAACACGTATGACAGTCATTCTTAATTCCTTATATAGTGGCAGACCAGATAAACGTCAGATCTGTCTGCCCTTACACTACACTAAATATAATTATTGCTTTTTAGGCAGTGATAGGTATTATTAATCTATATATATTTGGTAATTAGAAAATACATAGATATTTGATAATATATTTTAATTCTTTAATTTATTTATATTCAAGTCGGAAAAGGCTAATAGATTTATCTATGTGATAATTGTCAGCAAGATCGTCCAGATCAGATCAGAACTGTCATTAGTTATTGGCAGTATTCCCTTCTTGGTGGCATGCACGGTGATGTGCTCAATATGATGTTTAAGATTTGAAGCCCGATAATGATCATATGCAGAATTTAATAATAATAATATAATGGCTATAAATATAGATATTAATATAATAATTATAATTATTATAATATCTTTTAGAAAATATGTAAATGATTTATAATGAATATGAATAAGATTAATTATCTAGTAAATTAGCAAGTACTTGTTAGACTAAGGAGAGAGAGATTATCATAGTTTTGATTCACATTAAGATAGACTTATCTCTTAATCAAGTTAGTTCAAGCCATAAGTACATAGAAATAGATTAATTATGGTTAAAACAGGTCTAAACCTAGTAGGGGAGATTACATTTTGCGACATGAGGTTGAGCAAGTGGACGATTAAGGGTCTCCAAATATATTGGATAGTGGATACTATGCCTCAACTAACGTACAAACATTTCTACAATTCTTTGTATTGTTTTTTATGACTTGGACAATACTTTGAGATCCCACTTATTCAATGCATTGTATAAGGATGCCAGCAATAAATTGTGAAGTCTTCATCTGCTCCTCACGATCCACAGCTTTCAAAAATGTTGCCCCTTAAACACACATTACAATCACAATAATCGACAATTGCTTTTTTGTCTTTCCTCTAGCCATTGGAAATAATGGACACCTTTGTATGTTTCCCAAAATGCTTAATGGGAGTTAATAAAGTTTATATATTTTGACCTCCTTTGACAATGGGGTGTTGTGCACCTTCTTATAACCTGGCTTATCTACCCTTTTGGAGTACCGTTTATTTTTTTCACCATTTCTTGTCAACAATTGAACAACATTGAAGCACAAATCATTTGCATAGAGATATCTTAGAATGGTTTTTTTAGCTGTGTGTTTAAAATGATTTTGAAATGCTCTCATTAATACCCATTTGTTCTTTTCAAATTGGTGGGTTCTTTTTCATTCCTACCCAAAGATGGTTGGCTCTCCGACAACTTTAGGGACAATGCTGGGAGATAGGGAAGCAAGTGGCCTTTGTGATCCACTTCCTTTCTTCAAAGGAAGCCTTGTTCTAAGGACAATCACTACCTTTGCTTCCTCTTACGTTTTGATATGTTCTGCTATTTTATGATTTGGCACAGGTAAACCGTTTTCCCTTGGGCAAGCTTTTTGGTTCCACCTGATCGTACGAACTTGTATACCTTTGATCACATGCATTACATATCCAAATAAATATCCCACCACTTGGAATTTACCCTATCATTTTTTTACATGCCTCCACATAGGTGAACTTGGGCTGATTTTGAAGTGGGGTCGGTCCACAAAGCTAGAACTGAGAGATATTATAATCTGTTGTCGTATGTATCTGCGGGAGTCTCCTTGGGGCTGATTTCACCAAATATGCAATTGGCCATTGGCCTTGCATATTTGGAGTTGGCCGATAATTAATAAAGTGTGATGCACAAATGGAAAACAAATATATATTTATTAAGGGGGCCGACTTTTGGAGAAGTCCACCACCCTTATGAAAGGTCACCGTGCTCTAATGAAGGGTGGTCTTGGTTCGAAGGGAGCCGACTCTTGATAAAGAGTCACCTTTGCTCGGGTATAAAGGGAGATCGATTCTCCCCTCCTTGGCAATCAGTATACACACACAATCACAGTCTGTACATTCAAGGCAGATTGAATATCTTACACAGCAGATCAAATATCACCAGCAGCAGTTTGTGTAACATCAAGTGTGGATTGTTTCATACATCTAGCTTCAAGGGGTGAAGCGATTTTTTGTAAAGACATCTTGCTATTTGATTAATATAATAAGAGACATTTGTTGCTGGGTTTTTCTCCCTCATGTTGGAGGGTTTTCCCAGCGTATATGCTGTGCAAATTTGATTGAATTGTCTTATATCTGCATTCTATTAATTTGATCATAAAATTAAAATGGTATCAGAGCGGGTTTAAGAAGATCGTGATCAAATTTCTCTAAAGAAGTGAAGTTCTCTATTCTTCTTCTCATCCTAAGGAGTAATTCTTATCGTCAATATGGTGAACGGACTTAAGGTTGAAGATAGGCTTGAAGGTGCAACAAACTTCACTTCATGGAAATATAGAATTCTAATTTCACTAGAAGAAAAAGATCTTCGTGAGTTTGTCGAAAAATATGATATATGTGAACCAGCCGATGAAGCTAAGAAACTTCAAATGAAGAAGAATGGCATAAAGGCCAAGAAGATGTTGATTGATTTAGTGAAGGATCATTTAGTACCTCTTATCTCCAAGATGTCAACTGCTAGTGATATGTTCAAAACCTTGGAAGGACTTTATGAGATCAACAACACTAGTAGAGCCCTTTCTCTAAGGCAACAACTTCATCAAATCAAGCTGGTGAAAGGAGAATCAGTCATATCATACTTCATGAAGATTACCGAGTTAAGAGATCAATTAAGCGCCATTGGAGATCAAGTTGTGGACAAAGACCTAGTCATGTTGGCATTGAATGGTCTTCCTCAATCTTGGGAACCATTTATTCAAAGTGTTAGTGGGAGGTCCAAATTTCCGAAGTTTGATCTTCTTTGTGCAGGTTGTATCCAAGAAGAATCTAGATTGGTTGCATGGGGAAATGGCCGAAACTCTCACAATGAAGACAATCATGTTCTAGCCACTCAAACTACACAGAAGAAAGGAAGAGATGGGAGAAAAGGCAACTTCAAAAGAAATAGAGATAGAAGTTCAGTTTCCGCACCTAATTCCAAGAAGAAGAAAGATCTCTCCCACATCTAGTGTTTAAGATGTGACAAGTATGGCCACTATGCAAGAGATTGTTTGACAAGGCCAAAGCAACATGCTTCTATGACGAATGTTGGTGAAGTATCTCCTCAAAAGGAATCTAGGAACAACCAAGAAGGGTTTCTATTCATTTCTGCCCTATCTAGCAATGTTCCAATCGATAGCAGCACTTGGTTGATTGATAGTGGTGCTTCTCGACACATCATAGGTTATAGGGAACATCTTTTAGACTTGGTGGAAAGAAAGACCAATCTTCAAGTAATAATTGGAGATGATGCATGCTACTCGGTGAAAGGCTTTGGATCTACCTCTCTCAACTTAAAATCTGGCATCCCTCTGCATCTAAGTGATGTTTTGTTCGTACCAGGAATCAAGAGGAACCTTGTCTCCATTTCAGCCTTGGAAGACAAAGGTTATCAAGTTGCATTTCAGAAGGGAAAGTTCTTGCTTGGCCAAAGAACTTTAGCATCAAGACAACACGTGTGTTTGGGAACCGGCATGAGAATCTATACAAGCTTTCCATTCGTCCAGTTCAAGCATTGCTGCATGACTTCCAGTTTTAATGAGCTATGGCATAGAAGACTTGCTCATCTACACTACAAGTCCCTTCCATCATTGGAAAAAATGGTTAAAGGTGTACCTAAGCTCAGCCATGAGAATGATGGCACTTGTAAAGGTTGTGCCATGGATAAAAATACCAAGAGTCCATTTCATAGTAGTGAAAGTAGGTCAAAAAGTATATTAGATCTTGTACATTCGGATTTATGTGGTCCTATGTCAATAGCATCTCTAAGTGGATTTTTTAATTATGTAATTTTCATAGCTGATTACTCTAGGAAGACTTAAATTTATTTTTTGAACTCTGAAGAAGTCCTAGATAGACTTAAAGAGTTTAAGGCCCATGTAGAAAACTTGTTTGGAAAGAGGATTAAAGTCTTAAGGTCTGATAATGGAGGTGAATACACTTCAGGATGCTTTCGTAATTTTTGCATTGAGGCAGGAATTAAGAGGGAGCTTTGTGTTCCTTACAACCCACAACCAAATGGGGCTGGAGAAAGAAAGAACAGATCCATAGTTGAAGCAGCTAAAGCCATGATTCATGACCAAGGCTTGCAAACCTTTCTTTGGGTAGAAGCTTCCAGAACAACAGTATATGTTCAAAATAGATGTCCTCATCGGATATTACAGAATATGACCCAGAAGAAGCCTTTTTAGGGGTTAAGCCTGAAGGCAGTCATTTGAGAATCTTTGGTTGTCTAGTGTATGTCCATGTACCTAAAGATAAAAGAACCAAGTTGGAACCTTCTTGCAAGAGAGGAATATTTGTGGGCTATAGTGAAACTTCAAAAGCCTATAGGATTTACATTCCAGGACAGAAACAGATAGAGGTTAGCAGAGATGTTACATTTGAGGAAGATGTTGCATTCAAAAGATCTAAAGGTTCTTGCATGGAGATAGATGACGATGACCCAGAAACTCCTCAAGACATGGATGTTGATCATACTCCTGAGATTCAGAGGGAGTCTACTAAACTAGTAGAGGCTATTGATCCAATTGAACCCTTGGAACCCATTGGTGGTTCGAGAGACATTGTCATAAGCAAGAGGAGACCTCTTTGGGCTAGGAAAACTACGCAGGAGGCAGAAAAGTTTGCAGCTCCTAGAGGCACATTTAGAGAAAGCAAATGACCTTAGAAATTTTTAAGCTATGTTGCATTAATGAGTAATATTTTTGAATCTGAACCTTCAGTGTTGAGGAAGCTTCAAGTCAGCATGTATGGAGAGATGCTATGGATGAAGAATATCAATCCATTATTAAGAATGATGTTTGGGACATTGTTCCAAGACCTGAAGGAGAATCAGTTGTATCTTCCAAATGGCTCTTCAAGATCAAGCATGTAGCTGATGGAAGTATTGAGAAGTACAAAGCAAGATTTGTGGCTAGAGGATTCTCTCAGAAAGAGGGAATACATTATGAGGAGACATTTGCTCCGATTGCTCGCTATACATCCATCAGAACTATCATTGCCATTGCAACTGCAAAGGGATGGAAGCTACATCAGATGGACGTGAAGACATCATTCCTTAATGGTGTGATTGAAGAGGAAGTTTACATTGAGCAACCTCATGGCTTTGTGATTCATGGGAAAGAGTCTCATGTTTGCAGACTAAAGAAGGTTTTGTATGGCCTTAAGTAGGCTCCTCGTGCTTGGTATGAGAGGATCGATCGATACTTGATGGCGTTTTCTCCCAAGGGCTGTGTGTATGTTCAATAGTGCATAACAGTACAAAAATGTAGGAAATGTGACAGTATACAACAATGCAAGTAAACAAAAGAACTCATATGTCTATATTCATTAATGCCAAATGCCAATACATTCAAAACATAGCTTTCTTCGACAATATCTACACATTGAAATAGGAAACCAAGTACATATATATAGGTGTCGGTACAGGTTGTCTGGTGCCAATTGCCGACAACTGTCACATAACCATCGACCCTTAACACACGTAACATTCTAATTACAATATGACATAATTACCCAACAAAATCATCCCCCCCCAAAAAAGGAGGTCGTCTCTTGACGACGTACAAACAAAATGGGAAATGACATGAAGACCAAACATGAAAATCAAAGCTGAGGGGGTACAGAGGACGTCCCTGATGAAGAAGGGGCCAATGGTGCTGCTGCTGCCAATTGCTCCCTCAGCTAGTGAACCTGTTGTGTCCGATGCTGGAGATCTCGCTCGGCTACCAACCGCCTCTCCCTAGATCATTTCACCGTAAAAACTGCTTCCATAAGCTCCTTTTGCTTCCCATCCAATGCCTCTAAGGTGGATGCGAGACGGGTCTCAAGGGCTGCTCGTTCTGCTACCTCGTGTGCATGCCCCACCGTCTCCTCGGCCAATTCTGCCTTGGCACGAGCCAACTCCTCCTCTAGGCTAGTTGCTCAGGCCCTCTGCTGTGCTAGCTCCATCTCCATCGTATGCAGGCGAGTGGCTAGCTCCTCCCGAGTTGTGATGGCTGCCACCCGATTTGTCTCTTCTATCGAGGCACCATGCTGGGTACGTCTGAGCTGGTAGTACCCGTCCTAGAAGGCTTGCTCTACCCGCTGTAGCAGCAAGTGTACTCCACCAACCCCAGCCGTCTCCTCACTCCTCCAATCCGCCAACATCTCGGGAGTCTCCATAGCAGGCCAACCCCTGGCCTCGAAACATCTCCCAAACTCCTCAGCACACCCTCCGGTGGCAAATGCGAGGAGTCCCTCAACGACAGACTGCCTGACGGTCCGCTCTTGAATAGGGGCTGCCAATCTCCGTGCGTTGGCCTCAACCTCTGCTGCCATCCTCTGCTCACTGGCTCCCATCTCTGCTAAAAATATCTCTATGCCCTCCAGCTGGCTCTCAGTAGTAGCCTGCTCCTGTTGTTCCATCTCTACCATCTCTTCCTCAAACCCAACGGTGTCCTACAGGAAGTCCATTGCCAACTCTTGTTGTCCCGCTTCCTGATGAGAACTACCCTCATTGAGGTCCACAATCTCAGGAAAAGGATGTGGCTGGGGTGAGGGAGGCGGGGGTCCTAGTGGTGTCATAGGAGGCATCTCATAGCGACCCAACCACGCATCCATGGTGGCATCATCATCTTCGGTCACTGTACCCTTTGCTGCCGAGACCTCTGTATGTACCGGTTCCCTCGGTACAGTAGACCCAATGCAAGGAGGTTCGCTTGGAACCAATGACACTGCTAGAACCTCCTCTGTCGGAATTGTTGTGGCGACCCTAGAGGGTTTAGGCAATGAAGGTCGGGGTCTCAACTGCCCAAATCCTGGGATGGGTACGGCTGGTATGGCTCCCATCGTCACCCCCGAAGTCTAGAGAGGTGTTAGTCCTTCATCCTGAATCGATACTGCTGGTGTATACACCAGTTGGCCTACTCCTGCAGGTTGCACTCCACCCGCCGGTAATCCACAGATTCCTCTCGTCACGTGCCCAAAAGACATTGCGTGGCCACTACTCTCCTCTGTACTAGGGGCTTTCTCCACTTCCTTCCGGCTAGCAAGGCAGAATGTGTCGTGACTTTGGCTGCTCCTAGAAGTAGTGTCCTCGGAATCGTCCCCTTCCTCTGCACTACTATCAACCTCTTCTGCTGCCTCTTCTTCTGCATCCTCGTCCACTGTCTCTGTCTCCTGTTCCGTGTCTACCTGTGGTGGTCTCCGTCGCTTCCTGCTAGAATGGGCTTCCTCGCTACGTGCCATGGTATCCAAGTGGGTCCAATAGAAAATGACTGGCTGTGAAGGGTCCCTCGTCTCCCGAGGTTTCCAGACATGCTTCTCCGGCGATACTTGTTTGCGTATAGCGTCGAGGAACAACCCTATGGCGTGAAACAGCATGTAAAAAGGCTTGTGTCGCAGGATCAAGAATTCATGGATTCTGTCAGACAAAACTGTTGCCCAGTTGTACACCGTCCCATTCCTTAGGCCATTCATAAGTGCAATCATGGGTATTGCCGTGTTTGATGCCCTGCTGGCTCCTATAAGTCTGCTTTTCATAACATCTAGCAGACACTGCCAATCTCCTGGAATGATGTAGGAATTTTTCAACCCTCTGCCCTTAGGTGCCTTGATTGCAGCCCATTCTTGTTCTGAGAGATCACTTCGACAAATTAATCGCAGCAGTTGCTCTTTCCTTTCTGGCGACATCTTAGTGGCATTCTTGTCTATTTTCTTTCCCTCATCTGGTATGCCAAATACCCTAGCAAAATTGTCGGGTGCAAAGGAGATGCTCACAGTGAAAGATCCCTGATGGATCCCCTTGCTGATCCGCTGTAATTTTTAAAATAATTAACTATATTTTTCCTGTGATTTTGCTGATGGTCTTACAGAATAGAGAGAAGTTGCAGAATGTTTGGTTTCTTTTTTGTATTTTTTTTGAATATATAAGCAAGTAATGAATAAAGAACAACAAATAAGGAAGGAAGCTGAAACAAGTAAGAACATTCAATTAAATCAGAATTGATACAAATCGTACCAGGCAGATTTCTGATTTATAATATCTAGATTATTCCCTACGCACTGGGGATGTGCTTACATCCAATAATGGCACCAACTGAAGGGTAGATGATGAACACAAACCAAGAACACCAGCTATGGCTGAATGAAAGTCTTCACCACTTCCAGCGTAAAGTGTACCTGTTGTAATGGTGGCATCAAGCTGAAACAATCACGCCCCAGCTGGGAAATTCAACCACCCTGCTGAAACCCTCACCAAGCAATCTGAATCTCCACAAGGAATAGCGCATACACTCTGACCGACCAATAATGCCAATGCCAAACGAATCCACTGCCAATCAATAGCTGAGGGCTACGTCCCAGCCAGTACCAATCATGGGGTTTGCGTCCCAGATTGAAGAATTGCTCTACCAGAGCAATATCGCACCAAACAAGTTTTCAATATGTAAAAGATAATGAGAAATTGGGTTTCCTTCTCCTTATATCTCTTTCCTTCCAAAGCGAACCCTAAAGATATATGAAAAGTGCGCTTTAATATAAAGTCATATTTCCCAATATTGGGCACCCAAGTATAGAAAAAACACCACTTTTTCAATATAAAATAACTCCAAGCACCAAAAGGACCTTGGCAAGTGAAAATCATTTAGAAAAGTTCAAGACCTTTCCAATGAGCTATAACACATGGGCATACGAATCCAGATGAAGCCAAAAACCCCTTATTACTCCGAAATGGCTATAGAAATAGCCTTATTTAAAATATTAAAACGCTAACTTAGGAAATATTTAAATATATTAAAAATATAACCCAAATAGCTACAGAAAGCTCGAAACACACCAAAAGCCTGAAACTGAACCTGTCACTTGTCTGTGACTGATGTCGGAAATCATGGATCAACTGGCAGTCTCATCCCTAAAATCTAGGGATGCTCCTAGAAACTAGGAAACACACCCAAATCTCCTGAAACTGAAACCATCTGAAAGGTCATGAATAACCTCACGACTGACAACTGTCACGACCTCCTAAAATTTAGGGATATCCCCTAAAATCTAGGAACTGCTCCAAACTGGCTCCAAATTGCCTGTAAAGCCAAAATCCAGTCACTATATGCACTGAATGAGTCCCAATCAACCTTTGCTAGCCTACGAGACTCCAATGATAGGCCAACTCCTCCGTCTCTGATGTCCATTCTAGAAAGGGGACATGACACACAGTGCCTTGTTGGTAAGAAAAAGTTGATGCCCTCGTCGTGCTGTCATACGTGGCCACCATCATTCGCAGACATGATTCAAAATCCCTGATGGCAAAGATGGGCATTTGAATTGCCCAATGCACCCGTGCTTTCCTGAGAGATTCTTTAATTACATAACTATCGGGGGTTTCCAGCCACCAGGTGCTGCATACATTTCCACTCAATCCTTCAAATGTAACAGTATCAGGTGTGATTTTCTCTGGCATTGCCTTCTTTTTAGCCTTTCCTGTATCTGCTGGCCCTACAACTTTTACTCCAGACTGCAACACTCACTTCCCCTTGTCCTTGGCTGTCGTGCTTCCTTCTGCCATTTTCCTTGACTTAGACGGTTGGTCTAACTGCTGCAACCGTTTTCTCCAGTCCAGCTTTCCTAATCTCGGTTTTCCTAATTCCATTTGAATGATTTAACTGCCGGCGCCAACACTTAATAAACTTTTGAAATTCCGTTATGGTTTACCTTGTACGATACTTCTCCTTTTTCTGCTATCCCTTGTATGACACGTTGTACGACTTTTGTGCTTCCTGTGACCTGTACGGATTGCACGAAACCCTTGTCGTTTTGCTCAATTCGCTTCACAGACCACGAGTACGGATTCCACGTTGGCACTTTTAAATTTGTATGGATGACTGGGGGTGTACAGACTCTCTTAGATTTCCAGATTTGCTAAACTTCGGTCGCCTGTGTACAGATTTAACCGTACGTACGGAAGTGATTTCTATACCGGATCGTCCGTATGGAGTTGATGTCTTTCCTTGTACGGTTTCCGCCGTGCGGACTTATGTCACCATCTTGTACCGATTTTAACTTGGCACCGTTTGCTCTACAACTCATTCGTACGAAATTGTTTTCTTGCCCCAATGACAAGGTGTGTACGACTTGCCTCAACTCCAGTTGTATGGAAATTGCCGTATGGTTTTCGATTTCTTTATCGTACGGATTTCAAGTATGGATCACCTGCTTCAAAGATCACCTGGCTGTACATATTTTGCGTAGTCTCTACTCCTGTGCTGCCATACGAATTTTTTTCTATAGTCAATTTCTCCAATGTACGAATTTTGCAATGTCGTACAACCCTCAGTCTCTCCTCAGCCGTACGATGTCCTTTTTGCCTGCGTTGGTCTCGTATGGATATCGACCTCTCCACAATTGGCCATATGAAATTCGTACTGTCTGTGATTTATGGGATGTCCATACGGTTTGAATGATGAGACCGTACGATTAGTTCTCCGAAATGTTTTTTTTTTTTTCAAATTTTTTCCACTTTCAATTTTTTTCAATTTTTTTTTTGAACTAAAAAAAATTAAATAACTACCTTTTCAATTTGTCCGGCTGGGCCCCGCCTCCGGACGAACTGTGTCATTCCACTGCTGCCTGTGGTGGTAAATTTTCAACTTCGACCCTTTTACTGTCTCCTTTATCGGTTGGTCATCCAATGTCGACCACTTAATTGCTCCATTCGCAGCTACCTTGCAGATTTTATATGGCCCCAACCATCGGACTATAAGTTTCCCAGACTTAATCTCGTTCCGCCCATTATACTTCAACACCCACTGACCTGGACGAAATTCCATGCGTCGGATGTGCTTGTCATGCCAAAATTTTCATCTTTGTTGGGTGGCTTTGGTGGCCCATTGGGCCATCATTTTGCGTTCATCCAACTTGCCTAACGCGTACAGCTGCTCCCGCAGGCTTTCCATATCTCCTAGGCAATTCTTGATCGCGATCCTTAAACTCTGTACCATGAATTCTGCTGGCACAATGGCCTCCTGGCCGTACATTAACTCAAAGGGTGTTTGGCCTGTGGTGACTTTGTAGGTGGTCTTGTATGCCCATAGTACCGATGGCAATTTCTCCTCCCAATCTTCCTGCTCAACTCCGTAGGACTTATATATTACAAACACCAATATTTTATTAGTGGCCTCGGCTTGCCTGTTGGTCCTCGGGTAGTACGGGCTTGACAAGGAATGAAAAATCTTGAATTCTGTCGTGAGCAGCTTGATGACATGGTTCACAAAGTGCCCACCGCGATCACTCGTCAGTTGGATTGGGATGCCGTACCTTGTAATAATCCGTTCATAAATGAACTTGGCTGTACTGAAAGCTGAGTTATCCGGTAGCGCTTGCGGCTCTGCCCACTTGGTAAGGTATTCTATCGCCACCACAATGTAACAACATCTTTGTGTTCTGCTAGCCTTCAAATGTCCAATGAAATCCAGACCCCAGCGTTCAAACAACTCCTGGGCATGGGATGGATTGAGGGGCATAAAGTCCCACTTTAATGGTTTTCTTGCCCTCTGGCATGTATCACAACCCACCACCCATTCCGGTGCATCATTATACAGGGTGGGCCACCATAGTCTAGTTAGCAATACTTTGCGTGCGGTGGTGTTTGGACCATGTGGCCTCTTGCGGACCCTTCGTGTGCTTTCCAGAGCACTCCCAAAATCTCTTCTTCCATCACACACCTTCTGAGGACTTGGTCGGGTCCCATTTTATACAACAACCCATTAATTAGCTGAAATGTCTTGCTTCTCAAGACCAGCTTCCTTCTCTCACTCGGTAGCATCTCGGCTGGGAATCGAGAGGTGGACAAGTATTCCCCAATGTTCGCATACCACGACGGTAGTGCCGCAATTTGGAACAGATGTGCATCATGAAAATCATCATTGACTCCCTCCGGCGGCTCCCTCGACCTAATCCGAGACAACTGATCAACGATCACATGGCTCTTGCTTGGCCGTACAATTATTGTGAATGTGAACTCTTGAAGGAGCACTAGCCACCTGCTTATTCTGCCTTGGATAATGGGTTTATTTACCAGGTACATTAACGCCTGGTGATCCCATAGAAAGTGAAAGGTGTCGCCAACAAGTAGTGCCAAAATTTTTGTACGGCATAGACCATTCCGAGGGCTTCCCTCTCGGTGGTACTGTAATTCCTCTTGGCTTTCGACATCAAGCGATTGGCAAAATAGATGGGATGGTCCAACCCATGTCCCCCTTCCCGTTCTAGCGTAGCCCCAATGGCATAGTTCGAGGCATCCACGTGTACGTGGAATTCTCAGTCCCAATTTGGATGGGCCAGAATGGGTGCAACGACCAGTCTCCTCTTGAGTTCCTCGAATGCTTCCCCTTGTGGTGGTCACCATATGTACGGTTCGCCCTTTCTTGTCAGTTTGTCTAGTGGGAATGAAAGTTGGGCAAAGTTCTTGATGAACTTCCGGTAGTATCCTATATGTCCCAAGAGGGACTTTACTCCCGTTACATCAATGGGCGACTCCATCTCCACAATTACCCGTACCTTATTCGGGTCAGTTTTCAATCCATCTTTACAAACAATATGGCCTAGCAACTTTCCTTGCGGTACCATAAATCTACATTTCTTCGGATTCAAGGCCAGCTTGGCTCTCCGACATCTCTCCATGCATTCTCGCAGTGCCACCAAGTGAGTGTCTTCGCTACTAAAAATCGACCAGTCATCCAAAAAGGACTTAAAATTTCCCACAGACATCTTATCGAAGATGTGAAGGACTATTCTCTGAAGGACTATTGCACAAACCGAACGATATTTGGTTGTACGCATAATCTCCATCCTCCACCACAAAGGTGGTCTTCAACTTGTCCTCGTCAGCTATCGAAATCTGATTGTATCTGGAAAAGCCGTCCAAAAATGATTACATTTCATGGCCAGCCACCTCCTCCAGGATGCTGTTTGTGAAAGGTATAGGGAACGGATGCTTGATGGTGACTGCGTTGAGGCGTCGAAAATCCATGCAGATGCGGATCTGGTTGGCTTCCTTCTTCAGTGAGATAACAATCGGCGAGACCCACTCACTTGTCTCCACCTGAAATATGATGCCGGCCTCAAGCATCCGTTCGATCTCTTCATTCACCTTGGCCGCATAGTTCTTATTCATTCGGTACGACCTCTTCCGTACCGGCTGGGCTCCCGAGACCAATGGTATCCAATGGACACATAATTCGGGCGAGACCCCTTTCAGATCGTTGTAGGACCAAGCGAATATGTCCTTGTATTCCATGAAAATTTTGAATGCTACAGCCTTCAGCACCAGGCTCCAATCGTCTCCTACCCAGATATTTCGAGGGGTGGCAGTGTCTCCTAAGTTCGTCTCCTTCACGGTGGGGTCTTTGTACCGCATTGGTCTGTCCTTTGAAAACTCGTACGTCGGAACATCATTCACTTTGGCATCTCCCTCCTTGTACTCCCTGTATTCTGGTGGGAACTCATCTTTCTCGCCTGGCTCTTCTTCAATTTGCAGCATGTGGCACACAGGATGGAATACTTCATAATCTTCCATCTGCCAGTGGAAGAGTCCATTCAATGAGTAGATGTCATCTTCCGAGCAGCCATCGAGTTCAAGCACTCCTTCATTATTTGGTTCCATCTCGTCTCTGCCTTCGTAGGAATCCCACTCCCATTTGTTTGAGTCTTCTGAATCAGAGTCAGATGATGCAAGCTCCTCACTCGACGACCTGGGTCCTCAGATCAATAATGTATTTCCTCCCCCCTTTCTCCATGGAAAGGGTGTTCTTCTTCCAATTGTGGTTCACTTTTGCTGTGACTAGCCACCCTCTCCCTAAGATGGCGTCATAGCCCTTGTTTTTAAGTGGGATTACCACGAAATCCAGTAAGGGGGGTTGTGTGCCAATGGTCACGGGCTGGGTCATCGGGGTGCCGAGTGGCTTGATACCGTGTTGGTTTGCTCCCATCAAATTGAATGTGGGTGGCCATAGTGTTGGCTTCGCGATCTTCTTCCATGTATCCTCCGATAGCACATTCACCTCAGAACCTTCATCCACGATGGTGTCCTTGAGGATAGCCCCGAGGATTCCCATTTCCGCTACTGCAGGATGTCGACCACTATTTAAGGCCAACAACATTGGATCAACCGAAGGGCTGACTGGGACTTCCGTCTTGGTCACACATGAAGGTGTGTGTGCGGTGCTTTGTATGGTACTGAAAATGGCGGTCCTCAGCTGGCATTGTGTCCAAGAGGTCCTTCACCCTTATCGACACCTCCATCTGCAAGACTTGCCCAATAATGTTCTTTTCTGCTTCAGTACGGGATGAGGTACTCACCACCTCTGCATTCTTTCGTCATTCTGCCGTCATCTCTCGCTCAATGTCGGCCTTTGCCTCCTGTAATCTCTCCTTGTCCGTACGGGGGTCGGGATAAGTGGCCTTCTTGGTCTGAGCACAGGTGATTGCCAGTACTTCTTTAGCACCAGTTTTCTTAATATTGAGAAGATTAACCCCTGGCTTGGGGCAATTTGTGTCGTCGTGGTGTCCAGGACCACACCATCTGCACAAGTTTTGCGGTGTTTCCTCTTTCTGGCAATCGCGCGCAAAGTGTCCCCACTGGTTGTAGGCCCAACACTGAATCATCGGCCGTCCTTTGGCATCATGCTACATTCGACTCCGGTTATTGTTGTTATGATTGTTGCCTCTTCCTCTCCTTTGGTTACCTCTGTAACCGCCAGATGATGCCGTGGTGTTGGCTTGAGGCAGGGATGTGCCTGCTGTAGTGGACGGTGACATCTGCTCTTGGGTGAAGACCACCTGATTCCCTCGTGTCTTCATGTTGTAGGGACATTCTTTTGTGGAGTGTCCCAACACTTGGCAAATGTCACAGAAGGCCTTTTTAGGACAAGAGCCTTTTGTATGACCTTCCTCTTTACACTCCACGCACCACACTTCCTTGTTTTTGCTGGTGCTTCCCTTCATACTTTTGAATTCCTTCATCATGCGGTGCATATCCTTCTGAAGGGCTTGCACCTTCTTGCTCGACCCCTCGTTGCTGCTACTACCCTCAGAGGAGTCCTCCCCAGAGGATTTGTCTTTCTTCTTCGTGGATGTCTTGCCTTCACTTTCCAGGTCCATTGCCCGGTTATAGGCATCTTCATAGGAGGTGGGTGGTACAATTTTCATTTTCCTCCCGAGGGACGATTTCAAACCCTCCACAAACCACCTTTTCTTTAATCCATCATCGGGCTGGTTGTCCATTTTTCCCAACAATTCCTTCAGGCGCTGACTATATGCTCAGATGGTCTCGCTTTTCCCTTGCTTGGTACTCAAGATTTCTGCCACGATTTCATTGTTGTCTCTGAGAAGTCGAAACTTTGTTTAGAAGGCTTTATGTAATTCATTCCAAGTTGCCAGCCTCGTTTTATTAGCATCGGAGTACCAATTGATGGCTGCCCCTTGTAGGGTGGTGGGGAATTGCACCACCCATTCCGTCCTGTCGGTCACGCCATTGGCCGACCAGATTGTTTTGCATGTACGACAATGTCGTACTGGGTCTCCTTTCCTTTCTCCATTGAACTTAGGCAATTTTTGCCGATTCGCCATCACGCTCCTTGGCGGCGGCCCAGTCTGCCCTCCGGAACTTGAACTCCCTCCAGGAATTCCTCCAGACACTGGTCCTCCAGAAGGTATTCCGCCGATATTTGGTACATTGGGTCCCACCAAGTTGCTCTGACTACCAGGGTGTGATGAGCTTGAGCCAAACAAATTGCTTCTACTACCGTGACCTTGTGTCCTCCCGACACCTTCGGTTGCACTAGTATCCCCCGCCTCTCTGTTCTCAGTCTCAGTCTCCTCTTCCCTCCTAGTCTCGGCACCTCTGTATGGCGTGTACGGCTCTACCGTATGGCGTGTATGGCTCTACCGTACTCCCTTCGCCAATCTCTTCCAATGTTAGGGAAAGGTCCCCCAACCGCTTTCTGGTGGTTTCTATTAGTACGGAAACTTGGCCCTCACCACTCGAGCCATCATTGCCAGTTGCGCTTTCTTCAGCGAGTTTCTTCAGACGTCGCCGACGTTCTGCTTGTTGTTCTAACTTCAGTGTCTTTGCGGCTGCCTCGTGCACGACTTCTTCCTGTCCCTTCGGCACACGGTTCCTATCCTTGTTCAACGTCACGGGCATCAATTCCCCCTTGTCGTGGGGTTGAACGTTCGTCGACGGGTTTCGTCATGTTCCTCCTCCTCTCGTTGACTCCTTTCTTCAAATTGCTGCAAAATTTGTTGTCGACGGGTCTCACGGTAGGTTTCTTCCCGGCGAGTTTGGAATGCAAGGAACGCTTGTGCCAACAAGCTAAGCAAGTTGTTCATCAATCGGTTTACGGTTGGACTTATGTCAAGGGCACTCCACACTGCGCTCTCAAGGTCGTCCTCGGTTGTGGCCTCCCTCGGCACGTAAGTTTCGATGGATGCCTGTAGGATGCAGGTGAAATCTCTTGTCAGTGCTCCCTCTCCTTCGAACAACTCCGTCGGCTCTTCCTTGGGATTGTTACTTGTCCCCTTGCTCACTGGTTGCCCCATTATCATCGTGCCATGTAGTATGTTCCCGTCATTCCAAGTTTAATTTGGCAACGATGCCAGATGTTTTCCCTCGAGGGGTGTGTGTATGTTCAATAGTGCATAACAGTACAAAAATGTAGGAAGTGTGACAGTATACAACAATGCAAGTAAACATAAGAACTCATATGTCTGTATTCATTAATGCCAAATGCCAATACATTCAAAACATAGCTTTCTCCGACAATATCTACACAGTGAAATAAGAAACCAAGTACATATAGGTGTCGGTACAGGTTGTCAGGTGCCAATTGCCGACAACCGTCACGTAACCACCTACCCTTAACACACGCAACATTCTAATTACAATATGACATAATTACTCGACAACAGATGGGCTTGGGGTTCTTCAAGAATGATGCAGATCCAAATCTTTACTTCAAGGTAATTGATGGCAAGGCTCATATACTAGTTCTTTATGTTGATGATTTATTTATTATTGGAGAAGATCATCTCATTGACAAATGTAAGAAAGAGGTAGCTTTTGAGTTTGAGATGAAGGACCTAGGTCTTATGCACTACTTTCTACGATTGGAGGTATGGCAAAGACCCAGTGAGATTATTCTAAGTCAAGGGAAATATACCATAGATATCTTGAAGAGATTTGGAATGATGGACTGCAAGTCTATGTCTACACCTATGGAGACAAATTTGAAGAAGTTGAGTGAGTCTGCAACTAGTTCGGATTTGGTAGATCCTACCATGTATAGACAGTTGATTGGTTCATTGATGTATCTAGTCAATACTAGACCTGACATTTGTTGTTGTTAAAATAATATTAATATCTTCTATAATGGTCATCTTCTATTTTTAGTGGTCATCTTCTATTTTAAGTTGTCGACTTATTTAGCTTGTTAAGTTAGCTTTTTAGTTAATTAGCTTTTAAGCTTTATTTAGCATTTAGTTTTTTCTTTTTAGTTAATTAGCTTTTAAGCTTAATTTAGCTTTCATGCTTAATTTAGCATTTAGCTCTTTAATCTTTTACTTTAACGTTATGTTCTAATTATATATCGTCTTGTAACCTCTATATATACGTGTGTATATCGTTCAATGTAATTATCCGATTATTGAATCATTCATTCAATTTGTTTTTCATGGTATCAGAGCATGGAAATTAAAAATTTCGAAAGTTTTGGTTATTAAAATTTTTCGAAGTTTTTATTGAAGAGATTTTTTTAAAACTTTTTTCTTTTTTTGCCCTCCAATTCAGATCTGGATTAACACAAGTAATTCATGTGTGCCAGATCTCTAATTTGCGTGTGAAGGCTATATTCGCTTGGATGCCTTTTGGTACTCTTGGTCATTTACATTCTGTAGATCCTGGGAGGGTCTCCGTAGTAGCAGTGTGTTCTTTGCATCTGTGATCATAACACCTGTAGTGTTTTCTGTAGGGTGTTGAGTATGATGACCATTAGGGAGGGTGTTAAAATAATATTAATATCTTCTATAATGGTCATCTTCTATTTTTAGTGGTCATCTTCTATTTTAAGTTGTCGACTTATTTAGCTTGTTAAGTTAGCTTTTTAGTTAATTAGCTTTTAAGCTTAATTTAGTTTTCACGCTTAATTTAGCTTTCACGCTTAATTTAGCATTTAGCTCTTTAATCTTTTACTTTAACGTGTTCTAATTATAGAACATCGTCTTGTAACCTCTCTATATATATGTGTGTCTATATCGTTCAATGTAATTATCCGATTATTGAATCATTCATTCAATTTATTTTTCAGTTATGCAGTGAGTGCTCTAAGTCAGTTTATGTGTGAACCAAGACATATTCATCTAGTTGCAACAAAACATATATTGAGGTACTTGCGTGGCACTGTAGGATATGGGTTGAGATATACTTCCAGTGCAGATCTAAATCTTCAAGGATATTTTGATTCTGATTGGGCAGGGAGTGTTACTGATCAGAAGAGCACCTCGGGTTGTTGCTTTAGTTTAGGGTTTGCTATGGTTTCTTGGTGTAGTAGGAAGCAGTCTTCAGTGGCACTAAGCACCGCAGAAGTAGAGTATATTGCAGCATGTGTGGCAGCTTGAGAAGCAGTGTGGTTTCAGAAGCTCCTTGCATGATTGTTTGGACAATCGATGGAGCCTACTGTCATTCATTGTGATAATCAGAGTTGTGTGAAACTTTTTGTCAACCTTGTGTTTCATGACAAAACAAAACATGTGGAGATCAAATACCACTACATATGAAACCCCCTGGTTATAAGGAAAGCCATTCAGCTGAGGTACATTAGCATTGATGATCAGACGATTGATATTCTCACCAAGCCCCTTGCCAAAGTGAAGTTTGTGCATTTTCGAGACAAGCTTGCAGTTGTGGAGAATGAAGCCCTTGCTGAGAGTGAGTCTCAGCATCAGTGATTTCTTGAGATGTACTTTAATGCATTCTTCTCTGTGAGAGAGAAGTTTGAGGAGAAAGACCTTGTACCACCCTCTGGGAGTAGCCATGGTGGATGTCATGTTGAGAGACTCCATGACAACATCACTTGTGTTTATTCACCCTTTGGGAGTAGCCATGGTGAATGTCATGATGAGATGACGACATCACGTTGAGTGACTCCGTGATGGACACTTGTGTACATATCCACATCCATACATGGGAGTAGCCTTTATGGATGTCACCATGTTGAGTGCCTCCGTGATGAGCTCTGTTTCACCCTCAGGGAGTAGCCATGATGGATGTCACCACGTTGAGTGCCTCTGTGATGAACTCTGTTTTACCCTCTGGGAGTAGCCATGGTGGATGTCATTCCATGACACAGATATCAGCAAGGATTCCTCCCTAGCTTGGCCGATAATTAATAAAGTGCGATGCATTTGTTTGGAAAACAAATATATATTTATTAAGGGGGGCCGACTTTTGGATAAGTCCGCCACCCTTATGAAAGGTCACCGTGCTCTAATGAAGGGTGGTCTTGGTTCATAGGGAGCCGACTCTTGATAAAGAGTCACCTTTGCTCGGGTATAAAGGGAGATCAATTCTCCCCTCCTTGGCAATCAATATACACACACAATCACTGTCCGCACATTCAAGGCAGATCGAATATCTTACACAGCAGATCGAATATCACCGCCAGCAGTTCATGTAACATCAAGTGTGGATTGTTTCATACATCTAGCTTCAAGGGGTGAAGCGATTTTTTGTAAAGACATCTTGCTATTTGATTAATATAATAAGAGACATTTGTTGCTGGGTTTTTCTCCCTCATGTTGGAGGGTTTTCCCAGCGTATATGCTGTGCAAATTTGATTGAATTGTCTTATATCTGCATTCTATTAATCTGATCATAAAATTAAAATAATCCCTAAGGAAATAGGGTTAGAAAACAAATTATATATCACGCTCTAGAATCCAAACACATGAAAAGTTGAAAACAATATATTTATGATAAATTGGAAATTGTGAACATTAAAAAGTTAAAACAAAACAAATGATTTTATAGTTACAAATGTAGATAGTTCTAAAATGAGGTACCCAAGCAGCTAAAGGCTAAATGTTTTCAGATTAACTTTTTGACAAAATTCATCAGAGAAATATAGGCTTTATTACCAGTAAACTATAGTCATGGAGGCTATATCTTTGATGCATTTTTTAACAGTTAGTAAACAGAGCCCTTGTTTATTAACTGTTTAACAAAATGCTTTAGGGTAATGTAGTTTGTGGGCTATGTACATGAATTGTTTATTTTGACGTAATATGCCAAATTAAATATTTGCAATCATAAGAATATCTGAAAATGAAACTTTATTTTATTCCCAACACTTGATTTTTCTTTATGCTGGTCAGCTTTGAAATTGACAATTTCTCCACACATGCAATACAAAACCCCACACAAAACAAAAATCTGGAAAATTATCATATAATGATAGTAATAACATGTTCCATTGTTGTACTACATCAGATTTTATGTGCTTTCATTCATCACAAAGATTTGCACATTAATTCTTCGAATTTGCATCACCTGATTTCACTGAAATGCATAGAAAAAGGAAAAATTTAAAGTACAGCCTGTAACATATGATTTTCATTGTAATTTTCTGCATAAAAGGCTGTTTCTATAGTCATTACATCATTCATATATCTCCACACAAATCTGGATATGATTGCACACCGTTATACAGAAAAATGGGTAGTTTTCACCACACCAAACACCCTAAAACTTTGAAAATTTTCTCCCATATATTCCAATGAATGCAACTGCAAAGGGAGATTATTACAAATCTGAAAACCTCTGCAAATGCACAACAATCTACAGCAAAAACTTACATCAAATGAAATTCGACACTGCCAAACCCCAAACACACCAAAATCCACACCATAATAGATTGAAACTGTAAACCATGAAACTCCAGTGCAACTTCTGAGTGAATTCGCCTCCAGAATCACAGTAATTTTGTCCTATGATCCTCATAACCCTTAGGGTTTCATCCAGGAGCTGATATTCCTCTCTGGGTTTTCATCCAAAGAAGAAAAACTGTTGAACACAAGTGCTCAAGCTACTTGCGAGAGAAAATTGGACTGACCAAAAGACCCCAGTGTTGTCTCCAACACATAATATAAAGATGTGAGCAACTAATTTGGTATCGAGGAAGTCCCACACCAAAATGGGAGGGAAAAGACAAATTTATAATTGCATGTAACTCCCTCATCCTCTGACTGCCAAATGGTATCTAGAAGCTTGACCAACCAATCCTGCAAAATTGCCGTTACAAATACCTGCCAAAAATGGACCATAATGCTCCAGGAGTAATCAATGCCCAACTTGTACTGATAGCTATTTAATTGTCCAATTATTAAATATACTATTTCCCCAATGTTGTTCCGTTAATTAGGACTTACTATTTTTGGATAGTGGAATGTTTTTTCATTAAAGGGTAAAACAAGTTTTGAAGGGATTCAAAACTCCTTTTATAAAATGCTGCCAGAAGAAAGGACAGCCACCCAACAATTAATCTATAGAAAACAAAAACAGACTAAACAACTTAAGCAAAAACAAAAAGAAGCCCTATTGCATCTTCTTCGAGGTCTCTTCTTGCTGCCTCTGATCCAAGAACTCCGTCCTTTTTTGTTTAGTTCTAGTACCTGTTTATCCTTGTTCTTCATGCTTTGATCCTCATTCTTTTTCCCAGCAGAGGCAGACTCCACAATGTGCTCTTCCTTCAGTTCCTTAAGTTTTTCAGTCAAGATCCAAATGTCCTCCACACTGTTCTTAATAGTGCAATGAATACATTTGACCATATCTTCCACCCTGGATCCCTTTGTACAGTCGAGTTCTTGACCCTATCCTCATTCCTCCCTCTACTGCCATCTACCTTTTCCCGCAATACCCTCAACTTCACATTGATCTTGTTCATTTCAAGGAAGAATCAATCCCCGATCCTCTTATCTGCTACCAATATTAGGCAGAGGTCATTTATTAGTTTTCTTTTCCCAACCTTCTCCTTCCCTTTACCTCTATCTTTTCCCATCTCACCACCAGTCTTAGACATATTACTCTGCTCAGCAGTTGATTTCACATTGTCTACCTCCTTTTCATGACCAGTTTGAGAGCCCTCAGACCAAGAAATTTGTTTCCTGTCCTTTTTGGTCCATTTCTTTTGGTTCTTCCATTTCATAGAGTTATCCTCCTGCAAAGGTGGTTGAGAAAATGTCTCAATAGACACATCTACCTCATCATTTTCCACCCTCCTCCGAAGGTGGTTGATAAAACATCTCAATAGACAATTTGTGTTGAGTGGTTGATTAATGTGATTGTAATGTGTGCTGAAGGGGCAATATTTTTGAAAAGTTGTGGATTGTGAGGAGCAGATGAAGAATTCACAATTTATTGCTGGCATCCTTGTACAATGCATTGAATAAGTGGGATCTCAAAATATTTTCCAAGTCATAACAAACGATACAAAGAATTGTAGAATTGTCTGTATGTTAGTTGAGGCATAGTATCCAATATATTTGGAGACCTTTAATTGTCCACTCACTCAACTTTATGTTGCAAAAGTGCAGCGTGAAAATAAACTAGATAAATCCAATATATACAAAGCTGAAGAAATTCAAATGTTCATCACAAACATGTCAAAAACCATTTTTAGATCATTCTAGTAATTGGAGTTGTTGAAGGTGATCAAAACAATCATCTTGAAACCCAATTTGCCTCCAAAAAAATAATCTTGAAATGATTTGTGAAGGTGCAGGAAACACCTTCTAGCATGGTCATTAGCCAACTCTAATAAATATGGAGGCAATCCCATAGCACAAGGCCGACAAATAGAGCAGATAATCCTAGATGACACTTTCTGAGATTGTGTGGAATATCTTTTTACTTTTACTAAACCAATCATGAGTAGGATCCACTTTACTAACATGGATAAGTCATGTTTGAGAAAAGTATATGATAGCATCATCTCAGTGATTGAGAAGAAGTTTAGCATAAATGAAAAAGGGTTGGATTGTGGAATGTTACTACTTTTAGTAGGTGCTATTTTTGGAAAATGGTACATGACATTTGAATTCTACATGAGAATTATAGGTTTATTATTGTTTACTAATTGTTTAACAAAATGCAGCAAAATGTGGTCTTCATGACTGTAGTTCATAGCATATGGACATGAATTGTTTATTTTTGGATTCTACTTGATAAATATAGGCTTATTAAAAACGTAGCTGGTCAAACTTTAACGAATATAAAGCTGTGATTGTAATTTATTGTCTAACAACTTGATAACATCATAAAATATTTGAAAACGTTATAACATATCACCACATATTCCAAAATGGCAGAATATATCTTAGAATTTTTGAACATGGACCATGGTAAATACCTGTATAGTTAGCATAGAGGCAGCAAGCTTGAATTTAAGAATTAACAGAAAAGCTTGAGGAGCCAAAAATATGTTTCTATTTGTGTTTGTATTAGTTATGATTTTTTGGTTTGGTGTTGAGGCTCTAGGGCAACTTTTTGAAGGTTGAATGTCATGTCCCCTCCTTGATTGTTATATATATCCTAAATGTAAGTAATTATTATTATTAATTAATATAATAATAACAATGAATTACTATTTGAAATTTATTTATTTATTAAATGTATTATTTAATTAATATCTATTAATATTTATTACTAATAATTTTCCTGAAATATTCAAATAAAAATAATTAATAAAACTATAATAATATAAATAAATAAATAAGTAACAATAAATAAAATATTTATTAAGACAACTAAAATGGAAGGAATCTGAACATAGACAGCGTCCAAGATAATCAAAAGCGATTAATGAACATTGGATCGACATCCAAATTAATACGTCTCCACAATAACATTAAGGATTAATTAGAGTTAATGGCACTAAACTAAAGGAGCGATTTATCTTTGAAGAGGTATATGAATTGTAAAATGGACACGTCTCTTTTCCATCAGCCACCAGTTTGGGGGAAAGTCACAACCTTTCAACCCCAATGAAGAAGTATTAATGAACCACACCAAGCGATAGCCGAGGGGGGGAGGATTCACCAACCAGTGGCAGCATCGGAGGTAAAAGAACATGAAATAGAACGCCCAGGTAAGTTATGCTAAACTCTAACCAAATGAAATATTAATGGCACAGAAGGATGATATTGAATCAAACATAAGAAATAATAATCAGTCATATTATATCAAGAATATATATGTATATATATATTCCTCACCAATAACTTCATAAAATACATGGTATATATTAACGTGTCACACTAGATTTATAACAGCAATGCACAGAGACGTGTTTAATACGTATGCTTAATATATAGGAAGTCTAATAAGGATTGAATGCAAAATATCGGTAGTAATATTAATATAGACTGCAACACGTATGACAATCATTCTTAATTTCTTAAATAGTGGCAGACCAGATCTGACGCATGGTCAGATCTGTCTGTCCTTACCCCCCACGAGATATAATTATTGCTTTTTAGGTAGGGATGGTATTATTAATTTATATATTTGGTAATTAGAAGATACATAAATATTGGATAAGATAATCCAATTCCTTTATTTATACTCATGTCTGAAAGGATAATAGATTTATCTATATAATAATTGTCAGTAAGATTCTCCAGATCATATCAGAACTGTCATTAAGTTATTGGCAGTATTGGTGGCATGCACGGTGATGTGTTCAATATGATGAGTAAGATTGGAAGCCCGATAACATTCCTATGCAGAATTTAATAGTAATATAAATCTAGATAATAATAATAATAATAATAATAATAATATAATAATAATAATAATAATATTATTATAATAATAATAATGTTTTATAAAGTTCTGCATCTGCAGTAATATAATGATAATATCTGAGAATAAATAATGTATATAAAACTATATGTATATCAATAATAAATATTAGTATATAAATCAGATGGATTGTTTAAGATTATATCAGGAAGAAGCCTATATGTTCTTGTTATCACTGATTGGATTCATGTTAAAGATAGCTCTGTCTCCTAATCAATTTAGTTTAAGCCAAAGTATGTCGAGATGGACTAGTGATGTCTGCGGTTCACAAAGGATATATGTGTGTGTGGACGTGTGTGCCACACACACACATATATAGTAATAAATATTTTAATACATGTTAATGAATAGTTCTAGATATATGTTAATGAATATTTGTGAATTTACGTTAATGAATAGTCATGAATATATGTTGATTTTTAGATGTTAATGAATTTTCCTGGTTACATGTTAATGAATATTTTCTGAATATATGTTACCGAATACATGTTAATATAGGAATATGTAAATGTAGATTATCGAATGAAAATGATAATGAATTATAGAATGTAATTTGAATGATGTGGCTATATGATGGAGGCTATTGGGAAGAAATTCCCTTAGTCTAATGCAGGGGTTATGATAATCCCTGGTAGGCAGTATATACTGAATATCTATATGCATGTATGTTATGGCTTGGTTGACAAAGTTCATCCAAGAAGAGACGGATCTGGCCGGTCCTCTTTGGTAGACTTGGATGATGAAATGCATCATCCAAGGCAAGGAGTTGATCATATATGATGGTCTTTCTTGGTATGGCTTGGGTGTAAGAAATTACATCCAAGACAGGAATCGAATTAACCTTCGATTTTTTGGATGGCTTGGGTGTAAGAAATTATATCCAAGACAGGAATCGAATTAACTTTCGATTTCCCGGATGGCTTGGAACCAAGATGGGTTCCAAGAAGGCGAGCTTCACAACCGCCTAAGGACATGTCCCAGTGCTGCACTCGTATTTTTTTTAAGAATTGAAATTAGTGTTAATTAAGTAATTGAACTTTAATTGCAAATTAGATTAGTTATGTATATATTTTTTGTTGTGTTCTAACAATCTGTTTTGTAGGACAATGATCTCTAATTAGATTAGTTATGTATACATTGAAGTCAAAGAAAATAAGTCAAGTTGCATTGCAAACGTCCTCCACTGCTGGGAAATGCTATGAATCACTTTGGAATCACCCTGATTCACCTGAATTGCTTCCGCATGCCTGGGTGCAATTTTGTGGAGGAATGGGTTGCAATTCTGATTCCGGTATATTTAATGCTTGGAAACATTGGGGTTTCAAGCCAATTTAGTAAATTAGAATACATCCTAATAATACTATGTTTTGAAACAACCATAGCCTCTTTGGCAGATTGTGTGCACATTTAGGAGTGTTATGCTAACTAAGATGTAGTTGTTCGGATCTCATTCACTCATCATCAGAAAGTTGTTTTTGGTTAGCTGAATGATCTTGTTATGGCAGTCATTGTCTTGCACAACAGAAGAACTATATTGTGCAGTAAGGCAATCATTTGTGCAACAAAGACTCACTTGTGTAGCAAAACAATCATTTGCACAGTAATAGAAAGCACTTGCGCAACGAAGATAATCATTACTGCAACAAAGGAATTTGCTTATCCAGACTACCATGGACATCTGCGCCCCCCATCCTCTAACACATGGACAAACAACTGTGAGGGTTGGATCCATCAAGAGTACCATACATCAAATACTGGAGAATAATGAATACAATGCAAGGATCCCACCCCACCGGCATGAAGATAAATTGAACCTTCCTTTGCTTGCTTTTGAGACACACCATCCGACACACGAATGGACAGCAATGGGGGTGGATTCATCAAAACTATCAGACTTGAAATGCTGGGGAATAATGTAACAAGAAGCAACAATCCCACCCAGTGGATCATCATGAAGATTCTGTAAACCTTCCTTTGCATGCTCGTTAGATAGCACTTATTTGTTTAGCTTATGATGTTACAACTTACGTACATCTATTATTTTGGTTTGTTTTTTCTGTTTTTCCTATTCTTTCTTATGCTTTTAGTTACTTTTTTTTCGATTGGTATTGCTTTTAATTACTTTGTGAAAGGCATAATTGATATATTTTTTATTGATATGCTTGTCTCAGCGGTACTGAGGGTTTTCAAAATCTATTCTTCTTAATATGATTGTCTCTAAATTAAAGAAAATGACGATTCAAGGGCATTACAGCTAAAGATTAGTAGTCCTACGATTTAACTGATTAAGTTCATAAAGTAAAATCTCTAACATTTTTTAAGATTTTTTGCGGAAAGAGATTTTTTATAGTGATGAGGAATTTGGTTAATGATGACTGGTAATTTTAATACATGAATTTCTATTTTGTTGTCTTTACAAGTTTATTTTTCTTATTGTTTTAAAACTGAAAGAGTTTGAAATACTCCATTGGTTATGAATTCTTCTGTCCTGGTTGGATGATCTTTAGGCTTTTATTTGTATATTTTTGTGTTTAATTTCATTTGAGTTGTTTTCGGTGTTTAATTTCATTTGACTTTTTTTTTTCTCTCTAGCGTCATTGTTTTATTTTAAAATATTATTGAACAATATTGTAGGTCCTAACATTTGTAAAGGTTTTTACAAACCAAATACTTTTGTATGTGCCACAGAATGCCGCAGAATGCATCTACTGTAAGAATTATGAGACACCTGATTTACCATTATTTTGATATTTTTCTTCTTTCAAAGAATGCATTGTTTTCAATATTTTCTTAGCCTTTTTGTGATCACAAGAGTCATTTTATCTATATTTATGATGTTCTTTAAATGGAAGGTATCATTTGTTGGAAATGGGTAAAACCACTTTTAATCCTATGTTGTGTAAACTACTTGTATACTATTAGGTATCTATATGGTTGTATGATGGCAGACATTGTTGGAACTAAAAGCAATGTGCCTTATTTTGACATCACCTGGCAGGAAGTTGCTGTTAAAAAGTTTTTAGACCAGGATTTCTCAGGGGATGCACTGGAAGAGTTCAGAAGTGAAGTAAGGGACAAAGAAATTGTGAAATGTTTATTTTATATAAAAGAAATCTTTGTTTAAACTATTTACTTGCTTACCATTTTTGAGCTTGCATGAATTGTTTACCATAGAGAGCAATATACAAATTCCACTATGTAAGGAAATAAGAATTTTGAATTTGTAATGCAGGTACGAATAATGCGGAGATTACGGCATCCAAATGTTGTTTTATTCATGGGTGCTGTTACACGTCCTCCAAATCTTTCTATTGTGACTGAGTTTCTTCCAAGGTATATAGAATTTAATGATATACCTCCATTGTGAGTAGTTAGCTTGGACCGATCAATTCCTATTGAATTACTGCAACAATACTTGTGGCCCAGCCATCCCTGCAACTCAGCTAATAAAGATGGACAATAGTACATTCCTCATTCTGATATGATTTTGTTAAGTTATTATCAATTAACTGAAGCCCTTTGATATTTGTTTTGTTTGACTGGCTGACATCATTTTCTTCATCTCTCAACTTCTGACCAAATTCTATATGTTTTTCTTTTTGCCTGCATTTAAAATTGAAGAAAAGAAGTTGTGACATGTTAATAGGAGGATGTTGTTTGTGGACAAAAAAATTGGAATTGATTTTGAGAGGGAAAAAGCTAGAAAATTTATAGGGGAATGATTGAGGCAGTTTGTAGACTCTGCATATCAATGCGAGAATAGGTGATGTATTCCCCATTTTTCTTTTGTCTGTATGAGAGTTCTTACAATACATTACAGGTAGACTGTTAAATGTGTGGTGTGCAAAGTGAGGTTATAGCTGCACTCCATTGAAGCTGCCAGTGCCTTCTATAGTGGAATAATGAAGTAGTTTGCAGACTATACATATCAATATGAGGATAGGCAATGTGTGCCCCAGTTTTTTTTCATCTGTGCAAGAGTGCTAACAATGCATTTCAGTTAAAACAAGACATCTCTCAGATGTTAGCTATGCTACAGTTGGAGTATTTATGTCTTGAATTTGGAAATTTGATGTTTTAAAGAGTTTATCTTTCAACTTCATGAAACTTGCTATGCAGGGGGAGCCTGTATAGACTGATCCACCGCCCTAACATTCAGATAGAGGAAAAGCGACGCATAAGAATGGCTCTTGATGTTGTGAGTCTCAATTTATAAGAAGCACTCAACATTTCTGTCTCTTTCATGTATAGAGCATAAACTTTGCTTATATTTTTCCATTAAAAGAATCATGTAAGGTAAGTTTATGAATGCTTACTGACAACATCTATAACCCTGCAGGCTAAAGGAATGAATTGCTTGCATAGTAGCACCCCTACAATAGTTCATCGAGATCTGAAATCTCCAAACCTCCTGGTTGATAAAAACTGGGCAGTCAAGGTGAGAAAGTTTTCCTTAATAATTAAGAATGATAGATTCTCCTCCTTTTCTTTCCTTGCCATGTCTTCAAAAAGTTCAGCTCAATGTCTGTCTTTATAAGAAGAAAAAAGTAACAAAATCCTAAGTCAAATGGCTAGTGACATATTCCTGTAGACTTGCACCACATTATAATTGTAGGTTTAAATATGCAGTTTTTGAAAACTTATTTGTAATTTGCTTTTGTGAATGATATTGGAATAATTCTGCACATGCCATTGAGATCTGAAATCTCCAAACCTCTTGGTTGATAAAAACTTTGTAGTCATGGTGAGAATGTTTTCCATAATAATTAAGAATGATAGATTCTCCTTCTTTTCTTTCCTTGCCATGTCTTCAAAAAGTTCAGCTCAAGGTTTGTCTATCATAAATAGATAAAAAGTAACAAAATCCCAAGTCAAACAGCTAATGGCATATTGCCATAAACTATACTTTTATGTCATATCCCTATAGATTTGCGCCAGATTATAATTGTAGGTTTAACATATGCAGTTTTGAAAAACTTATTTGTAATTTTCTTTTTTGAATTATATTGGAATAATTTTGTATTTGAGATGCTGGTGCAAGATGGTCTGATTACTGGAGTGACATTTCCATTAACAAGGAGAGTAATGCACAAATTAGATAAATAAATAATGCTGTATAGGGAAAACAAATCTCAGCTATTTTAATACAAGAATGTTGGTAATTTATTTTGTTATTTGCTATATCTCATTCTATATGAGCATTCAATTTCATTCTCTGCTTCAAGTACCAGTTTGAGTGGCTCAAGTAGGTATGGGGATGCTATTGTCTCTCACTGTGCATACACTAAAGTGGGGGTTTGTGTCAATGACTAGGATTTCTAATACTGCAATATTTTGTGGAAGTACGATTGTTTTTTTAATGAAATATTCCATATTTGTTATATGCTTTCAGTTAAGTATCTGTTTGAACTTTGTCCATCGAATGAAACAAAACCGTTTCAGAATTTTATAGAAGCTTCCTAGTAATAATGTTTTGTCTAACTTTTTGAATGATTATAAGAATTTGAGTAATCTGAGGAATTACACCCTCACCTTCTTCTTGGATCATGGATGACTTCTTCGATGTCTAGGCTATTTAATATGTAAATTTTCATTCTTTAGATATCGTTGCATTGCAATTATACATGAAAGTGTCTTCTGATCAAATTTTTTTCGTTGATTTATGAATCTGCACATTAACTGGGCCTAGCCTTTTGGGTTACAAATGGGTGGCCCTATCCCTAGCTTTAGTGCACATTGTTCAAGCCCATGAGTGTGGCAGTCCAGCAGGGGCATGGAGACTGTGAGGTCAATGGCCCAGCATTGGTTTCAACCTGGGTGGCGACAATAAGTACAGGAATCCTTAACCAGCACTGTACCCTTAAGGGCAAATGTTTCTATGCAAAGTTGGAGATATCATATAGAGGAATTTATATTTCTATGGAAAAGGTTCAAATAGAGCACCAAAAGATTTATAAGAGCCAAAGGTATTTTATGACAGCGTTTGATATTTTGAGTGCACACAATCAAAGTGAACTTGAAGGTGTTGACATGGCTAAAGTCGGATAACCAACTCCTTCCGGTCAACGCAGAATAGAATGTTCTTGCTGAGTATTCTATCGTCTGTTGAATAAGGAATCCCTAATGCTGTTCTAATTGATCAATGGGGACAACCTCAAGGTTCCAATTGCTAGGTCATGACTGCGGGATAGCTCAGTGATTTAATGTGTTTTGCTGGAAACACAAAGGGGACTTACGTGGTTAGATAAAATCAGCTTCTGGTTGCACAGGTTCCCTAAGACTCTACAGTCTTGACTTCATCAAATTGTTCTTTAACATGATTTTGTTTTGGACCTCAACTTTACATCATAAAAAAAGGGAAAAAAAAGGGATAGAGGAAGAAAGAAACTAACTAATTTATCTAAAACAACATATTCAGGTGAATAGACGGAAACTTTTGAAAAAACGGATTTAACTTTGACAACTAATACAACACAACTATGTAAAATCTGATGCAATCTTCAAGGGAAACTAGATTTTCAAGCTATTAAACATGAATACAAAACTTTTACATCCATCCATTCAACATCTAATAACCGAACTAAGCAAATATATGAGTTCAGACTAACCATACAGAGGAAATGGCAATCAGCCAGTCCTTAATGGTATGAACTTAAAGACTTCTATCAAATATTAACCTGAATACACTATCTGAAAACAAAATACATAGCATAAAATCAAATGGTGGAGGAGACCATGCACTCACATAAAATTATAACAGCTTTAACTTCCATTAATTCTGTATAAATTTTGGCAGAGTTTCAACAACAATTCTAGAACTTCTTACAAAAAACAAGGGAACTCCAATCCCTTTATATAGGTTTCCAAAATTGGATGAATGGCTGATTTAATCATACAAGTGGCCCAAATTCATTCTCCAAGGAATGGCTGCCCATACCCATTTAATAAGGAACAAAACTCCTTACCAACCACCGACTAACTAATAACTACGCATCATAAAGCTGGCCCCCAAAAAGTGCACTTGCACGGAACTCAAAATTTGCAAAAGCACTTTAGTGGTGGGAAGAAATAACTATTTCTGGAAAAGGGGCTTTTATGATCCCAAGGTAGATTCTTTCTCCAAAAAGTAAATTTCTCCATCCAAATGATCTTTCCAGATATCCCGGTTTGCTGTGGGCTCTGCTCGAACATATTCTTGAATTTTTATGCACACAGGAAACAATTCCTTACTAGGAGGAATAGGAGGATTATGCATTTTGAACTTGATGCCATCTCGATGGCTGTCCACAACTCTCAGCTGCTCGCACCATTCTACCTGATAAGTTTCAAAATGCAACACCTTCTCTTGCAGCCTGCTGACGAATTTTATGTCAACTGTGGAGTATGTGATCTTATCAATTTTTAACTTGCCATTCCAATGCGATATCATATTGCTCAACTCTATGTTATCCTTCCAGTCGGTGATTAACGCCTTGAGGACGCTCATCCTGAAACTCCTGATATCAGACAAGGCTTCCTCGCTTTCCTCCTGCATTTTGCTGATGGTGCTTGCCATGTCATTCTTTGTGCTAATAATCTAGTACCATTCTTTAAAAGTGCTGATACTAAGGGGATCCAAGATTGCTTGCAGCGTGGGAATCTGGGCGTGAGTCTAGAATAAGGCTCTCATGATGGGTAGAGCCATACCAATCGTTTCTTGGAATTTGACATATTCTTTCTTGACCTCCAGCATCTTCACGCGGGTTGACTCTAGATCGATTGCCATGTTGACTGCATCCTTGATAACTTGCCTTCCTCTTGCCTTGACGTTCTTGATCCATTCTCTAATTGCCTTAGTTGTGTCGCGCACTCCCTCAAACTCAGCTATAGTTTTTTGTGCCAATGCCAATGGAGGGACGTGAGATTCAACAGCATGCTGAAGCGACCTTAGCAAAAGATCTATGTATCCCTCGACCTGCTTGGCACGAGCTCAATACACATCCCGTTCAACAGTCATCTCATCCAACTACCGAAAAATGTTTTGAACAAGCCAATGGAGGGATGTGAGATTCAACAGCATGTTGAAGCAACCTTAGCAAATGATCTATGTATCCCTCGACCTGCTTGGCACGAGCTTGATACACATCCCGTTCAGCAGTCATCTCATCCAACTACTGAAAAATGTTTTGAACAGAGTCCTTGAACTCTTCCCTCTCCTGCTCCTTAGTTGCCTTCCCGATTGGGATAAATGTGACCTTGTAATCAGTGAGGGTGACCTCTTCTGCTGGTTTGCCTTCAGGCAGAGCAACAATATGAATCGTTCAATTTCTCTGTTCACCCTTGGTGATTCTGGAATAGGTTCTCGGCTTCTTCCCTTTGGCCCGAGATTCCCCTATTCGAGAAAATATATCTTCCAGGTTGATTGGCGGCTTGACAGTTACTTTCTGTTGGGCTCGGGCTAGCAACCACTCGTGAGGGATAGTTTGTCTTGAGGTGACCACTAATGCCCTACCTTACTGTTGACGTGTATTTTGTACACTATCAAACACAGAATAAAATACCCAAGGGTACCTTATCCTCTCTTGAATAAAGCCTCTGAATGCTGAAGATGTCGCGAAAAGGTTCAATTGGGATGACTTCAAGGTTCTTGTATGTAGGGTCTCTACGTGTGGATAAGCTCTCTGTGGTATGATATGATTTGCTGGAATCACAAGGGGACTTACACTTGATGACTGAACTTCTGATTTGCTTTGAATATTGCTGGAACACAGGCTCTTACTAGCTTTGATTTGAAAAAAGGAAAAAAAATGGGGGCGAGGAAAGGATCTAATCCTAACACTAAGAATGTAACAGCAATGAATGATCTTTGATGAAATTCTAACTAAGTCTTGTTTTGACATCATAGGAACATCTCCACAAGGTTAGTGCGATCTTCGAAGGAAAGCTTTACAATGTTCAAATCATCACTGCCGGCATAGACACCATCAGGTTGATGCATATCAATAAAGAAGCGACAATTGAAGTTAAGCTTAAGCTGAATGATTCCAGTTGACTACGCAAGGCAAGTCTGCAATCAACAAACTGCTAGTAGTATGGATATACGAATTCCACCATCAATCAAGCACATTTCTTCCACTCATCTAATAACATGAAATGAAATACAAGAAGTATAGAGACCATGCAAATTGTCGAATCGACCCATAAATTTCACCATTTCTTCAATGAAGTTACAAGTCTTTTACAACAACATCTTGGCAACAATCTTTGCCTTCTCTCTCTACTCTACTCTAATTGCTATTCTATCAACTATATCCTCTTATCTCTCTCTTTACAAAATGAAGAGTCAGGGTTTATATAGTGCCCACAATACAATTCGATGGCTAAGATCAATTCGAGATCAATGGCCAAGATTTTACAATGAAAACCCTAATTAGAGTTTGTTACAACCATTACATAACATTTAATGCTCGACCAATGAAATAATTGTATTGCTTGGACACATGTCCTCTCTGGAAAAATCGACCAATGGATAGCCGGGTAGGTACATCGGAGTTTGTGCCACCTTCCATAAGTTAGGTACATTGAATTTGGACATGCTGAGGTGGACCACACTGACTGGAGGAGTGATGACTAGGATGCCACCTCATTTGACACTTGGTTGATATTCAATTTGGTAACATTGAGAAGCTAGCTTTAATTAACTCTTCTGAAATTATCTGCTTCTTCAATGAACCCTCGTTCTAACTCCTTTTGTCTTTGATGTGCAGGATGATTGATGTACCTCGCCTTGGAATGCTAGATTGGAAAAGTTGCCCTTGTTGATGTTTGATCGAAGAAGGTCGTCCTTGTCGATGCTAGGCTGGAGGAGGTCGCCCTTGTCCTTGCTTGATCGTCCTTGATGAGAACCTGCCGACTTGTAGATCCTCCGGCCTTTGGAGTCGCCATCTTGATACCTACACAACATTTCAAAATTAGTAATATATCTTGAAATCTAAAAATTAAACTTTAAAAGGAAGATTCAAGATTTTAATTAGGAAACTTCATGATAAATCTTGAGTTATCATTTCCTAATTAACCATGCAATACTTACACTTTTCTAAAAAATGTCTAAAAAAAATCAAACCTTGAATAAGGGTGTCAAGATGATTTTGCCATACCTCCTCTTGAGAATTAACTCTAAGAAATGATGTAAAAATAGATGAATTTCGCTAGGCAAAGTGTAGATCAAAGTCTTCTTTTAGCAAAATGCGTCTCCTTTAGTCTTCTCAAGCATCAATTCCACCACCCTAAGCCTCCAACACTTAGGATAATTCGCTCCAAATAGGCTAGCTTTCGCACCTCCTTCCTTGCTTCTCAAATCACACTTGAAATAATGAATGAATGATTAAAATTGCTCAAAACACCCCTACTATATAGGGCGCTCACCACTTCATCTCTCCATAGGCCGACTTGGCAAAAAAGGCCAAAAAATAAATAAATTTGCAAAAACAAGAGGCCGACCTAATAAAATAATAAAACATGATACCTCAAGCGCCCCATTTTCAATTTTAATTTAATAAAAATTAATTTTAAATGCCTTAATAATAAAAAATCGATTTTTTGAGGCTCAAAATTAATTTATTAAATGCCATGCGCCTTTATTAAATGCCAATTTAATTTAAATTTTTTCAAATATTTTGAAATTGGTGATTTTGGCATTTCATGCGATTTGGAGGACATCAACGTTGGGATATGGCAAAAAATAAAGAATGCTAATGTTAAGCGCTTTGGTCCCTTGGAGAGGGACAGGAGCACTTTTTTATTTTCAGGCTAGGATTCTCAATTTTTTGAAGTCAAACCTTCGTTCACCATGCTTTAGAAGTTCTTCCCATCTCATACAACGTTGCCTTAGCATAATCTCGGAGGGAATTAGTTGTTTCATAAAAAAGTGGGACTGTCCTTCAGTGAGGGACGGGAGCACTTTTGAGTCCATTGCATGAATTCTTGATCATATCAATCTTCAATTTACCCTCAAGGCGTAGAATATCACATTTCACACCATCTTGAGCCTTGGTAATAAAAATATTATTTCAAAATGCAAGGTAAATGGTCATATTTGGAAAAAGTGGCACGGTCCTTCAGTGAGGGACGGGAGCACTTTTGCCAGTTGTCGTCAAAATTTGCAACTCTCGCATCTCAATTCAACTTCAAGGCATTTTAAACACTTTTTCAAACTTGCGCCTTGGTCTCAATTTGTCCAAAATTGGTGAGAAAGGGAAGATAACGTATTAAGTGGCATGGTCCTTCAGTGAGGGATGGGAGCACTTTTGCAATTACAAGCTTATCTGTCCTTTGCTAGCCTTCGAAATTATCTTCAATGGATGAATCTTGCCTTCTCTCATTCATTTCAATCACGCAACTTGCCTTGCCTTTGCAAGAAATTCGTATTTTTAGAAAAGTGGGATGGTCCTTCAGTGAGGGACGGGAGCACTTTGTCTTGGTCCCTTGGTGAGGGACGGGAGCACTTTTTGTCATTTTGGCATACTTTTTGCTCTTTAAACCTCTCAATTGCGTCCAAGGCATAAAACATCCTTTCTCCCTCCTATCCGAGCCAAGTTTTGCCATAAAATATCAAACAAAGAAGGGAAACTTGAAAAAGTGGCACGGTCCTTCAGTGAGGGACGGGAGCACTTTTTGTCATTTGGGTTGATTTACTCCTTTGTAGACTGCTTAAATTATATTCAATGGACAAAACATGCTTCACTTAACCTCTTCAAATCATAAAATCACCTTAACCTTGCAAAGATAGTGCAAATTTGAAAAAAGTGGCACGGTCCTTCAGTGAGGGATGGGAGCACTTTTTGCGTTCTAAGCCAAATTGTCTCACTTTTCACCTCGAAATTTCTTTGCTGGGGAAGATTTCATCTTACTTCATGCTATGAATAGAAGTTAATGTCCAATAAAGGTCTAAAATTATGCATATAAAGAAAAGTGCTCTGGTCCTTCAGTGAGGGACGGGAGCACTTTTTACCTTCTAGGCAAAAACTTCATCATTTCTTTGTTTTGAATCAAGTCTGGATGCTTTATCATGTTCATTTCGTCCTTCACCATGTCTTTGATGTCTCAATTTAACCAAACAAGGCCAGGAATGTCTCAAATAAGTCTTTTCGCCTTGGTCCTTTAGTGAGGGACGGGAGCACTTTGCCTTGGTCCCTTGGAGAGGGACGGGACCACTTTTTCCTTCAACCTTCAAAATTCACCATTTTCATGTCTTCAAAATCTTCAAAAATATCAAGTCGTGTCCAATTATCATTCCAGAAGACCTTGCACAAAACAAAATAGAAAAGTCAGTGACAGATATGCATAAAATAACATTTGTGCTCTGGTCCCTTGGTGAGGGACGGGAGCACTTTTGTCCTTTCTGGCTAATCCATTCAAAATTTAGGTCTCCAATCATTTCACAAGGCAGAGTTAGGTCATCTTCAAGGCCAAGAATCAGTTATCTTGAAAAAGTGGCATGGTCCTTCAGTGAGGGACGAGAGCACTTTTTTGTGTTTCAGGCATCATCTTGCCTCCGAAATTTGATCAAAATTTACCTAAGCAAGAATATACAATTTGATCTTCAAAATGCTAACACTTAGACAAAATTTGAATTTTCCCTCAAAAAAAACCCTGACTAGACCTAACCTGAGACATATCCGACTTCGTGACAGACTCACCTTACTTCAAAAATCTCAATCTTCGGAAGGACGCTTAATAACTTTCAAAATTAGACTGGACTCGGCTTGAAAATATCCAAAAAAAAACCCCTAAGGCTTAGCCCTAGCCCAGACAACTCACTCACTCACTCAAAACCCTAAAAGCAGAGAGAAGAACAGGCAAAACAAAAGCAAAAAAGAGGGGGTCCCCATTTGCAATGGGGTGATGTGTGAAAACGTCACAACACTTACTCTCGGGATGCCCCGGCGGAATCACTGCATAATCGTGGCTGATCGGATGTGGAAGAGGGCTGATTAGGTGTTGTGTTTGTACCTTTGCTCATAGTTGAATTTTCGCTGACCTCACTGAGCAACTATTGAGTAGCTTCCAGTGTCGGTTGCTCTTTAGTCCTGTGGGGCTCTTTGGTTTTATCCTCTTCTCTTTCTCCTTCAACTGTGGTGTTATCTCTTGTATCGCCTTCTTCTTGTTGCGCCTCATGTCTGCTTTCTTGCGTGTGCTCTTGCCTAATAGTCTCCTCATTTGGCATAATTTCCCCTTTGACCTGATTTTCAGGCCTATCCAAATTAATGATCTGCGTCTCTGTTTCTTGCTCATTGGGTTGTTGTGGATCATCTGTCTCTTGTGGCTTATTTGCCTCTGCGACAACTGGATCATTCTGTGGAGGTGGGGTAGGTAGACGATCAAGTTCAACTACTTCATTGTCTGAGTTGGGGTCCTTAGATGAAGTGGCGACCTTTGGCCTTCTTATTGGGATCTTTTCCTGCACATGGGCTTCGGGTGATTGATTGGGGTTCCTCTTTGTCCTCTTTGATGTTCGGGTTCCCCTGGTGGCCTTTGCTTTCTTTCTTTTCTTCTCAGGATTTTCATCTTCTTCCTCCCTTGGTGTACTTGATGCTTCATCATCTTCTGAAGATTGGGACTCAAGGTCGCCCATCAAATTATATGTGAACTTGATCCCCTCATGGGTTAGCCTCTCCATTTGTTGGTATAGCCAGCTATCTGTATATATCTTGGGACCTTCCATTATGGCTTCTAAATCTGTGATCGGGTACTGGGCCCAGTTAATGGATGGTGGGAGGTCTTTGACTGTCTCAAAATCTTGGGTCTGCAAGCAATCTCCATAATTGACTATCTGATTTGGAACCCAATGGTACTTGAAAATTCTCATTTGCTGAATACTTAACCTTGAGTACTCTCGTCGGCGAACCTCAAAGTCGTCTAGGCAGTTAGTCCATTAGTCCTCTGTGGATGCTTTACCTCTGTAATGTCTACCATAAGCCTTTTTCCCTAATCTAGCAGGGTCGAAGCATTTCCTGGGGAGGTGTTGCTATAGGCAATGTGATGCTAGCTCGTCGAAGGATTCTTCAACATGCATAGAGCTTTTGAAGTACATATCATTTTCCCCTATGACCATTGGGAATGTGAATACCGATTGCCTCTTCTCTTTGAGTATGTGTCCAATTAGGTGTGCCTGTCTAGCAACTTCTAAGAGAACCATTCTATCTGACGGATAATGGGGAAGTCAAAATGGAGTTCCCTCGAAGCTTGAAATTCTGATATAGGAGAAACGAGAGAACTGAACGAACCATGCTCCGTACTTCCATATCAGCGCACTGACCTGCTTTAACAACCTTATATGCAATCCTCCTTGCATCATTCGGACCATGTGCATTGTGAATGCATCATTCACGCGCTCATACTGGCCTATTGCATAAGCGATGTTGTTTTTCTCCCTCTGAGCTATGTTGTAATAATGCAGCTGAGGGTAATAGTTGTATACCTTCACCTGATTTGGTCCCTTCCCAATTTCTCCTATTCGAATCAACCCTGGTAGCTGTTGATGTCTAGCAAACATGTAAACCAAGTAGGAAGTCATGGTGAAGTATTTCTTCTCTGTGAGATCGACTAACTGTGTGTGGATGTTGTCGCTTATGATCTGAGCCCAATCGAACTTAGCCTTTCCATTGAACACTTGCTCTGTGAAATAAAACATCCACTCCTCAAATAGGTTAGAGTGGGGGAGCCCCATGACCTGGCTAAGTAGTGTGACCATGTCCCCGTATTCCTCAATGAACTCGCTTCTATAGGTTTTCTTGACTATCTTAGTGCTCGGGGCCCTCCTTACTTTGAACCATTCCTTGTTTACTATCCCCTTGTACTTGATGGGATCCATATCAAAAGCAATCTGGGCCTCATCTATGGTTACCGCGACGACACCCTCAGGAAGCGGGATGTCAAATGCTTCTCTGATGGACTCTGGAGTGAAATCAACCATCACCATCCCATTTGCAACTACCACTCTGCTCTCCGGCTGATAGTGCTTTGAGGCCTCGACCACAAGCTCATAGTTTTGAATTGCCGGTGGGAAACCTGCAGCCTGTGCAATGCCGCTCTCTACAATACGTTTGGGCTTTCCGTATGTGTTTGGAGCATATACCCTTTACTTGAAGTTTTGAATGTCTACATGCCCGATGTCTATATCACCTACGTTTTCCCAATTACTCAAGACTTTGGACTCCTTTATCACCCCTTGATACTGATACTTCCATCTTTCCAAGCTTGCAGGGAATGTCGGCTTTGGATGCCTGTGATGTCCTTGGTGCGTTAAGTGCCTTGGAATATTCTGCCACTTGTTTAGGCATCTATTGTGCACACCCGGACATGAATTACGAGACAAGTTTAAGGTGAAAAACGCGGGTTAGTAGTGCTAGAAGACGACGTTAGCATTAAAATTGTCAAAAGAGTGCAATAATAAGAATTTTGAAAGTACGCTAAAACATGCTACTTAGACAATTTGGATTCTGCGTTTGGAGATTAAATGCAATTTGGATTTGAAAATTTAGTTAGTTGGTTTGAGCGAGTTTTCAAAATGTCGTTGCTCCCTTTTGCTAATGCAAGAATTGCAAATGTGTTCTATTATTTAAAAGCGTTTAGTTTTAGCTTGTTTACTTTGAACGTTGAGTGCGTGTTTGGAAATGATGATTTATGTTTTGTAGCTTTGGACCAAAATCCCTAAAATTTTGCCAAAGTTTCAAATCTTGGTTGGAGGTTGATTTTGGCGGTTTGATTGTGATTGTTGTTTCTTGGGTTGTAGCTTTCGAAATTTTCTTGCATTTGTTTTGCATTTTAACCCTAGGTAAAAGAAACATGATTATTCATATGCAAACTTTTAATCATTGAAGGGCAAATTTGAACTTACCTGGCAATGACCGTGAAGGTTTGATGATTGTGAATGCTGAGTGAACTTGGCGTGCTAACTTGCGGTTTGGAGAGGTTTTGTGATTCCGGCCGGATTTGGGGATTTTGCAAACGTTTTCTTTTGATTGAACGCCAAAACTTGGCTTCTGCAAAAGTGGGCGAAGCTCTTGCCCTCTCTTTACACAACTATTGAATTTAAAACGCCCTCCTAGTTTGCAAAATAAACAAAAATCGCCAACTTTATGCAAATTGTGCGATTTTTCCTTGTTCAAACCCTAAACGCCTTTCAACCATGAGCAAAATCGGGTCTGTTGATGAAAATGGGCGATGATGTTGGTCTTTCTTTGCGTTTTGCTAAATCTGGTCGATTTTGGGGTCATAAACGCCCTTTTTTCTGGCTTAAAATAATAAAACTTGGGCCTTTGCTTGTTGGAACAAAATGCGATTCAGACGCTTTTCACCCTGCAATGATCAAATGAGATTCGCCCCATTCTCCTTGAACACGCGATTCTATTTCGCTTTGAAACCCCTCTCCTCCAAACTTCGGGTTTTTTGATATAAATGAGTGCTACAATCTTCGGGCTTTTCCTTTTCTCTTATTCCTTACGCCGAGGTTGTTTTGTAGACGCCCTTTACTTTGTGGTAGAACTCAGCCAATTTTGAAGAAATACGCAAATTTTGGCTTAGACGAAATTCGTGATTTTTAGAAAAATTGCGTGAACTTTTTCTCTTGTTTTTTTTTTACTTCACCTGCCCAACTTCGGCTATTTAGCCTAAAATGGGCGATTTTTCTTTCACCTTGGACGCCTTGGTAAAATTTGGGCTATTGGACTCTTTTGAGCGAATTTCTTTTCTAAGTTGTAATGCCTTTGCAAAAAAATCGGGCATTTTGCTCTTTTTGGGCGAATTTGGCCTTTTAGAGTTTTACACTCCACTTGTCAAAATTCACGCATTTTGATCATTTTGTGCGATTTTGCTTTATGCTTTTAAGTGGCCTTGCTTCATATTTCAGGTGTTTTTAAGGAAATGCACGATTTTGTGTTGATTTTTTGCATACTTTTTCACTTTCAATGCAAATTCGCCCCTTTTACTTTAAATGTGTGATTTTGACTATTTGACACTTTAAAATGCCCTTCAAAATGGAAATTTGCCCACTTTACTGATTTGGGCAAATCTGGACTTGAAAATTATAACGCCTTTCCCTTGAGAAATTCGGCCAACTTAGTTGAAATGTGAGACTTGAAACCAGAGGTTGAAACGTCCCCCTCCACTTGAAACTCAGATATTCTAGCTCAAATGGGCGAATTTTGCTTAGAATGCCCTCTTAGTTGGCCATCTGACTACTTAGTGAAATTTTGCCTTAGGCTCTGTTTTGGTCATGAAGGCTTTCTGATTTTCGAAGTGTGAACCTTCTAGGATCTTAGGACTCAAGTTAGCTCAATTTCAGGTTGGATCACCCTTTCAAAGCTCAAATTCCTCGCTGTCGCAACTCATCTCTGCGAACTCACAAAACCCCAACTCAGGACCTCGACGAGGCAAAACAACAAAAAGGGGGGGACCCTGTCGATGATGGGGAGTGTGTGTAAGGCACAACAGAAGAAAAATCTTCAAAACTATTGAATGGCTCAAGGGAAGAATATTCATAGTTTTTACAATGTAAAGACGTATAAGTGAGCAATAATCATGGTTAGTTTCTGTTGTGACCATTTCACACATCGCCCCATTAAAATGGGGACCCCCTCTTTTTTGCCCGGTTTTGCCTGTTCTTCTCTCTGCTTTTTGGGTTTTGGGTAAGTGAGTGAGTCGTCTGGACTAGGGCTAAGCCTTAGGGTTTCCTGTTGATATTTTCAAGCCGAAGTCCAGTCAAATTTTGAAGATTATTGAGCTTCCTCCCGTAGGTTGCAATTTTGAAATAGGATGAGTCTGTCAGGATGTCAGGGGTGTCTATCTAGGTCCAGTCGGAATTTTGAAAGCAAATTCAAATTTTACCTAAGTGTTAATGATGGAATTGTGCAATCTTGTCCGGGTGAATTTGGACCAAATTTTGGAAAGTTTGATAATTGACCCCTGGCCTTGGAGATGACCTAATTATGCCTTGTGAAGTGACTGAAAGCCTAAATTCTTGATATTTTGGCCTATAGAGGTAAAATCGCTCCTGTCCCTCACCCAAGGACCAGGGCGAAATTGGTATTTTATGCATCTTGGTTATTGACTTGTTTCATTTGTCTTGTGCAGGGTCGCCAGGAGATACAATCGAGCATGGATTGAAGGTTTTGAAGATTTTTTGAGACTCAAAATGGCAAGTTTTTTAAGGTTTAAGGTCAAATCGCTCCTGTCCCTCTCCCAGGGACCAGGGCGAAATGACTTACTTAGGGCATTTTTGGCCTCATTTTGATCGAACTAAAGCATCAGGGACGCAACAAGAGATGAAATCAACATGATGGAGCACCCAGACTTAGTCTTTTGCAATAAAAGTTGAACATTTGACCTTAAGGACAAAAATCACTCCTGTCCCTCACTGAAGGATCGGAGCTTGTTTCTCAAAGTTGCACTGTCCTTGCAGGGCCAAGACAATTTGTTGATTCGAGGAGATCAAGGAGGGCATGTTTTGTCCATTGAATATAATTTGAAGTATTTGGCAAGCGAGGAAATATGCTAAGATGACAAGTTCGCTCCTGTCCCTCACTGAAGGACCGGAGCTTGAACACCAAGTTTGCCTTATTCTTGCAAGATTAAATGATTTTGCGATTTGGAAGAGATCAAGTAGAGTACATTTTGCCCATTGAATATAACTTGGATGGACCACGAAAGAGAAAATCTACCCAAGACACAAGTTCGCTCCTGTCCCTCTCCCAGGGACCAAGGCGATTTTCAAATGAAGCTCCTGTCCCTCTCCCAGGGACCAGAGCGATTTTCTTAAAAGACAAGTTTTTGGCGAAGGTGAAGTAAGTTTCAAGTTTGACATGAATGAAGGAAGGCGTGATCACCCCGTTGAAGATAATCTTGAAGGTTGGCAAAACACAAATGAGCTTATAAATGTAAGTTCGCTCTTGTCCCTCTCCAAGGGACTAGGGCGAAATCTTGGTTATCTAGCCTCCCCTTCCGAATTTAAACGAGTCCAAGCCAAGATACAGGGTCAAGATGATATTTGGAATGCCTCTAAGAGGAACGAAGTTGCAAAAGACCATAAAACTTGCTCAAATTGGCTAAGGCGCTCCTGTCACTCTCCCAGGGACCAGAGCGAAATTTTCAAGTGTGCCTAATTTTAGAGTGCCTCTATCGTTTGCAAGACTCAAGAAGGAATAAGAAACAACGTTTTTCGCTTTGAAGGCAATTGGAAGTTGATATGATCAAGGGTTCGCACAAAGAACAAAATGGCGCTCCTGTCCTTCAGTCAAGGACCAAAGCGATTTCAATAAAGTCAACCGTTCCCTTCAAAAACTACGTCAAGGCAAGGTCATGCAAGATCCCAAATGTCTTTAGGAAGATGATAAACAAGGAATTGACCCCAAGACTCGACAAATTTTCGCTAAAATGTAAAGTTCGCTCCTGTCCCTCAATCAAGGACCAGGGCGAAAATCTCCAGAATATCAAGTTTGCTTTGCAAAGGACAAGATTGGCATGCGTAGAACAAACAAGGATGATCATTGCTTACCTCGCAAGTTGATTTGACGATTTAAAAAACAAGGACCAAGGAGTTAAAGCAAAAATCGCTCCTGTCCCTCACCAAGGGACCAGGGCGAAAATGGTTTAAAAGGCATTCATTCAAAAAATTGAATAGATCAAACTCGAAGCTACTAATGAAGACCCCATTTTGGACGTAAAGGAAGTGACTTTGAACATGAAAATCAATCCAAAATGCATGAGCGCTCCTGTCCCTCTCCCAGGGACCAGAGCGATATTGATTAATGTCCCAAATTCCTCCCATGTTTAGGCGCCAATAATTTTTGAATTACATTAGGTGCTAATTTCGATAAACTTTGAAATATTTAATTAAATTGGCATTTAAAAATAGTGCATAAGGCATTTAATAATTAATTTAGCCTTTTAAAAAAAATCGAAATTATTAATTACAAAGGCATTTAAATTAATTAATTATTAAATTAAATAAAAAGGGAGAGCGCTTGGGGTTATATTTTTATATTTTTACAAAAGTCGGCCTCCTTTTTATTTAAATTTTGTTTATTACTTGCCTTATTTCCAAAAGTCGGCCTATGTGAGAATAAGGAGATGAGCGCCTATATAAGAAGGGTACTTTGAAGCGTTTTAAAACATCATTCAATCATTGTTACATGCGATTTTGGAGAAGCAATAGAGGGAGCGAATTTTGATCCAAGGAGAGGAGCGAAATTTCCATCCAAGGAGGAATGCGAACTTTGTTTGTGGTTAGAGGTGGAGCGGATTTTCCTCTAAGGCGTTGAAGACCCCAAGGGTGGTGAAGTTGATAAAGGAGGCGCATTTGCTAGGAGAAGCTCACGTTGAAGACTCCAATATTCATTTTGCCTAGGCGAATTTCCTAATTTTGCATCTTTTTTAGAGTTAGTTCTCAAGAAAGGTATGGCAAGATCTCCCTTGTCCAAAATGTGAATTTTGAATTGTCCTAGCCTCAATTTTGAATTTGAATTTAGAATCTTGGATTCTGAATTGCATCGTTATATTTAGGAAATGATAATTTTAGGATTTATCATAAAGTTTCCTAAATTTAAATTTTAATCTATATTTCTACATTGCGAAATCTGTTACTCATTATGAAATGTTGTGTAGGTGTCACGATGGCGACCCCGAAGGCAGGAGTATCCACCAGTCGTCCAACCCTCATGAGGGAAGATCAAAAGAATGAAGAAATGGAGACCAAGATCGTGTCGAAGTGGAGCAACATTGGAGATACCAACTTGGGAAACTTCAGTGTGAAGAAGTTTCGAGAGGTCCCTTATATTGGCAAGCCATCACCTGTCGCAAGGAGAATAATTGAAAGTGGCATTATCAAAGCGGCCGGCTTCCCTCCTGCAATCCAGTGCCATGAGTTGATGATCGAGTGTGCTCGCCATTATGATCCACAATCAAGATCGATCGTGTCCAAGGAAGGAAACACTTTGGCTTACCTTTCAGAGGAGGCTATAAGTGAGGCTTTCCATCTTCCGGAGCACAGAGATATGATCTATAAAAGCTTAGAAGGAGCCAGGTCCATGTACGAAGATGATCCAGACACTTGCTTGAGCATCATCAACAAGAATTGGTTACTCAAGAGCCGTCCTCGCCTGAGCAAGATTCCGAACACACCACATAGGATCGACTTCCAGGAGGAGTACAAAGATTTGATAACATTACTCAACCGAGTTACAAGGGCTCCTCAAGCCTTCTATTTTGAGAAGTGGATGTTCTACTTCATCCAAGTGATAGTGCAAGGAAAAGGAACAATTCATTGGGCTAGAATGATTAGCCATTGCTTGGACGTACAGTTAAGAAGACTGAAGGCTACCAAGTCTTTCCACATGAGTTCATACATCGTATATGCCTTGATCAGGAGTTTTGAATATGCAGGACTAGCTCACAGAGGAGTGATCGAAAGAGGGCCCGGGGAAGTCAGAGTTTGTGATTCTTATGTTCATTTGCATCATCCTCCAGGAAGTGACTACAAGTTGGTCAATGATACCTTCACGATGAACATCACGAGGACATTGCAAGGCGGGATTCATAATCGGCTATCTCAAGATGCACAAGAGCTTGTAAAGAGGTACGGTGCTTGGTTCATCCAATTTCAGAAGTTTACATATATTAGAGTTCATGGATGTCCTTCACCTCCCTATATGTTGCCAAGATATCCGACAGACAGAATAGTGTTACTTGAGGTAACTAGACAGTTGGCAGCTTATGCGAAGGCATTCAGACATAGGCATGGAAATGGAGTTCCTGTGCCTATCATACTAGGAAATTCAGTTGAGGTATGTCCTAATGCTTTAGCCATGGATGATGCAAAAAAGGAGTTAGCTTTATATTCATTTTCATTCTTTGCCTTGAGAGAGAGTTTTGATCCTTATGGGTATATAGAGGAGACAGTCGGAAGGAAATACAAACATGAACCTCAGGTGGAAGACTTTGTGATGAATCTCTCAGATGATCTTGAAGTAAAAAGAAAGATGCATTCCAGATTGCCTTTAGACTTCATCAGGAAATGCAAAATTTACAGAGTGGCCGACCAAGCTCAGGACAGTGGCAGACATCTCCAATCATCTTATGACCGAGAAAGCAAAGCAGTGAGGCTAGATTGGAATGAACCTGAAATTTTGGATCTAGATGCCTTGATGGCTCCAGTTTTGTCTTGTACTCGCAGATGGGTTGATGTGCAACATCAAAAGTTGAGAGAGCAGGGCATATCTATGACTTTTACTTTGGAGGAAAGGCCAGGAGAAGGAGGAGCAAGTGTAAGTGAAGGTAATCCTAATCCCAGAAGCACAAGCGAAGGTAACCTTCGAAACACAAGCGAAGGCAACCTTCGAAGCGTAAGTGAGGGTAATCCCCGTCCTAGAGGCTCAAAGAGAAAGGAGAGACCTGAGAAAAGAGAATCCTCCAAGAAGAAGCAAGAGGCCAATCGAGATCGTTCATCCGGCACATCTTCTCGACAAGAGAAGAGGACACTTGAAATGGAGGAATCTATGGAATCAATGGTACAGAACGATAAACATGAAGAAGGACAGGCACCTCAACGCTCATCAAACCAATCTCTCCAAGTCAATGAGCTACATGAAGACAAGAACGATGACGAAGTGACATCTCCTCTCAGAGAAGAAGAAACATTGCCTAAGGAGATACAGGTTAGAGAAACAAGATCTGCCATTCCGGATTGGTTAAAGGAGAGACTAACAAGGGTGATTGTGATAGAGGACGAAGATAATGTGATTGATTTAGAGAGCCTTGTTGGAAATTCTCAGGAAGTGACAGAAAAGAGGAAGGCCACTAAGATGTCCAAGATGATCAGAGATGAGACAGGATCCAGGAAATTGCAGATAGCTACACCAGCAGTGGACAAGTATGAAGGTGAAATCCTTGCAGAGGAATATGATGTAGAGACATTTGAGCTTGGTCCACTCACAACCGAGCAAACGTTGGATGAGGCAACCGATTCATTTGAAGCACTTAAGGACAAGCTTAAGGAAGAAATGGAAAAGAATAGAAAGCTTGAGAGAGAGGTCGGTGCTTGGAGAGGCTACTTTAGCCATCTCAATCAGCCTTTGAGGCGTCAGGATCCAACAGTATCTCCTATGCAGGCACTTCCCCTTGAGTCAGTTGGTGAGGCAGAGAGAGTCAGGAGTTTGGTTCAGCTTATGAGCTCTTGGATTGACAAATCCCATACAGTTGCTATTGAATTTGCAACAAGAGTGATACAGACCATTCATTGAGCTATCCAGGTTCTTGAGATCATCCACAACCTAATGATAACGGTAGCCGCCTTTGCTCATACTAAAGATGTTATCATTCCTGTCTTGCAAGTAATCAGACAAACATCAAGGAAGGTCCTAGCACAAGAAAAGATAATGGATGGGGGACCTCATAGTTTACTCCAATGGTCAACTTTACTCCAGATGAAGGAAGTTCTTTTTGAGGACATCAGTAACAAATGCAATCAAGTTGAAGAAATTATCCATCCGATCCAGGACAAGGTGTTTGAAGTATTATGTGCTATTCTTGGCAGGAGGATTGAAGTTGAGACAGATGTGGATTTGCAAGAATTAGAAGAAAGAGTCAAGGTCATCTTTTGCAAAGATGAGAATGTTATTACAGATGAGCAACGGGATCAGATGTTTGCTACCATGCTCCTGATTGAGAAAATCAAAGAACTTGAACCTGGATGAGACACTGCTCTTCTCAAGGCTTTCGATCAGGTCATCCACTTGGAGGAACGAATGAGGAATCTTCCCGAGATTCCAATTGCTGAGATCGAAGGAATCGTGTCTAGATTCATTGCATATGCTAAAAAAGAGCATTGGAAAGGGAATAAGATTCTAGAAGAAAGGTTGTTATAGATGATGTGGCACCTTAATTATCATTGGTCTATGTCTCCTAGGTTTTTGTGCCAAATTTAATATTTGGCTATGCATTTAATATTGTTCAATAAAAAGGGGGCTATTTGTAATAAACCCTAATTAGGGTTTAGGTGTCATAATCTTGGCCATTGATCTTCTTTTGATCTGGATCGTTCATTGTAATTGAGGATGCTATTTATACCCTCATTCATTTTCATTTTGATATAGATATAGAATTAAGAGAGAGCAATAAGAAATAGTTAGAGTTTAGAGTTTTTAGAGAAGCAAGTTATTTTGTAGCAAGATTCAGCTTTGAAGAAGGAATTTCAAACAATTGTTGTTTATGATGGCTTTGAGATCAATAAAATATTGAAGTTATGGTGTTTTATTGCAATTCTTGTGGTTATCTTCATGGTTGTTTACTTTCTTGAATCATTCTCAGTCAAAGTAGTATTTCAGTTTGAAGGACTAAGTGTTGGGCTTGATCTTTGGTGGGATTCGCATTCCAAACCACTAGCTTCTTACTGATTGTAGGAACGCCTTGTGTGGTCAACTAGAGATACTTGAATTACTTAAACCTTCAATCGTCATTGAGCTTTGGATATGTGCCTTCGTGGTAGTGTCCATGATCCTTGATGAATTGAAAGATCATTTGTTACCTTAGAAGATCGCATCAATTTCAGTTGAGTTGTTATTTCATGGCAATATTGAAGTTGGTAGAATCTTACCAAGTCCTGCCCACATTGAGTCATTCTTAGGATTAGATTAGAGTTTATCTCTTGCAAACCCTACCCTTTTGATCTTTTTTGGAATTCATTAGTATTAGGAAATCTTGTTCCTGCAATTCAGATAGGTAAGGCCCCTTGATGAAACAGCAATCACAACGACCACTGGTGCTTATCCACACGTAGAGACCCTACATAAAAGAACATTGGAGTCACCCTGATTGATCCTTTTTTGCGACATCTTCAGCAATCAGAGGCTTTATTCAAGAGAGGATAAGGTACCCTTGGGTATTTTATTCTGTGTATGATTGTGTACAAAATACACGTCAACAGTTTCCAAGGCGGAAGAGCAGCAAAAGGATTGTTGTTCGCTCATGCAAAAGGAATAAGTTCTTTTAGTTTTGTGTATTAGAAGGAACATAATTTAAATTAAGCGTTGCCTTATTTTCAAGTTATAAGTTGTAAATATTTGAAGAAGCAATTTAAATCGTTTGGAAAGTCAAGAGCTTGAAGCCTTGAACACATGTTATGTTGACCATATGCTTGAAAGGAATTCAGTCTCCACTTTGTTTAATATTCGTGTTTTGCATTTAATCTTGCCACTTGCTCACATCCAAATGACAAAAGCTTCTGTCTAATTTGAGCAATGGCTATGAATTACATCTACATGGTTAAAGCAAAGTTCTCGGACTCGCCAGGACTCGGCGAGTCTCGAGTTGGGTGACCCTGGGCTCGTCCCAGGGGCTCGGACTCGGGCTCGTCCAAGTTTTGGTGACTCTCGGGACTCACAGACTTAGCCAGACTCAATTATTTTTTTCCAGGGGGCATAGCCCTCGAACCCCCACTTCTAGCCAGCGAGGAAACGTGTTACCTCTCACTCCTTACATTGTTGAGTTTTTCTCACATCTAACACCTTGTGCAGCTTATCATTGCTACCCCTCAAACCCATTATCGCCTCCACTCCTAAAACCCCACTAGTTAGTGGGATCTAGCTTAAATGCCTTTGTAGGAGGGATGCAAACTCCTTTGAGCCATAGACTTCTAGTGCGTTTCCCCACACCCCTTCTATCGTTGGGTTTTTCTCACATCTAACACCTTGTGTAGCTTATCATTGCTACCCCTCAAACCCATTCTACACCCCCAAACCCCCACTAGTTAGTGGGACCTACCTTAGATGCCTTCGTAGGAGGAATGCAAACTCCTTTGAGCCATAGACTTCTAGTTATTGTTTTGATATTTGTTTGGAATATTTGATCTCATGGAATTCATATTCCATGAGTATTGTATACATTTGACGATAGTTATATATCTAAGTGTGCTATTTCCTTCAACTACAATTTGCGTTTGTAATTATGTGATCGATGTATACTTGTGTATGTGATCAAATTAGCTTCGACTTGATGATGTTATTGTGTCTTTAAGGTTTATTTAATAAAGGGTGCATGAAACACATTTTAAATCCTTAAAAATCTCTAAATTTCTTGGGTTTTTCACTTGCCGATTCTTTGTTGAGTCCTAAGTCCGAAGTCGAGCCCCCCTCACGGAGTTTGCATCGAGTCTGAGTCTCGTTTCTATGGGTTAAAGTGTGTAATATCTCCAACACAAACAACAATCTTTACCAAGCTGTATCCAAACAGCAGCAATTAATCATACTCAAACAACACCAATAACTAGCTGGATAATACATAAACTTGCACAAAATATATCAAACTCCAGTAACAACTTATATTGATTATAATCTGATTACTACAGCAAAAGGATTGTTGTGACAGTTGTGACAACACCAACAGACAACAACTACAATTCTGTAACAAACAATGCTAAAATGAACAAGTGAACTTCCTTGCAAATCCTTCAAGCTTCAAAGCACTCCCTTAGTGAGAATGTCCTCAAGAACCAAAGAGTTTTCGTCCTCTGATTTTAGCAACCAATGGGTTTTTGTCCACAAAAGAAATAATGAACGCAAAGTAATTCAGAATTGAAAATGACATCGACATGAATGATCTCAAAATGTAAAGTTTTCCCAGTTTTATATGCTGCAACCCAAAAGACAAAACTATTTGGCCTAGATCTAATTGGCACCAAGGGCCAAATTTGAATTCTACATGCTACATCATAGGTTGGACTTAGTGGGCCTTTTGCATGTTACATTGTGGGTCAGCCTTATATGCCTTATAAACTTTCCCGTTAGAGGTTTGGAGTTCCTTCTTCCTTCCGATTGGGAATGGGTTGGGTGGTAGTTCCAAACCCTGATCCCTGAAAGCTTTTTGGCATGCATCGGGCAACAACCTCGACTTTCGACAAATCTTTGACGTGCTTTGGTCAAGATACTCGATCCTCAACCTCAGATAGGTTCTTGGCATGCGTCGAGCAACAAACTCCATCCTTTACCTTTGATAGCTCCTTGGTATGCGTTGGGCAAAAAACCTGATCCTCGACCTCCAAGAGGTTCTTGGCATGGGTTAGACAACAACTCCGGTCCTTGAAATCTGATGACTCCTTGAGGAAACAATCTTTCATCTGATTTTGAAAAAGGGGCATGACAAGTCCTCCCTACCCAAGATTGTTTGCCCTAAAGCAATGCAAATTGGGATGCTTGAGTATCTTACGTCCTTCCCAGGTGGCATCTTTGACTAGTAGGTTTTTCCATATAATCAGATATTCTATGGTGCTCCTGTTTCTGAAGTGTTTGACTCGAGGTATCCATCACCTCTCTTGGGATCATAATCAACTCACTCTTGTCATGTAAGGGTGGAAAATGCTCCTCAGGCATGATATGCTAACTAAGAACTTTCTTCAAGCAAGACACATGGAACACATTATGAATCCTTCTATTTTGTGGAAGCTCCAACTCATAGGCCACACCATCAATCCTCTTTACAATCCTATAAGATCCATAGGATCGAGGTTTGAATTTTAATTCTGCTCTTCTTGATAGAAGTCTGCATTTATGGCTGCAATCTCACGAATATCAAGTCTCCCACCTCAAAATATCTTTGTCCTTTTCCGACCTGCAGAAGTCCCTGCTGATTTTGTGCTTACTGCAAATTATCTTTTAGTGCCCTCAATATCTTGACTTTGATAATTGATTAACCTGTTGTGGGTACTCTACTATCCGAAAGTAATAAGTCAACAAAAGAAAGTGCATCATAACCATACAAAGCATTGAAAGTCGAAATTCCAATGGACATGTGGTGTGAAATATTGTAGCAATTTTTTGTCCAAGTGCAACCACTTGATCCATGCAGTTTGCTATTTGAACATAATTTCTCAAGTACCCATCAATTCACTTATTCACTATCTCGATTGGACCATAAGTTTGTGGATGATAGTTAGTACCATGTGTAAGTTCTGTGCTTGTCAAATGAAACAATTCTTGCCAAAAAGAACTGAGAAATCTGCTCTCCCTGTCATTGACAATGTTCTTGGCCAAGCCATGCAATCTATATCTTCTTGAAGAATATATTTGCTACTTAAGATGCCTTGAAATATGAAGTAATAGCAATAAAATGTGCATACTTAGTCAGCCTATTAACCACAATATAATACAAATTCTGCACCTTGGGAAAAGTATAAAGAAATTAATGGATAAGCTTTCCTATTTTTGCTTAGGAACCAATAGTGGTTGAAGTAGGCCTGCTGGAAAAGTTTGTTCTTCCTTGTTATGTTGGCAACTCATGAATTCTCTGAAATGTTTATGAACATCCCCCTTAATCTCTTCCATGCGAACCTCTCACAGATTTGCCTATAAGTCTTATAATACCCCTAAGTCCTGCTGGTGGAGTATTATGAAAGGAAAAATCTTTTCGTTGATCTTAGACCCAGGCAGTGACTTTGTTTTTGTAGAGGATCAACCCTTCCATCACAACATACCTATCATTTTTAACAACCTTATCAATTATGTTAGAAGAAAATTTATTCTTGGCATAGTTAGCAATAATAGAAACTTTCGAATCAGCATAAATAATGGCAAGTGAGCATAGGGTAGGTCTCCTGGCATGTGCATCAGCCACCACGCTATTCTTACTTTTCTTGTATTCTATGTCAAAGACATAAGCTTGCAACCTGCTCACCCACTTTTGCTGGCTATATCAAATCTTTTTGGTTCAAAAAGAATTTAAGATTGTTATGATAAATGTTCACCACAAATCTTCCACAAATCAAGTATTGTCTAAGCTTTTCCAAGGCATGCATATTTGCCAACATTTGCTTATCGTAAACAAGATAACCTCTTTTTAGTTCACTTAGTTTTTTGTCCTCAAATGCAATTGGGTGTCCCTTTTGGGTTAGGACAGCATCAATACCTTCTCCAAATATATCACATTCAACAACAAAAGATAATGAAAAATCAAGAATATCAAGTATAGGGCATCAGCTTATTACCTCTTCAAGCTTGTGAAAAGTTTTTTGAGCTTCTTCATTCCATGTGAAAGCTGCTTTCCTTATCAAAATAGACAAAGGAACAACCAACTGAGAGAAAACTTTCACAAACCTCCTATAGTAACAACATAACACCAAGAATCCTTTCAACTGTGTCAAATTAGTGGGAGGTGGCCAATCTAGAATGGATTGGATCTTTTGTTGATCCACCTGAACACCCTCAGCACTTATGACATATGTCAAATACAAAATCTCCTCTAAACCAAACTCACATTTAGACAACTTTGCAAAGAAATATTTTTGCTCCAAAATATCCAATATTGTATCTAGATGATTCAAATGCTCTTTCTAGGTTTTACAATATATCAAAATATCATCAAAGAATACTAGCTCAAATTTTTGCAGTTTACTAAATACCTGATTCATGCATGATTGGATAGTGGCTCGAGCATTTGTCAGACCAAAAGGCATGACCAAAAACTCAAAATGCCTAGAATGACCCTTGAAAGCTATCTTCACAACATCTTTACCTCTCATGCTTATTTGATGGTATTTTGATCTCAAATCAATGTTGGAGAAGAACACAGCTATTGGGACGGCCTAAGGAATGATCTTTTGGATCAAAACCCTAATTAGGGTTTTTACCCTGCTTTTTACACTTAAGAGACAAAATTTTTCGATTTTGACAACATGGGCATTGGTGATATGACTTGAGGAACAAAACCTAATTCTACTTTCAAAAAAGCAGAAAAAGGAAAAAAGGAAAAAAGCAAAAAAGCAAAAAGCAAGCCAAAAAGGCTGCTTCCTGGATTGGGCCTTAAGTGCCAAAAACAAAACTTTCTAAATTTAGAAAAAAACAAAAAGCAAAAATTCCTAAAAATAGAAATTTGTCAGAAATGACTCAAAGCAATTGCGATCCTCGTCCTTCAGACCTTCTAAGCACTTTGACAACGTTCAAACACAATTTTGAGCATGAACTCTTCTTGGCTCGGGATGACCTCTCAAAAACTCTCAAAGAAGAGACTTATGAAATTGCAGACCTAGGACAAAACCCTAAAAAGAAAACTACTGGGGGTCCTCATCTGCAGTGGGGCGATGTGTGTAATAGGTCACAACACAGTCCTTGGAGAACACTGCTATTTATAGATAGTGTTTGTTTTGGCATCAGTCATCAACCTGCAGCAACAATTATATTTTGGCATTATTGATATCCGTTTCAGATGTTTTGGCAAGTTTTTTGTAAGGTGGTTGAGAATGTTTTAATATTTTCACGAAAGTAATAAAGTGATGTTTTATTATTCACTCTAGTGTTTAAATGTTAAAAGGGGGTTGGTATTTTTGTTTCGCAAGTTGGATGCCTAGGAGGCACCTTTTTGAGGGAAATATAAGTAATTTGAAATTTAAGTTGACATAATTCCCTCCAACTCCATGTAAAAGGCCTTTGGTTCTCATTTTTCATTATGCAAGTTTGTACACATGATAGGATGCTGTTGGAATGAACAAAGAAGTACTTTTGAGGTTGAGTGAGGATGGAAACCCTCATCAAAGCACTAGTTTCGGTGGTGAAAGATCCCCCCTAGCTGGTTTGGGTGTGTTTCTACTCCTGGAAACACCATTGCTTTCACAGTTGCAAATCAGAGTTTCAAAAAGATTAAAAAATATTCATCATTTTTTGGTTTCCTGGTTGAGGGTTTGTTTGTTGATGTTATTGCAGAGATTTTAGTGTGGTTTTGCTGGATTTTTCAGTTATATCTGCAAGCCAATCTGACCTCTTCCATATGCTGGCCGCACCCTCCAAAATGATCATATGGATGAGGGCTTTGATGAAACCTTTGCTAATAAGCTAGGCGATCAAGAGGCAAGAGGTTTTTAGTGAGTTTTGTTGGAGCTTGGACTTGGTGAATGTCTGCAGGTCATTTTAGACTGGAGATTTGCTCCATTAATGGGTTTTGAATGATTTTTGAGACTGTTATCTCTGTTTCAGTGGCTTACAGCAGGCATTTGATGTATTGGAGGTTGATAAAAAGATTTCAGACTTGAGAAAACCTTTCTTTCTGCCTTTCTTGGTGTCAACAAACTAGCTGGGTATATTTCAGACTTATCACCATAGCTAGGAATGCTTGGTTGCTGATGGAGCTAATGACTGAAATTGCTTTTGGTCTGCCATGCCTTCCATGTTGCAACAGCAGACCTTAATCTTATATCCTCAAATTTTCAAGGTATTTAATAGCATTTTCTGGTTGTATGTTCAGTTTGGAATTATCTAGACTTATTTGTATATCTATTTGCCCTCAGAATTGAACACCAGATTATAAAACACATTGTAAACAACTCATCAGACATTTGTAACAGCAAAGTATTATTATATGCCAGAATAATAAACTTGTGTTAGCAGGAAATGTCTTTATACATATTCATTGGTTTGATTCTTTCTAGATTTCATAGGTAAGAATTTTCAGAGGTCTATGGTTTTGTGATGAACTTTATACGATGTGCTGTGCGTGTAATGGGTATCCATTTGGTTCATTTAACACCAAGATATGTGAATCCATATGACTCATTGAATACCAAAATAGATGAAAGTAGATGAAATGGCCAATGAAGCTCTATAAGAGAAATTTATGACAGTGAGCAAAGTTTTTGTATGCTCATCATTTGATGCGGTAGTTTGGTTTCATAACTGAAAATAAGAAAAATTTAGGGGGCGATATTATAAAAGACTTAGAAAGGGAAGAGACACTGTTTGTAGCCATTATTCTAACCATTATTTGTTGCATGATGAAACCACTGCATTATGCTAGTGTAAAAAATGTGACTGGTATGATAGTTTTGAAACTATCCCTTGAAATGCCAATGTGTACACAATTGATGCTATTATAGATTGGTGTCTTGGTAACTGCTGCTTGCTTGAATTGGCAGTTATTGAAGCACTGCCCTAGTTGAACTGATGTTTCACTGCCATTCAGAGAACTCTGCATTTCCAGGAATATATAAAACTAAATCCACAATGCACATCCAACTTCCAAGGGATTTGGATCATCTTAACATGCCTTTGCCCCTGCAGACCATTTGCACACTTTGTCCTCTGTTTTGGTTGAGACTTAATTCAAAATGATCAATGAAAAATGTCTTACAAGCTATGTTTTGGTGTTAATAAGAATAGTGAGTTAATGTATCTTGCTAACATTCAATGATCCAATTCGGATCATAGAGAAGTTTCAAAGTTTTTGATTTTGCAGTTCCGCTCTTGCAAAGATGAATAAAACATGATACATTCAATTTCAATCGTTGTCCCAGAATAAATAATTGACATACTAGCAGAAGACATCAAAGTAATGGTCATAGAAGTGTCATTGATCAAATACTTATCTTGGATTTTGTGGATAAATAACATATTAAGGTACAAGGGATATATATACTTGCCAGGAACTGCAGAGCGAAGCATAACCATGACTTGCTGGGCTTTAGACGCATTGGCTGTCTTAAATCTATTAGTGTATGGTAGTCTGTTTTATTGGATGGGAAGACCAGAGTGATATAACAAAGTGTATTGTGGAATGTGACACTTTCTGATGAATGAGTTAGTATTGTATCCATGGTTACTACCATAGTTCAAAAATGTGTACGTGACAGTCCAAAAATTCGACTCTCATAATAACACACAGAAAAATAAATAAATTTAGAGAACACAGAAGTCTAATTTGATTATCAATTTGTCATAATTCAAACATTGAGGTCATATGACCCTCAATACCTCAATATTTAAAATTAAAAGTTTCCAAGTTGAACAATACACTAATAGAACAAAATTATAAATAATCAATGTATAATAGCGTTGTAACTATTTACATATGATGATATCTCCAGAAACAGCCAAATACAATCTACATCTTCCTCTTCCCCTCCTACTGTAACTATTTTTAGTCCTTGATCTAGAAGGTAAGTTGGTATCAAAACGATGACTGATTATTTCCTCTTAAGCGTTTACATTTTTCTCCATTGCATTCAACTCTATTGCTTCTGCTGCTCCTCTCCGATTCAGAAATATCTTTGATAGTAAGGAGGACATTATTATGCACTTTCACAGTCCAATCATCAAAAAAAGTATCTATATCATCCAAGTCAATGGCATCATGACAAGGACCCTCACTCAAATCTCTAGGTTTGAGTCTTAAACCCTTTACCAGCAATTGTAAATGCATTTACCAACCCTTCCCAATATGGGTTGTTCACTCTATCGAAGGATAAACTATTGTAGTACCAAAAGTTTGCTGCTGCCATCCTAGTCTCGTGATGTTATTTTTTATTCCAAGTGGTACCCGCAAGTGAAGGTTGTGCTCCTGGAACAATGCATAGGATAAAGAAATTCAGTGTCAACGAAGAAGGAAGACGGCTAGAAGTAGAATCTTTAGGAGTCTTGTTAGTAGAGGAAAGCAGATGCCGAATATTTGGGGCAGAAAAGAAATTTGTAGATATGTTTGGATTGCATTCCTCATTGCTGCCACTGCTTCCTTTTTATCTTGTTCTGTCCATAGGATTTCTCGAACATCTTTAATCAAGGTTCAGCACTCCTTAGGAGCAATGAGATAGACTAATCACATAGATAGATGAATTCTAGAGATGCCAATATCAGAGGCTGTAAAATTCATGACTTTCAAAAAAAACAAGTGGATTACATAGTTGGATAGGTCGTCTTGGTCATATTGGGTATTTATGATAAGGAAATGTTGGCCATCATGCATGCAATGGCTAAGTTCAGGTAGTACTTAGTTGGCAGGAAGTTTTGTGTCAAAACTGATCATAATAGCTTGAAGCATTTCCTTGGACAGCGGGATCTAAATGAGCGTCAACAAAAGTGGGTCAGCAAGTTACAGTCTTATGATTTTGACATCTCCTATGTCAAAGGGACTCAGAACGTTGTTGCTCATGCCTTATCTCGCTGTCCCCATTTGAGCTCCATGGCAGCTGTTTCCGAGGATTGGAAACACTTGATTATAGCAGAGTATGCCAAGAATCCATGGGCCTCTGATATTATTGATGGGACAGTGCAGGACAACAGGTACTCTCTTTTGAATGACATCATCATTTACAAAGAGAGGATATTTCTAGTCCCAGGTTCTGAGGTGAAGCGCATTTTATTTAGGACTTTCCACGATTCACCTATGGATGGACATCCCGGTTACTTTAAGACCTATAGGCAGGTACAGGAGAGATTCTCTTGCAAGGGTCTCAAGTCTGATGTTCTTCAGTACGTCAGAGAGTGTTCTGTTTGCCAGCAGAACAAGCAACGACATAGCTTTCCTGCAGGGTTACTTCAGCCACTTCCTATTCCTGACAAGAAGTGGGAATGCGTGTCTATGGACTTTATTACGGGCTTGCCGAAAGCTCAAGAGAGAGACAACATTTATGTGGTAGTTAATAGGTTGACTAAGTATGCACATTTCTTTCCGATCACGACTACTTATTCAGCTGCACAGGTGGTTGATCTTTTCTTTCATGATGTATTCAAATTGCATGGTTTACCTTAGAGTATTGTCAGGGACAACAGGTTCATGGGTCACTTTTGGCACGAGTTATTCAGACTTTGCGGGACAGAGCTCACTCCGAGTACCAGTTACCAACCCTAGACTGATGGACAGACAAAGATTGTCAACAAATGGGTGGAAGGATACCTGCGGAATTACATTTCAGGGCAGCAAAAGGCTTGGGTGAAGTGGTTACACTTGTGCGAGTATTGTTATAATTCCACTCAGCACATGACTATTCAGATGACGCCTTTCAGAGCCTTGTATGGTTATGATGCACCGAGTTTCCTGGATTTATTGTTGAGCGATTGCAGAGTGCCTAGTGCTGGGGATTTGTTACAGGAGAACCAAGACATTATGAGAGCTCTTCGTGAGAACATCCAGAAGGCTCAGAATCAACAAAAGCAGTATGCTGATCAGAAGAGGGTTGAGCGAGCATTGGAGATTGGAGATATGGTATATTTGATGCTTCAGCCCTACAGGCAGTCCACCCTGAGGAAGAAGGGTGCAGAGAAACTCAAGCCACGCTACTATGGACCATTCATGATTGTCAGTCGTGTTGGTGAGGTGGCTTATGAGTTGGAGTTACCGACAGACAGTAGGGTACATAATGTGTTTCATGTATCGCGCCTCAAGAAGGCTTTGGGACAACACATAGTTCCTTCTGCAGATTTACCATCCTTGGATGATGAGGGGAAGTTAGTGCTAGTACCTAAGGCCATTTTGGATGTCAGAGAGCGTCATCTACCGAGGCATGTCATCAGGGAATATTTGGTTAAGTGGAAAGATTTGTCAGTAGAGGATGCTACATGGGAGAGTGATACTATTTTATAGCATCCAACTTTGAGTTTGCTTGAGGACAAGCAAATTTGGGGAGGGCGAACTGTAATGTCTTCATCCTAGTCACAGGCAGTGGTTTGAGGAGTTAGCCTATTTTTGGACCTTTGTGGGCTAACAGGGTATGGATAAGGGGGTTAGTGGTCAGTCTATTTGTTCTAGTTCAATGTTGAGTTCAGTTCTGGTCTTCATTTCATCAATTTTTGACATCATATGAGGATTTCCTATTTTTTAGGGAAAAACTGCAAAAAATAGACATGGTCCTATTTTCACTGGCATGGCGAACTGTGGCCCCAACTTCTGACGGATTCAGTTTTTGAGCGATAATGAGGGAGATATGAATTTTTAAGTGGCTCTCGCAGTCAATTAATGTTTTAATGAAATATTAAAATAAAATCATAAAGTGCATCACTTCAATTTATTTAAGTGAAAATTCTCTGTCTCCTAAGTTGGGCGTCCCTTTTAGGGCCTAAGTTGGGCATCCCTTTTAGGGCTAAGTTGGGAACCCCAAAAGCAAGTTATTATTTTTAAAACCCTAATTGCTGAAAATCGTATCTTTTGGGTATTTAGGTGGCCAAGATGAAATTAGACCTCACTAATTGATATTGAGCATTTGACATTTCTTCTGAGCACTTGGCTATGGCGGCTAGGGTTTGGACCTGTTTTGGGGAGCGTGCATTCTTCAGAATTTAGTAGCTTTGAGATTGTGAAAGATCAATCGAATTGTTGCAGCTTGGTTGGCTTCATTCAGAAGTCAAATTGAATCAAATTGGGGCAGATTTGGCTTCTTACAAGGCAGATTTGTTGTAGGTTTTCTATTTGTTGTTATTGCTGGTAATCTTCTGTGGTTTTGAAGTCTCTTTTCCCAAACACACAACTTGCTCATTTATTGGTGTCATCTTCTTACTGTTTGGGCGTCTTATTATTAAATAAGAGCAGATCTGAATTGTTTTCAGAATAAAAATCAGAACTTTGCAAGTTACTGGTTTGAATCTTTTAATTTCAATAAATTGGCTAAGGACCTATGGGTATGCTTCTAAATTCTCCAATTTATTGTTTCAGCTTGTTGAGACTATGTAGCTTCGGTAAGATAAATGATTGAATGAGAGACTTCATTCATCTCTCATTCAATCATCTATTCTATCGATAAGACTACAAGCTAACGGTAGACATCACGATTGATTGAACTTGTTATAATCATCTTTATATGCATTTCATGTTTCAAGTATTTCGAATCTATTATCGATCGAGATATGATCGTATTTCTTATGCAGAGATTTCAGTTATATTTCTTATGCTGTGAATGTGATCGGATCTGTATATCTATTATAGTTGTCATATGACAACTATAATATTTATCTTATAAACTTGCTTTTGCTCTTATACGGATCCTCTATTTGATTTACATAATCGAATTACACTTACCATGTTTGGTATCGATTATCATTAATAGCATTAAGAATAAACCGTTTGGTTATCGGTTAAAATGATAATTAAATTGCATTGGAAATAAACCAATTTGTTATCGGGTATGATTATGATTGAAACAACATTAGACACAAACCGATTGGGATCGGTTATTATTCTTTATGTATCGGCATTTATATAAACCGATAGTTATCGGTTTTTCTTAATGAAAAGGCATCTCTCTTGGATTGATCAAGACATGTCAAGAGACATGTCCGGTCAAGGCATGCCTTGATCTTTCAAGGCTATGCCTATATATTTGCCATGAAGGATGCTGTAGTAAACATCGAAATCAATAAATGTTATCTACAACAATCTGCAATATAAGAAGGAACAATCAATACAAACAATAAAAGCTTAAATATATTCCTTAAGCATTGAAGTAATTCAATAAGAAAGTAAAAGAATATCTAAATTCTTACAACTTCAGATTTTGAACATAAATTTGAATTACATTTATAGAGCTGATTAATTTCATGTATTCTTTCAATATGTATTGAAAATTAAAGAAACCCCTTCTGCGACTTCTGTCTATTTCTGAAAGACCATCTCTAATAATCAAAAACACAAAAAAAATTACAGCAGATTGAGGAATTGAACCAGCAAGGGTTCATCACAACTGTCAATTTGCATGTCAATTCCATGTAAATGGAATGCTTCTATGCTTTAAAGTTTAAACCATTGTTTCACTGAGTTTTTGGAAGTATGTCTGGAAATGTTGTCGGGAAAATTAGTATTTGTTAGTAAATGTTATGTTTAGGGGTTGGCGGTTGTTCGACGGTTGGCACTGGTAGCTGGTTGACACCCGTGTATATATATCTGTGTACCCCAATCTCTGGATAGTATTATTATTATGCTGATGCTATTATGTTATTCTGAACATACATTGTAATGTTGGCATTAATGAATATATAGTTTTGAGTTCTCTACATTGCGTGCACATGTGTACTATTCTGTTTTGCTCGCATTCTGTAATGTTCTGAACCATACCCAATGGGGCAAAACATTTGGCGCTGTTGCCGTTCAAATGTCAACGATCAATGGGGATAGGCGGTAGGTACTAATGGGCCGACCATTTGATCAACAATTGATTGATTATTAAGGACTTGGCAGACTTGTGGGACGTTTCCGTCACCCATTACGTCCAGAGGGAGGCTCGGGAGAGAGCCATTCCTGAAGACACCGTACGAAGTGAACTCACCGTCAACACACCTGTATTCGATCTTCTGGGGAGCCTGCCGAGGCTGTTGGTAAGAAATTTAATTGAACTCCAAGACCAAAGGGAAGAGACCAATAGTGAACGTTGTCGGCAACACATCCTGCAGTGATTCCAGGAAAGGACCCAACGGGAAGAGGAGGAACGTGATGAGAGCCATCGACGACAAAGGATCCTCAATCCGTACGGAGAAAATAATTGATGCCAGTAACATTGAATAAGGATAGGAATCGTGTACCGAAGGGGCAAGAGGACGAGCATGAGGCTGTCCTGAGAGTATTAAGGTTGGAAGAGAAAGCGGAACGAAGAAGGCGGTTACGGAGACTTGCCGAAGGAGCAACCGAAGGAGACTGTGATGGCAGTGAGAGATTGGTTAGAGATGGCCAAGTATTTGAATTGATTGAGAACACCCAACGTCGTTTGGGGGACTTGACCCTCACGTTGGAAGAGATTGGCGACGGTAGCGGAGTAGAACCGTACACACTATTTCGAAGGGATTCAAGAGGATCCGAGACCAGAAGGACACAGAGTGAGGAGCACACCGGAGACAGAGGCGTAGGGGATGCAGGAGTGGCTGAGAGTGTCAAGAGGACACTAGAGCACCGTAGCTAGAACATTCTGTTCGGGTCTAGTGCACTGAACTAGGGAGCAACTCCAACTGGGCCTAGCAGACAGAGTGGGTCTCAGATTCCAATAGGGCCTAGCGGACAGAGTGGGTCTCGGATTCCAACCGGACTGAGCACTCAAAGCGTGCCACCACAGGGAGTCAGGACAATGTCGAAGCAACATAAATTGTCGATGTTTATGGGGGATGGAATGGAGGACCCCGTACGTCCTTGTAGAACGTGCGAAACAATTTGGTTTGCCAATGGGCAAACAAACCAAGATGAGTGGGTGACCTAGTTTCCTGCTCGCTACGGGGAGTAGCGATAGATTGGTACTCTGAAGTTGACAAAACCAAGGTTGGTACATGGACTGACCTGAAGAAAGTGTTTCAGGCTGAATTCAAATTGCTTCGGGACGATAATGAGATCATAGCCGAAATTTATAGTACAAAGCAGAATAAACATGAAAGTGAGGGCGTACAACCGACGACTTAAGGAGTTGTTGGGGAAGATGGAAAACCAACCAGCCGATGGATTGAAGAAGCGCTGGTTCGTAGAGTGTTTGAAATCCTCCTTGAAGAGGAAAATGAAGGTGGTTCCCCCTATGTCCTATGAAGATGCCTATAACAGGGCCATGGATATAGAGAGTGAAGACAAAACGTCTCGGAAGAAGAAAAACAAGTCGTCTGATGACTCGTCCGAGGGGAGCAGTAGCGACGAGGAATCAAGCAAGAAGGTACAAGCTCTTCAGAAAGATATGCATCGAATGATGAAGGAATTTAAAGCTATGAAGGGAAGTAGTAGTAAAAATGAAGGGGAACTATGGTGTGTTGATTGTAAAGGTCACACTAAAGGCACATGCCCTAAAAAGGCCTTCTGCAATATTTGTCAGGTGTTGGGACACTCCAATAAGGAGTGCCCATACAACATGGAGACTAGAGGTGCACAAGTACTCCTTACCCAGGAGCAACCATCAACGGCCGCGGCAACAACCACCCCACAGCAGTCGGCCAACACAACTGCATCATCCGGTGGCTATAAAAATAACTGGAGGGGAGGAAAAAACAACAATAATAGCCTTCAGATACAGTATGATGCCAAAGGCCGACCAATGATTCAATGTTGAGCCTGTAGCGAATGGGGCCATTTTGCCAGAGATTGCTCGAAGGGAGAAAGTTCGCAACACCTATGCAGATGGTGCGGCCCAGGTGACCACGATAATGGGAATTGCCTGAAGTCGGGAGTGAACCTATTGACCATCGACAGATCGAAGGAAGAGGCAACTCTAGCAATCACATAGGCGCAAGCAAAAAAGGCTACATACCCAGACCCTTGTACGGAAAAGGAGAGGGTACGGGCAGCTAAGGCCGACATTGAAAGGGAGATGAAGGAGGAGCAAAGGGAAACAACAAATGAGGCCACCTGCACTTCTGCGGAATTCGAACAAAATATCCTCAGACAAGTATTGTAGATAGAGGTGTCCATAAAAATTAGAGACATTCTCAGCACTATGCCACAGCTGAAGGAGGCCATTACCAGCGCTGTAGATGTGCCTATCTGTACGGCGGCACTCCGCACTGAGATTCTAGTTAGATCTTCGGCGGACCCAATGTTACCGGCTGTGAATAGCGGAAGACACCTTGCTGTAGTAGAAATGGGAAAACTAGGTATGATCCTCATTGACACCATCGTCGACGGAGGATGTGGGGTGAATGTGCTCCCTGAAGAAACAAGGAGGAAATTGGGGAAGCCGACATTGTGGCCATCAACATTTAACTTGGTAGGGGCCGATCAACACGACCTTAAGCCAATTGGGACTCTCATGGCACAACGGGTAACCATTGGCACTCAACCCTTCATTCTGGACTTTGTAGTTATCCTCTTGAAAAGAAAGGTTATGATGCAATCCTGGGGAGAGGTTGGCTCATTGCTGCCAGGGTAAACCACAATTGGAAGCGTAATACGCTATCCATGGAAAGTGGGGGTCGGAAATTTGTGATCGACCTGAGGACGCGGATGGTTAGTGAGGAGTTGGCATCCTCCTTGGAGTCCGAATCGGAGGGAGAACCTTCTGGGATTGATGAGGGAAACTGAAGATGGAGCTTGATGATGAAGGTGTTTTAGAGATGGAGGGTTGTTTTGAAGATGACGTGGGCTTGTTGAATGGACTTTTCCACTGGTAGATGGAGGATTATGAAGTCTTCTGTCATGCATGTCACATGTTGTAGATAGAAGTACTAGAGGAGATGGACATGTTCCCACCCAAGTATAGAGAATATAAGGAAGGGGTCGCTCAATTTAATGACACACCAATTTGCTAGAGACAAACCCATAAGGTATGAGGGCCCCAGCCTGAAGGAGACGAATTTGGGGGAAAAGCCCCAAGAATATTTTAGTTGGGGATGACTACGACCTAGTGTTGAAGGTAGCAACCTTCAAGATTTTCATGGAATATAAGGACGTGTTCGTATGGACCTATAAAGACCTGAAGGGAGTTCCTTCGGAACTATGTGTCCACCGGATCCCATTGGTACCAGGAGCTCAACTGATACGGAAGAGACCGTACCACATGAATAAAAATTTTGCTGCCTGAGTGAACGAAGAGATTGAGCAGATGCTGGAGGCAGGCATCATATTCCGGGTCAAAACAAGTGAGTGGGTCTCATCGATCGTGATATCACTGAAGGAGGCCAGCCAAATCCGCATTTGTGTGGATTTTCGGTGTCTCAATGCGGTCACCATAAAGGACCCGTTTCCGATACCCTTTACAGACAATATCCTTGAGGAGGTAGCCGGACATGAGATGTACTCATTCCTGGACGACTTTTCAGGATACAACCAAATCTCTATAGCTGAGGAGGACAAACTGAAGAGCACATTCGTGGTAAAAGATGGTGTATATGTGTGCAATTGAATGCCGTTGGGATTGTGCAATGCTCTTGCTACATTCTAGAGATTCTCCATATTTTCGACAAAATGTCTGTAGGGAATTTCAAGGCGTTCTTGGATGATTGGTCCATCTGTAGTGGACAGGACACTCACTTGGTGGCATTGTGGGAATGTATGGAATGATGTCGGAGGGCCCGACTAGCCTTGAACCCTAAGAAATGCAGGTTTATGGTACCTCAGGGAAAATTGCTCGGCCACATTGTTTGTAAGGCCCGTTTGAAAACAAACCCGGTTAAGGTAAGGGTAATAGTGGAGATGGAGTCTCCAACAGATGCGTCAGGAATCAAGTCCTTCCTTGGCCACATAGGGTACTACCGGAAGTTTATTAAAAACTTCGCGCAGATTTCGTACCCCCTGGAAAAACTCACTCGAAAGGGGGAGTCATACATATGGGAGACGACGCAGGTAGAAGCGTTTGAGGAACTAAAGACGAAGCTGGTGGCTGCACCCATTCTTGCCTACCAAAATTGGGAGAGAGAATTCCATGTCCATGTGGATGCCTCTAACTATGCAATTGGTGCCACATTAGCACAGGAGGGAGGACATGGGCTCGACCACCCCATTTATTTTGCTAGCCGGTTACTGTCGAAGGCAGAGAAGAATTACAGTACTACCGAGAGGGAAGCCCTCGGGATGGTTTATGCTATGCAAACATTTCGCCATTATTTGTTGGCAACCCCGTTTACATTCTGTGTGGATCATCAGGCATTGATGTACCTGGTGAACAAACCTATTATTTAGGGGAGGATTAGTCGGTGGGTTCTCCTACTTCAAGAGTTCACATTCACAATTATTGTACGTCCTGACAAGAGCCATGTCATTGCCGATCAACTGTCACAGATTAAATTCGGAGAGCCACCCGATGGAGTTAATGCCGATTTTCCCGATGCCCATTTATTTCAAATAGTTGCATTACCATCATGGTACGAAAGCATTGGGGAGTACTTGTCAACCTCTCGGTTTCTAGTAGACATGCTACCAGGAGAAAGAAGTTGGTTCTGAGAAGCAGAGGACATTTCAATTGATTAATGAGTTACTTTACAAAATGGGCCCTGATCAGGTACTGCGAAGGTGTGTTATGGAAGAGGAGATCCCAAGAGTGCTAAGGGAAGCACATGAAGGATCCGCAGGTGGTCACATGGGACCAGATACCACGGCACGGAAAGTGTTGCTTGCAGGACCATGGTGGCCTACCTTGTATAATGATGCGCGTGAATGGGTGGTGGGCTGTGATACTTGCCAGAGGGTAGGAAAACCATTGAAGAGGGACTTTATGCCCCTTAATCCTTCTCATGTCCAAGAACTGTTCTAGTGATGGGGTCTAGATTTCATTGGACCATTGAAGGCCAGTCGTGCACGACGGTGTCGGTACATTGTGGTGGCCATTGAATATTTGACAAAGTGGGTAGAGGCACAGGCATTGCCAGATAACTCCGCTTTGAGTACTGCAAGGTTCATTTATGAACAAATCATTACGAGGTATGGCATTCCTTTTCAATTGACAAGTAATAGAGGTGGGCACTTTGTGAACAACATAGTTAAATTGCTCACGACGGAGCTCTTTCATTCTTTGTCGAGCCCGTACTATCCCAGGGCCAACAACCAGGCAGAGGCCACTAACAAAAATTGGTATCAGTAATCTATAAATCATGCAGGGTTGAACAAGAAGATTGAGAAGAAAAGCTACCATCCGTACTGGTGGGCGTACAGGACCACGTACAAAGTGACAACAGGGCAGACACCCTTTTAGTTGATGTACGCTCAGGATGCCATTGTACCGGCATAATTCATGGTACCTAGCTTGAGGATAGCAATTGAGAACCGACTAGGAGACATGGTGAGTCTACAGGAATGACAATACGCGCTGGGTAAGTTGGACGAATGGAGAATGATGGCCCAATGGGCCACTGAAGTAGCTCAGCCACGACGAAAGTTTTGGCATGATAAGCATCTTAGACATATGGAATTCCATCCAGGCCAATTGGTGTTGAAGTACATCGAGTGAAATGAGATAAAACCTGGGAAATTTAAAGTGAGATGGCTGGGTACCTACAAAGTCCGAGAAGTAGCGGAGAATGGAGCAATCAAGTTGTTGACGTTGGACGACTAGCCAATCAAGGCCACAGTGAACGGGTCGAAATTAAAAATGTATCACTGTAGGCAGCAGCAGAATGACCCAGTTCGTCCGGAGGCGGGGCCTAGCTGGACAATTTGAAAAGGTAATTATTTTTTAGTAAAAAAAATAAAAAAATAATATATATATATATATATATAAAATAATAATTTTTTTGGAGAACTCACCGTACGTTCTTGTCATTAAAAACCGTACGGATAGAAGAATGAAGAAAGTGCCAAAAAGTCGTACGACGGCAAATGTAATAGTTGTACGGCCTAATGGGGATTATAAAGTACACCCCAAAGTCGATGACCCCATTAGAAGGAAATCATGCGACGAGAAGAAGTCCGTACGAAGCAAAAGGGAAATTGGAGGAAGTACACCTACATTGTACGACAACACAGGGATATGAAGATCATGAAATGGTATGACTGATGTGGAATAAGAACATAGAAGTTGTATAGAACACTCAAAGTTGGAGGTCCGTACACAACATGAAGGAGAAAATCTATACATCCGTACGAGGGTAGAGGCAAGAAATCGCATAAGGCAAAATCGGTAGGGTGGCACTCAGTAGGAGATTTCCGTACGGTGGCAAGTGCATACACCATAAAATCCGTACGATTCAAATTGCAGAAGTCGTGTAATTGAAGGGTGAAATTCATACAGTGGCAAAAGATAGCAAGGAAGTGATAAATCTGTACGACCAAGTATTAACATTCCGTACGATCAGACAATATTTTCGTACAGCATAAGAACGGAGGTTGACGGGAGCATAAATCCGTACATCGGCGGGAAGAGACGATTCGTACACAATCAGGAGCGAGGAAATCCGTACACTAATAGTGACAGGAACATTTGTATGGAGTGTAAGGTCGTACGTGTAGGAAGCAAAGGGTTCGGTGCACTCAAACCCATCGGTACATCTCTCAAGAGGTGTCGAGTGAAGAGTATATAAGCCGTACAAGTCAAAGCCACCGCGAGCAGGAAAAGTTGTATCAATAACGATATTCAAAATTCATAAGTGTTGCTGGTAATTAATAGAATCAATTAAATGGAGTTTAGGAGACCAAAGCTAGATTAGAGAAAACGGTTACAACAGTTGGAGCCTTCGAAACAACAACCGTCCAGGAAAGCAACAATGGCAAAATCCAACAATGCAACCATGGACAAAGGAAAAAGAACATTGCCGTTAGGAGTAAGGGTTGCAAGCGAGACGGATACAGGCAAAGTTGGGAAAGGAAAGACAATGCCGACAAAGGTCACATCAGATACCATCACCTTCGAAGGGTTGAGCAGCACTGTGTGTAGAACGTGGTGGCTAGAGACTCTAGACAATCACCTCATCAAGGATTCCCTTCGGCATGTACAAGTGTATTGGGCAATCCAAATGCCTGTGTTTGCTATTCGAGATTTTGAGCCATGTCTCAAGATGATGATTAATGCGTATGATAGACATGCTAGGGAATCTGTATTCACCTACCAACAGAGCACAGTAACAGTGCCATTTACAACAGAAGCATTTACCAGAGTATTCGACATTCCTGGCGAGGGCAAGAAAGTTGATAAAAACGCCACAAAGATGTCAGCTGAAAACAGGCAAAAACTTTGACAGTTAGTGTGCCATGATGACTTGACAGCGGAGGAATGGGAATGAGTGAATGTGCCGAAGGGACGAGGGCTAAAGAAGTCCTACATTGTGCCAGGCGAATGGCAATGTCTGCTCGATGTGATGAAGAGTAGACTCACGGGAGCCAGCTGAGCCTCAGACACTGCTGTACCCATGATAGCTTTGATGAACGGGTTAAGGAATGGTTTGGCGTATGATTGGGTATCTGTACTGTCGGATAGGATTTATGAATTCCTCATTCTGAAACATAGCACCTTCTATATGCCCTTTCATGCCATTGGACTTTTTTTGGAGGCCGTCCGAACACAGGTACCCTTAGAATGACATTTGTGGAAGCCGCAAAACTGAGTGGACCGCTCGCGACCACCTATCTTTTACTGGACTCACCTAGATACCTTCACAGGAAGTGGGGACCTCCAACCCAACAGGAAGCGAAGGTGGCAGCAGGTGGTGGCTTTGGAGAATGAGCCAGAGTCGGTTGAAGGGGAGGAAAGCAGTGCAGGGTAAGGGTCGACGGATGCCTCTTCCAGCAATGGCAGCAATGATGCCTTTCGTCTAGCTAGTCGAGTAGTGGGATGAAGCCATGGAGAGGAGACGTTGGATAGTGCTGGTGGCGGTACATGCGTAGGTGTCATGGGTGCACCTGTGAGTCGTACGGGTATGGTTGGAATAGCACCATCGAGGGGGGTCAGACCTTTGAGAGACGTGAAGACTGGTCGACTTATTTTTCGCTTCAACCTTGCTGGAGGTCCACTCCCTACTTCGGGGATGACAGTGGGAGCTATACTAGTGCCAGGATTCGGGTGATTGCGACCTCCACCCACGCAGACACTGTTTAGTGCTGCCCCACCAACACACAGAATGCTTGCAAGCCAAGAGCCGGTTACAGAGAAAGGGGCCGAGTTGGAGAGTGTGCTTGCAAGTCAGGAGCCCGCTAGAGAGAAAGAGGCTGAGTTGGAGAGTACGGTCCACGCATGGGATGCATGGTTGGACCGCTACCGGGCAACCCCCTTGGCACCGGTTGGCTCTCGCCCTCCTTCACCACAACCACTGGTGTTGCCAGAGATAGTAGATTTAGAGGAGGGGAGTTCTCACCAGCAGCAGAAGTCAGCTATGGATGTCTTCCAGGATAAGGTGCTTGGAGCAGACTATAGGGTTGTTGAGCCTAACTAGCAGATAGCATCCTCTCGACAGAGCGAGTCAGGTGCAGTGGAGCAGTTGCTGGCAGAGATGGAGGCCAGTGCACAGAGGATGGTTGCCTTGGCAGATGTGGAGACTAGTGCACGACGGATGGTGGCTTCAATTCAGGAACTAGCTCTTGGACAGACTGCAGTGGAGGATCCGCTTGCATTTGCCACAGGGGGATGATGTGCAAAGGAGTTTACCAAGTGTTTTGATTCGAGGGGATGGCCTGGAGTAGAGACACCTGCCATGTTGGAGGACTGGAGGTGCAAGGCGCCGACTGGTGAGAGTGGGACATACTTGTTGTGGCAAGTGGAGCAGGTATTCCGAGACGGCTACTATGCTCTCCGATGTGCACAACATTTGGCATCTGGGGCAGAGGCAGAGCGGGTGGCAGCCATCACAGCTTGGGAGGAGCTAGCCACTCGGCTGCAAACCATTGAGGGTTAGCTCCTACAACAGAGGGCTCGGGTGACGACATTGGAGGAGGAGTTGGTCCAGGCAAAGGTGGATTTGGCACAGGAGGCGGCTACGCGAGCAGCAGTAGAGACTTGCCTCACTTCAGTTTTGGAGGAGTTGGATAAGAAACATAAGGAAGTCATGGAGGCGGTGTTCATGGTGAAGATTTCGCGGGAGCGACACTTGGTTCTAGAGCGGGACCTCTAGTATAGGACGCAACAGGTTCGTCAATTGAGAGAGCAGCTGGCTGCATCTGCACCGACCCCTCCTCCTGCACCTTCTTCTTTAGGGACGCTTTCTCGGCCACAGCTCCTTGATTTCTTTTTTGTAGTTGTCATTATGGTATACCCATTTTGTTGTATGTCGTTCGGAGACGACTCTCTTTTTTGGAGGGGATGATGTCGGGAAAATTAGTACTTGTTAGTAAATGTTATGTTTAGGGGTCGGCGGTTGGTCGATGGTTGCTGACAGTTGGCACCGGCAGCCGGTCGACACACGTGTATATATATGTGTACCCCAATCTCTGGATAGTATTATGATTATGCTGATGCTGATGCTGATGCTATTATGTTATTCTGAAGATACATTGTAATGTTGGCATTAATGAATATATAGTTATGAGTTCTCTACATTTCGTGCATATGTGTACTATTCTGTTTTGCTCGCATTCTGTAATGTTTTGAACCATACCCAACGGAGCAAAACAGGAATCAGGAAAAAAATCCTTGCTTTTTGGGATGGCAGGTTGATGGCTATAAAAATACATAAGAAATAACATCTGAAAATTAAAGCACAACAAATTTATGCTAGATTAATGATCCAACATTGATTCTTGAATTTAGGAAGTTGACAAATGTGTTTCAGGTCTTCAACTTATATGCACGAAGTTTTGACTGAGCTTTTTAATGCTTGATTGTTTCCCTGTTTGAGGTGTTTAATTAGCTTATGTCTTATTTTATCAATTGTGCTATTTCATTTAATATCTGATTTCCTAGTCTTCATCTTTATCCATAGTTTCGATGTTTGTATCTTATACCTGCTTGAGTAAACTGCCAATCATTCTGCCATTTGTTTTTATGCTCGTTGCTTTGGTATCTTGTTTCAATGTGTATCACAAACTCTTATATTGTTAGTTAGCATCCACAAAAACAGTAGGTTGCAAGGTGTATCACAAACTTGTATATTGAGAAAATATAACATCCACTAAGCATCATGTTACTGTCTTCATCATTGTAAAATTCCATTCAAACTTTATATGTTTTCTATTTAAAACATGCAGAGTAGTCTCTAGCTAAAAGATGACCTTTTAGAGGACATCCTTAGCAACTGCTGCATTCACAAATAGTTAAGAGACAAAGGTGAATGCTCAAAATCTGTAATGATGAGAGAGACCTGTGTGGGCCAAATGTCCTCAGCTATTTGCATGGGTAGAAGTTCCATAGTTGGCAAACTCGCAGAGTACTCGACGAGTTTTCAATTTCAAACTCGTCAAGTTTTTCTGCTTTGCGAGTTTTTTTGACTTTTACTCGCCGAAGCAAAAAACTCGGCGAGTTTCTATAAAAAAACTCTGGTACACTAAAAAAAAGAGGCCTAAACACATCAAAAAATTATATTTCATGTTATATATTTATATACATGAAATATAACATTCAAGGATAATACTTTAAGTTATATTTCATGTATATATTGGCAGGATGTTTGAGATTGGTTTCAGATCTCTAGGAGTTATAATGCAAATTCTAGGTTTTAGAAGATCCTTTAATTTTTCAGACTTAGTCAAATTTCAATAATCAGTATGCTCCTATCAACATTCTCTAGCTCTCTCTATCTCACTCACTTCATCTGCCTCGAATTTTAGACCTATCTATCTCCCTATCACTCTTCCTCTATCCCCCTCTTTACCACACTCCATCTCATTCTCTCCTCTCTCCCCCAAGATCTAGACCTATCTCTCTACCCTCTCTTTCTCACCCTCAGACCCTGGCGAGGAGTGCTACTTTCAACCTAATTTTAATTTGCAGATGTTTGGTGCAAAGTTGGGGTGGACATACTCCACATCTCAAAAAATTTGCCCTCAAAAGCATATGTCAGCCTTGTAGTTCATCCAATTGTGAGCGCAATTGGAGCTTGTTTGAAGCAATCCACACGAAGAAGAGGAGCAAGTTAGCACAGAAACGCCTCAATGACCTTGTCTTCGTGCAATATAATCTTTGATTGCACGTAAGGAAGGTAGAGGAAGTAGAAGGTGGTCCAATTGACTTGGATGATATAGATCCTTACAATGATTGGACATCACAGGAGCAGCCTCCATTGTTTTCCGAGGATGATATCACTGATTTGGAGAGGCAGGCTATGGAGGAGGGGGGTGGATTTGGTTTCACGCTGGATGACATTGAGGAGGAAGAGGATGAGGATGAGGAGTCATTGCTAGTGCCAGAAGCAGGTGGAGACATAGCTTCATCTAGGATGGAGGACGAGCCAGCCATAATGAGCGAGGAGGCACAGTCATGCCCACTGCAGACTTCTAGGACTAGACCCTCTAGTTCTACCTCTCCCCTAGTTTTTGTTAGAGCTGGGAAGAGGAAGTTGTAATTGTAATGATGTATTTACTTTTGGTTTTACAAAAATTATTTACTATTTAGCTTACAGGCTTCTAGCCATCAACATTCCTCATTAGGATGCGATTTTGTAGACACTTTGCATTTAAATATATCTAGAATCAACTTGTTTCTTTTGTGTTCTCATTTATTGACTCATTGGATGCATCTTCTCATTAAATTTGCAAAAAGAATGCATTTTTAATTAAATTTAAGCGTGTTTTTAAGTTGCCGAGTTTTTCCCGAGGTTTTTTTTTCTGATCTGGCGAGTTTTGCCAAGTGGCGAGTAGTTCATCTATGCATAGAACAATGCCAAGAAATACCAGAAAGAGATGTATAAATTGGTCAAACGGAGTTTTCTTTTAAGTTGTCTTTGTTTGGCATGGCTGTCACCAGGGATGTTCCCATATCATGGGGATGTCTCGGACGACTCCCAGATCCCAGAGATGCATCTCATATTTCATTGGTTTAACTCTAAACTGAAGGTATGGAAGGATTAGTTATCAAGAGAAGATCGTGGCTTTTTAATATTTTGTTATTGGTCAGTTTCAGATAGAAAATTGGTAGGAGAGTGGTTGTCTTAAATTATTTGATTCACATTTCTGCCTTGTTTAAGTGAAATGGGCTTGCATATAATAATTTCTGTGTAAGACTTTTTCTCCAGATCCTCCAATCTGAGATTTTCATATTAGAAAAAGTAGCATCTCTGTTGTGTTTGGGGAGTTTTGCCTGTGACACAATTATAAATGGGAGTGCATTGTTTCATCGTAAAAACGTACATTTATTTAATTTATTAGCATATATTGTGGTATATAGCTTACAATTTGAGAGTTGCATGTGCTCTGAACTTACCTAGGTAAACTTTTTCAGGTTTGTGATTTTGGCTTGTCACGCATGAAGCACAATACATTTCTATCATCAAAGTCTACAGCTGGAACGGTAAGTGCAATCTGTAATTCATTTCCTAAAAATAATAGATGCCCATTTTTTAAGATAGGAGCTCTGTAGGAATCAGGTCTGGATATAAATATATATGAAGAAGAGCATGGGATTTTGTAGATAAAATTGATTGTCTGTTCTTTACTTGACTTCCATAAATATAAAATAGCATATTTGAGCTAAAATGAATGAGTGAGATGTGTGGATAATTGATGAATGGGAAGGCTTTGAACAAATTCTCATTAGCACTCGATATCTTTTGTTATTTTCTTTCTGGCGTTAATTTTTTTTTATAGAATTGTAGCTTCTGTGATCATTTTTTTGAAGCATTATATTGTGTTTCCATTCATGTTACAGCCTGAATGGATGGCACCTGAAGTTCTTCGCAATGAACCTTCAAATGAAAAGTAAGTTCTATTCTATCTGACCTGTGATTTTGTGCTGTACTTTAGACTCTGAACGAGGCAAAATGTTAAACAACCCTTAAAATTATTAACTAATTTATGGAATTCTTAAGTTCTACCAACTCATCACTTTGGTATTTTCACATCAAGAAATACACTGCTTATTTTCTCTGGGACATTTCTCAAGAGCCATTATCTTATGTTGACAGGTGTGATGTTTATAGTTTTGGTGTAATATTATGGGAATTGGCTACACTGCGAATGCCATGGAGTGGAATGAATCCTATGCAGGTAGTGGGTGCTGTTGGTTTTCAGAATCGGCGTTTAGATATTCCTAAAGAACTAGATCCACTTGTTTCAAGGATAATCTGGCAATGCTGGCAAAAGTAAGCACAAACTGTAACCTATGTTACCACATACACATTAGAATTGCTCAGTAATTATTTCCATCTGAGATGATTATGAAAAAGCTTTCTAAATAAATTTTCTTCAATAGTTGCCGAATGTGAATAAGCGCTATTAAGTATTATTTTTATCTTCATTATCCATCTTTATTTCTTGTCCTTATTTGCAGTGAACCAAGTTTACGGCCTTCATTCTCCGAACTTATGGTTGCTCTCAAGCCATTGCAGAGGCTTGTTATTCCACCTCAGTCAGATAACCGTGCAGTATTGTCACAAGATTACACTGTAAATACCAGACATCAACCATGACATAAGATGGAGCATTGTTGTGCCTCTTGTGAATTGTATTTATATCCTGGAATCAAAGGGGGTTTCCATCTGATTGTATATTTAGAAAGCTATTTCTAGAGAAATTATGAGGTAAATTTATTCTCAGTATTTTGTGTACAAAGGACCAAAGAAACAGGAAAAGAAAACAGTAATTGGTCAATTGCTGATTTCACATCTCAACACACTTTTCACTTTTGTGCAAAGCACATGAATAGTCATGCCCCTGGTTGAGTAAAAGGGACTATGAAACTATGAAAAATTGATTCATGTGGGTTCCCACAGTTTGTTTCAATAGGTGATTTCGCCAAAATATGGCACCTTAAAACTGGCTGCTTTAGTTCAGTTTATATGCCCATTGCCAGAAAAATGATACGATTATCAATTCATTCAAAGGATGGGGAAAAAAGTTATGCATGAAGGAATTTTTGTATAGAGATATGAGACATGAGCAGGTTTGCAGTAGTGCTTTTAAGCATAAAATCAAGCAGCCATGAACCAAGACAAATTGCCCTTTTAATTATGCTACCGTGATGGTGCTCCTGTATATTGGACTTGTTCTTTCTAAATAAGTCATACGTGAATACGGTGCTCCTGTATATTGAACTTGTTCTTTCTAAATAAGTCATACGTGAATTATTGAGGATCAATAGACATGTATAATACTCCAAGGTGGCCCATAGAAAAGCGTTAGTACACATTGGATCGATTTATTTCATAATATCATATTATACTCCTTGGTGGGCCATAAGTAAACGAAATCCTGATGTTGGTCTTCAACATCTTTAGTGCTTCAGTAATTGTAAATTTGGTACGTAATCCATGACTCTTTGGAATTTTATATTGTATGCTGTATCTACTCTGTTATATTTTGACAATTTATTTTATCATCTCGAACAAATAGATGGCAGGAATTTGAGCAGCAACTTGACAAATTAGCTCAGAAAGAAGGATTTGGGTATGTTGTTGATAATGTATCTATTGCTATGTTTTCGGAGTTCATAAACTTGCAAATATACAGTTAAGATGTGTCATGGAAGGGAAACTTTTAAGATGCAGCATTTCGCTTTTTAACATGATTCATAAACATGTTTTCAGAGATACAGTTGTTGCTTTTCCTTTGCTTTCCATTCATTGGTAGCATGGGGAATTGAAAGTGGATGGGAAGAAAATCCACTTTTTTCTCAAGGACAAAGGATAAGGTTTAGAATTATATAATGATATTATAATATATTAATATAATAATAATTTAGTGATAATATATATATTTTTTAAAACCATTTAAGGAGAATATAAAAATATAAATAATAAGAATAATATAATATTTTTTAAAGTAGATGTCAAGAAAATCTGTTTTTTTTTTTTTTGTAAATAGTTTAATAAGAATATAAAATTATAACAGTATAATAATAAGAACAATATAAAAACAAAATAATATAAATATTTTTCAAGTGGAATATTCTAATAATTGCCGACTAGGAAATTGGTTAGAAAGAAACATGATATTAAAAAACCAATTCAGAAATATTGGTTGGGGAGAGGGAGGGGGAGGGGGAGGGGGAGGAGCAGGGGCGTGAATAACAGTTGGAAGACACAAAATAAGCAGATTAAACATTCAAAGAGAAGACACAAAATTTATCTCATGGAAAACCCTCACGGATAAAAAAACCACGGCATCAAAAGCTTCCATTAATACAAATGGGGAACCAACCCAATGGGCACCAACCTGAATTACAAGACAGAGCGCCAACTCCGTATGACTGAAGCACCAACTCTAATCATCTAAGGCACCAACCTTAGTCTAAACATGAATACAATCGAGTATTGATTAACAACCCATGCAACTTAATCAAGTTTTTCTTTAACTACAGACTTCATTTCATGTGTAAGATGAACAATACATTTTGAATAACCCAGTTCAAGTGTTGCCAATGTGTACGAAATCATCCAGCATCAACGTTCAGACGTTCAAGCTCATTGTAATATCTTATCAGAAGACAAACAGGATACTTAATATGCTCATATTTGAATAGAACATAGATTCAACATATTTTTAACATCACTGCAACACATCTTTTCATTCTCCAAAATAGACGTATATCCGCTTTCTAAATATGATAAACACCCTACAACAACACCCCATTTTAATAAAAAAAATGGTCAGAAGATATTCACCATGTTGAAGAGTATCAAACTTTATATTCATGCAGGTCAACCAAATACCTAGTTATCTGCCACACAAACCAGAAAAAGATAACAACAATATCAAACGTATCACTCTCATCACTCCTCTACATACAAAGTTTCTCATATACTTTTCACATGCGAACTCTTCGCAGGTTTGCATCTTCTCACTGTTTTGAAAAAACATCCTTTTTACATTTGATTTTGATACGCTTAAAAGAGAAATATTGCACAACCTGATATTTTTCAAAAATGTTTTTCACCAAACCTTTAACGCACAACAAATCTTCTTTTAAAAAAATTGACCTTCCACTATTTTTATTTTTTTCCACCGCAACATCAAAAAAATATAACCACCATGCACAACATAATTTAGAAATGCCGCAACTCCCACAACATTCACAACACAACCTGTCATAACTTCACCCACACACACACACATATATATATAACCCAACCTGAACACGTATTCAAATATACGCACAACCTGAATCATTGCATAGACGTTTTCTTTTAACAACAGAAGATACCTTAGAAAACAACTAAAAAAGAATAACATTATTACACACAACCGTTTTTCTGTGTTTGTTTTTGACACATGTAGATAACACGGTTGTTTTTCTGTGTTGTTTTTTTTGACATGTATACCAAGATTTTTGGACTCTTAACATATTCAGAACAAAAATGTCTTCTACCTGAACACGTATTCAAACATACGCACAACCTGAATCAGTGCAAAGATATTTTCTTTTAACAACAGAAGATACCTCAGAAAACAATTAAAAAAGAACCGTTTTTCTGTGTTTATTTTTGACACATGTAGATTGCACAAAGTTGTTTTTCTGTGTTGTTTTTTGACATGTATACCAAGATTTTTGGACTTTAACATATTCAGAACAAAAACGTCTTCTACAATTCGCGCTATAGCAGGAATAAAGTCTTCAAAAACGTTATTTTTAATCAAACTTTTCAATCATCCAACAACATTTCAGCCACCATTCAACTGTACCAAAATTTCTGTACGCTAAACATTCTTACCTGACACTCTGCATCTGCCAAGATGGACACAAAAAGCTTCCAGAGTTCATAATTCGACCTCCCAAAACAAAACAACATTGGCAACAATCTGCAATACCTGTACCTTCGAACTTTTGAAACTGAACTGACAGAACTGATCAACATTTCATTCACCTAACTCTACAAACAAACTATAACTGTCCTGACAAGTCTGAAGACTCAGAACAAAGACCATTCGAACTAGACAATTGTGGGACAAGTCTGATCAAACAAAATAACTCAGATCCAAACATTCGATCTAAACAAATATAGGACAATCTGATCAAACAAGGCATTTGATAAATTGAATAGATACTAGCAACATCACAAACTACCAAGTGGACATCAATGACAAAATTTTCAGCAATCTCCCTCTCTGTCATTGATGGCATCACAAACTGAACCAAAATCTCAGAAATAATTTGTAACAAGCAGCTCTCCCTTTGAAATCAATGACTAAACCAAGTCTGCATACCTGAAAACTCTATTCATAACAGAAAATGGGATATAAGATATGACAATTAACACTCCCCCTAAGTCCAATATGCAAATCAATGAGGAAGTGAAAACACTCTTAGCTTCTGCTTCAAGAACTCAAATGTCTCCTTTGGTAGTGACTTAGTAAACACATTTGCACTCTCTTCTCCAACTTAACTTGCTGATTAGTAACTTGCTCTCTTAAAAAATGATATTTAATGGAAATATGCTTTAGTCCTAAAGTTCATAATTGGATTTTTGGCAATGTTAATGGCACTCGTATTATTACAAGATACAATTGTAATATACTCAACTGAATTGACATAACCGATCAACATTCCATTCACCTAACTCTATAAACAAACTATAATTGTCCTGACAAGTTTGTAGACTCGGAACAAAGACCATTCGAACTAGACAGACGTGGGACGAGTCTATTCAAACAAAAGAACTCGGATCCAAACATTCGATCTAAACAGATATAAGACAAATTTGATCAAACAAGACATCTGACAAAGTAAATAGACACTAGCAACATTGCAAACTACCAAGTGGACGTCAATGACAACATTTCCAGTAATTTCCTCCTTTGTCATTGATGGCAACACAAACTGAACCAAAAACTCAGAAACAATTTGTAACAAAAAGCTCTCCTTTTGACATCAATGACTAAACCAAGTCTGCATGCTTAAAAACTCTCTTCATAATAAAAAATGGGACATAAGATATGACAATAAACACTCCCCCTGAGTCCAATCTCCAAATCAATGAGGAAGTGAAATCACTCCTAGCTTCTGCCTCTAGAACTCAGATGTCTCCTTTGGTAGTGGCTTAGTAAACACACATGCAATTTGTTCTTTACAAAACATATTCCAACTTAACCTACTGATAAGTAACTTGCTCTTTCGAAAAAGGATATTTAATGAGAATATGCTTAGTCCCAGAGTGCATGACTGGATTTTTGGAAATGTTAATGTCACTCCTATTATCACAAGATAGGAAAAGGATGATCATACTCTACTTTTATGTCTTTCAATGTGGAGGCACATATTTTTACAAAGTACTTTGTGCTATATAAAGATGCCCTTTTTCTTATCATTCGAGCATTTACTGTGGGTGTTTTATATGCAGGAGCATACTAAATAAAATGGAGCTGTCCAAAGATTAACAGGCATTGCCAAGACCTGAAAACCCGCGCATATAGAATGGTGGAAAAGACTTTGGAAAATTTCAAGTGTGCTGTGCTAACCGAGGGAAAGCCTTTATCCCACATTGTTTGTGGGATAAGCTCGTTTAACATTTAAGTCCAAAACGACCCGTATGATAACTGTCGAAAGACAAAAGGCTTTTGGCGTGAAGAAGGCTGAAGTTGGTGGACTCCACGCAGGCGTGTATCTCGAGGAAACCAAAGTTTTACAACAGACTAGCAAGGATGGAGGCTAAAGCTTGAGCAAGTTTGACTGATCGGACGGTGATCACAGAGGATTTGACGACCGTCGCTATGTCGCAAGATAGAGATGCACGCTGGTTTAAACCCGTGACTTGGCGACTAAGCATGTGCGGAAAAAGGGAGGTTAACGAGCACGCAAGTTCGAAGTGGATCAACGACCGTCGCTATATCGCAAGATGGAGTTGCATGACCTATATCCCCCGCGACATAGCGACTGCCAAGGTGGCAGATGAGGTGTCGTCCCGGTAGATCTGCAAGCGAATCAGGATGTGCCACGTGGTGGAGCGTAGAAGAAGAACCCAGGTCCAATGGCAGATGAAATGGCAAGACAAATGGTGTCTAGTGGCAGTCGAGGTGGATCTGCGGGCGAACCAAAAAGCGACACGTGACACGAACATACAAAGAAAAGAGAGACACGCTCAAGCAGGGTTAAAGGCCGAGCAGATAAGGAAGATCAGACGGTCGGATGAATCAATCCAATGGTGGTCGCTATACCGTGATCAAAAGGTGCTCGATGTGTATTCATCGTGACTTGGCGACTAACCGTAGCGACAGGCAGTAGAACGAGGCGGTTAAGGCAAACGGTTGAAGTGAAACAGTCCGGTGGTATTGAGCTTATCGAAAAAACTTAGGTTGCGATGGATCTCAAAACAGACTCACCGAAAGCTGCAGTTTCATCGAAGAAATCAGCAACGGTCCCATCGAAAACAAAAGGTATCGATGAAATTACAGAATCGATAAAACACGCAAGTAGTTCACCGAAGGAGGATGTTTGGCAGAAAGATAAAGGGTGATCCGCCAGCGAACCAAAAGAGGATACGTGGCACGAATCGATGTGCAGCAAAAGGGAAAATTCCTGAAAATATTAAAAGGGAAGTACATTCTCTGCTTTACGTTATTTGAAAGTGCTTTAAAGATAAGTTTTTTTATATTTGAATGAATGCCTTGAGTATATATTTTAGGGTAAGGTATTATTTTATATGAATGGATGCTATGTTTGCAAAATATTGAAGGGAAATACTTTGGTTTTATTGGACTATTTTAAACAAGTATTTATACAAAGATATTTGACTTTTCAAGATCTAAGGTGGAGTATATTTAATTTTCAAATCAAGGAATTTGATTGTCTCATCTTTGTGTGTGGAAAATAATGAAAAGATAATGAATACTTGCCGAGGAATTTTATCAAGGCGGAGAATAGAAGACATATTGTTAAAGCATCATTTAGTATTTTAAGGGTTCTCATTTGTAATTTTTATTAAACCAAAGGGTGTGTTTTTTGGAGGGAAACTGTCTGTAACTCCCGTTTGTATGAGAGGGTGTGTCCTTTCATATATGTCTTTTGATTCACATACTTATAGGGAGTCATTTTTTATGTAAAAAGAAGAAAGTCATAAGAACAACATAATGCTATAGGGATTGAATATCATTTTGTATCAGAGAAGTCTATAGGAAGAAGAAGTATCATTTTGTGCAAACAATCTGTAATGAAGTATTTACAAGTGCAGCTCATGTATGCAATTATTTCCTGAAGATTAATATACAAGATTCAGTGTCTCTTTCTCCAAATATTGTGTACACTTTTGTGTTGATGAGTTATTTTTGCCCTCTTGATAAATCTGTTTATAGATTTTCTATGATGTGAATCACATGCTGTTGCATTAAGTGAAAGATTGAGTTCTTATTGTTTGTGTAAAGCATACTGAACCTTCATAGTTGATGAGAAATTCTCTCTTGAGTTGATAAGATATTTTGTCCACAGAGTGTCATATATATCCCCAGATAGAGGCACTGGTATGTTATTGATCTTTTAAGGTTTTGATCTGTATGCATTCAAGGTCCTTGATAGAGAAACATTCTTCCCAAATCCTATATGAACTGATCTATGCAGATTTTATTTAAGTCCTGAAAGCAATCTCATTTTCAATATACATTCACAATCATTTCTTTTCAAAGCATTCAATTAAAGCATATAATAAAGCATAGTTGCAGACCAATAAATTGCCAGTTGTGTAAACTTGCTAAAAGGTTTAAATCCACTATAAATAACCTCTTTTGTGCTTGAGAGGAAAAGGCACACACACCTAGGTTCAGTGGAGCCTAAAGTGCAGAGGGATTTGGTCTTCGACCATTCCTGTTTGTTAGCCAAGGCTGATTGGACTACTTGAGGATTTGGCAAGTCTTTTGATTTTCCAATCTGTGGTTTTGGGCACAAACACAATGTTTGCTTCATCCAAAGTACCTGTGTGCAACAAGATACAACTGCAATATACTCAACTTTAACTATAGATAATGAAATAGAAGACTCGTTTTTACTTTATCAAGAAACAAGACATCTTCCAAGAAAGAAAGCACCACTGTTACTATTTACTAAGTTGTCATTAGTTTTATGTTCAAAGTCATCCTATATACCCTAGTCGGTTAATACTACAGAAAGATTCAGTCGGTAAGCACTAAGGGTGTTGGTTACAGAAGAAAGGCTAGTCATCGAGATGATATATACCGAGCTATCTACTGAGTAAATTTCCTAAGCCCACCGAGTAGCAAAGAAGGTACACCGAGTTAATCTGAACCAAGTGGAAACGTGTTATCAGATTCAATGAACCTGGACACATATGTGGAAACGTGTTACAAGATTCGAGAACAGGGAACCGTTATTTCATAGGGAATTGCACTTATAGATTTTGTATGATTTTGGGGAAGTTTATCCAATGAAATAATTTCTCTGTTTATTCATTCGATAAAACATGTTTGTATAATCGATGAATGAACAAGATCACCGCCTTAGAGATCTATATAAAGAGTGATTTGAGTATCCAAAAAAAGAGAGGAGGAGGATGGTGAGTTGAAGATAAAATCTTATGATAAGATAAGATGTGATGATTGAACAAAGGTATTTAGAAGTCACCGAGAAGATTTTCAGAAAACAGTTTAAGGGACAAAGAATATAGAAGAGGTCACCAAGTTGATCTATCTATTACCGAGGTATGCTATGAGCATGGTAATTTCATATTGAGCACATAGAGTCTGCTATAACATTTCAGATGTGAAGTTGCAGATATTTTGTAAAGAATTTTGATTGAATTATTTTGAGTTGTGTTAGAAACCTTTAACAGGGTAAAAGACTCTAACAAGGTCTATAAATTGTAAAGCCTTTAACCAGGTACAACATTTTATAAAAGTGTTTGTAAAATCCTTTAGCAAGGTAGATCTAAAGATCTTGATAGTCATAACAGGGTAAGTTATCAGAAATAGCTAAACATGTAGCTCTAACTAAGCAACCTTTATTATTGCAGTAGTGAAGTTGTGGGTGCCATCCCCACCACAATTTTTATCTCTAACCAAGAGTTTCTGCGTAACCAAAATCTTTGTGTTATGGAGTGAAATGTGTATGGTTGTAATTTCTATAATTATGTTTTGGCTTTATATATTATGAGATCAACTATATATAGTTTATGTTTATCAGTAAGATTATTTTAAATAAAAGTTTTGAAGTACTGATTCACCCCTCTGCTCTCAGTACATTAGCTTTCATTGTTGGACCTAACAATTGGTATCAGAGCACTACTCTTGGAAAAGGGTTTTACAGCCTAAAGAGAAAGATCCCATCAATGTAAGGCTATAAACAATCACGCAAAATTGTGAATCTCCAAGAAGAATTGGATCATGTTAATCAAGTGATTGCAGACATGCAGAGACAAATGCAAAAATCATTGAAAGTAAGAAGAAGATTGTCTGATGATTTGCATGACTCACAAGAGTTGGTGGAAAAAATTGAAACATCATCTGATAACAGCATATTAGAAGAGTCTGAAGAAATGATTATAGAATTGAAAGAAAAGAACAAAGCACTGAATGATCAGCTTAAAGCAATGAGAAGGGAACATGAGTATTTTAGCACACAGATGACTGAAAATCTTGATGCATTGAGAACAACTGAAGATAACACAAAAGGCATAGAAAGAGAAAAACAACAGCTGGAAGCATTGGTATCTGAAAAGAATGATGAAATCACAAGGATGACTGGAATTCAACATAATCTATCTGATCAATTGGGTCATGCAAATCATGAAGCAACTCTGAAAGAAAATGAGAACCAAGCATTGAAACTTGAATTATCAAGATTGACTGATGAACTTGAAGCATAAAAGAAGTCAAAAGAAACACTGAAGAAAAGTTATGAAGCGTCAAGAATGTTGGATGAACAACTAAACACAAGATCACCCAACAAATCTGCCGGACTCGGTTACAAAAGAAACAACTCTATCGATAAAGGAATCAACACCACTGAGAAAGGAGAATCATCAAGGAAGGCTGGAAACAAAGATAAGTTGAAATATAACAACCCTATTTGCAACTACTGTGGAAAACAAGGACATACTACTAACATGTGCCGAATCAGAAAAGGTAAGCTACCGAATGTCATTAGGTCTGATAGTTATTGTTACAATTGCAATAAGTATGGTCACACATCTAAACAATGTAGGACAAAGTCTGTTAGCAATTATCAAAAGGCAAAATTAACGGATTTTGCAAAAACTGCAATAAATATGGACACAATACTGAGAAGTGCTGGTTTAAGAAGAAAATGTGGTCTCCACACCGAGCAAATGATAGAAGCTACCAAACTCACACAGATCTCAATCGACAATATATTGCAGTACCATGGGATTACAATACAAGAATATGGTGTGAATGCTGTGGAAGGTATAGACATATAAGTGCAAACTGTATGATAAGGTTTGGAATGAACAATCAGAGATCATGGAGAAATCCTGGAATGGCATGCTTTCATTGTCATAAAGTTGGACACTTGGCTAAAGATTGCAGAGATCAACCCAAAAGAGATACTGAAGAGATAAGAATCAAATTATCAAAAATCAAGAAAAAGAAGGAAAATGGATCAAATAATGAAGAAAGCACCTTACCTACCGAGTTAGGTGCATCTACTTCCAATTAATCAATAAAGGTATGAAGGGACTGCATCTTCACAAGGTTAGATCTTAACAGTTCCTATTTAAATCATGGAAATCTTCTAATGCCTGATGACAGTTTTGGTTAAGCACATTTGTTTGCCCTGCAACACTCTCTGCCCAATACTTCACACCGAAAGATGAATTCTCTTATTCACAAATACACTACTCTCTGATAATGCACACAACCCCATACCCAAATTACATGAATATAACACCTACTTATACAAATCATCAACCTTGACTATAAGGTCGGGTCAACGCTCAAAACACAATTTCAAAATTACATTACATGATACATAAATCAATCACCGAACCAATACAATGTCATTTCTAACATAGCATGGACCCAAATCAAATCTTCAAACACACAACACCACTAGAAATCTCGCCAAGACCATCTACAACACGCTACACTATCGAAAATGTCGCATAACAAAAAGAACAACACTAGACCCATAAGATCTTCAATAACACACACAATGATCAATGTGGACCACCAAAACAAATAGGAAACAATTAGGAAACACCAACAAGCACGTTAGAACCATCCACAATAGCTGCACCAACACCACTTAATCAAATCTTCATCAATAAACACGCTGATGCTCAAGAACACTTAAACAACAACATCTGGGATTAGAAAGATAACTTGCAGAGCACCAAATCACGAACCATTTGAATTGAAGATACACAAGAACATCCCAAACACTCTCCCCAATTCACAACTCAAGATATAATCATTCTGGAGCACAACAAATCAATTACGAGAACACTACAACGCTGAACACTAAAAAACCAATCCTCATACTGGAATTCATAGATCGATCAAATCACCACATATCATCTGGTTGGGGATCCCAATAGAATAGTAGGGGCACTCGTGCCATTGCTAGATTAAGCATCAATGAAATAATTACTAAATTAAGTAGAGATACTTCATTACTGAAATTTCAAATCCTCGCCATCACATTTGCAACATACCAACCAAATCAACTCTCTGCAATCATCGAAATACCAAAACACATGAATATGTTGACATCAATGACAACAACATATCCTAGCAGCAAAAATATCCAACAATCTCTCCCTTTGGCATTGATGGCAACATATGGATGTGAAAAATAATCAATACAAAGAAAGAAATCAACACCAACAATCTCCCCCTGAGATCATGCACACAAAGCGTCAAGATAAGGCATTTTTTCACACGCTTCTCTCCCCCTTTGACAACAATGCCAAAGACAAAAATACAAATCATTATTCTCTCCCCCTTAGAACAATCTCTCCCACAAACACAAACCTCTAAACCACATACTGACTACTCCCCTGGAGCAACAACACCAACTCATGAATTCAACTAAGAAGATAAGACTCTGAAGTCCATCAGATTGATGCATCTCAATGCATCTAGTTCTCATTAGGAGGGGCAGAGACCCCTAACTTATCTCTCAGGTATACAAATGTATCTGTAGGCAAATTCTTAGTAAAGATATCTGCAATTTGATCCTTTGTAGGTACATATTCCAATTTGACTTCTTCATGACTAACTTTTTCCCTCAAGTAGCGATACTTAATTGATATATGCTTTGTTTAGAATGCAGTACTAGATTCTTGAAAATATTAATAACACTTGAATTATCACAATATATAACAGTAGGATCATCATAAACAACTCTAATGTCTTTCAACATCTGCATCATCCAAAATACGTAAGTACAATTGCTAGCAACATCAATGCATTCAACTTTCACAGTAGATAGAGATATAACATCTTACTTCTTACTTGACCATGAAACCAACTTCCTTTCCAAAAAGAATGCTCCATCGATATTGCTCTTCCAGTCATCAACATCACCTTCCCAATCAGCATCAGTATAAACACATAACATGAAATCATCATTCTTCGAATACCACAAGCCATAGTCAACTGTCTCCTTCAAGTATCTGAAAATCCTCTTCACAATAGTAACACGACTTTCTTTAGGATGAACTTGAAATATTGCACAAACACAAACAACATGCATAATATCTGGTCTAGTTTGAGTTAGGTATAATAGTCCACCAACCATAGATCTATACAAGGTCTGATTAACTTTCAGAGATTCAACATGCTTAGACAACTTGCATCCAGTCACCATAGGAGTTCCAACAGGTTTAGAGTCATCTAACCCAAACTTATTCAACAATTCCTTTCCATACTTAGATTCAGAAATGAAAATGCCTTTGTCAGTTTGTGTAATCTGCAATCCTGAGAAGAATTTCATCTCACCTATCATAGACATCTCAAACTCTTTTTGTATATAATCCACAAACTTCATACTCAAATCATCATCTCCTCAAAAAATAATGTCATCAACAAAAACTTCAACAATCAAAATGTTATCAATATCAATCTTAAAGTATAAATTATTATCAATAGTACCTTTACAGAATCCTAAATTCATCAAATACCTGTCCAATCTAGCATACCAAGCTCTAGGGGCTTGTTTAAGTCCATACAATGCTTTTTTCAATTTGCATACCATGTCTCCTTCATCTGATAATGAAAATCCATCTGGTTGCTCAACGTCGACTTCCTCTTCCAAATCACCATTCAAAAAGGCTGACTTAACTTCCATCCGATATACCTTGAAATTCTTATAAGCATCATATGCAAGAAGTAATCTAACAACTTCAATTCTAGCTACCGAAGCAAAAGTCTACTCATAGTCAATTCCTTCCATCTGTGAACATCCTTTACATACCAATCTTGCTTTGTTTCTAACCACTTCGCCGACTTCATTCAATTTATTTTTGAATAGCCATTTAGTGCCAATCACATTCTTGTCTTTAGGTCTCGGAACAAGTTCCCATGTATTGTTCTTCTCAATTTGATTCAGCTCTTCTTCCATAGCTTTTATCTAATTCTCATCTTTACAAGCTTCAACAACATCTTTAGGTTCAATCTTGGAATTTAAACATCTCTTCAGCAACAATCCTTCTCCTAGTCATTACACCCTTATTTATGTCACCAATAATTTGATTTTCTGAATGATTGAATTTCACATACCTCAGAGTCTTCTAATTATTCTGATTCTCAGGTTCTTGAACTCCTTCACCGACAACAACAATATCTGGATTAACTGTCTCTACTGGATCATTCTGCTTTAGGATCTTAGTCTGCACTTGTTTTTAAATAACATTCTTGATCATCAAACTCATATCTGCATGCTATGATCTGCCTCTTATGACATTCATCAACTTTCACATTTGCACTTTTGACTATCTTCTTCAACCTCTTATTGTAACATCGGTAGGCCTTTCTCTTAGTAGAATAACCCAAGAAGATTCCTTCATCAAATATTGCATCAAACTTTCCTATATCCTCATCTCTTTTGATATAACATTTGCTTCCAAAAATTCTGAAATATCTAACTATAGGAACATGACCAAACCATAACTCATAAGGAGTCTTACCGGAATCACCTTTTATATGCACTTGGTTTAATGTGTAAACAATAGTGCTAACAACTTTTCTCCAAAAGGTCTACGCAACATTCCCTTCAATCAACATAGTCCTAGCAATATCCAAAATAGTTATGTTCTTCCTTTCTACAACTCCATTCTACTGAGGGGCTCTAGGAGAAGATAACTGTTTTCTAATTCCATTCTTCTCACAAAATGAATCAAACTCACCAGATGTAAATTCTCCTCCTTTGTTAGATCTCAGACACTTCATCTTCAACTCTATCTCAGTCTCCACCTTAGCTTTGAATATCTTGAATTTCTCTAGTGCTTCTGATTTCTCCCTTAGAAAGGTAACCCACATCATTCTAGAGTAGTCATCAATCAACAACATGAAATACCTATCACCCTGCATGCTTCTCATTCTTGTAGGACCACACAAATCAGTATGCACAAGATCCAACAATCCATTAGATGTATACAACTTACTCTTGAATGAAATTCTTGTTTTCTTTCCCAACTAAGATTCTTTACATACTGGATTAGAAGGCTTCACAATTTTAGGCAAATCTCTAACAACTTGAGTAGAACTTATGCTTATCATGCAGTCAAAATTAACATGACACATCCTTCTATGCCACAACCAACTTTCATCTATCTTAGCAATCAAACAACTTTTTAGCATTCAAATGAAAGATATTACCTTTAGTCTTAGTTCCTGATGCAATCTCTATACCAGAGGCATTCAGAATCTTGCATTTACCATTCTTGAATTGCAAATCATATCCCTTATAAACCCTTTGTAAAACACTCAAAAGATTATACTTTAGACCTTCAACATATAAGACATCATCAGTATTATGTTTACCATCAAAAGAAATAGAACCTCTACCACGAATCACACAAGCTTTATCATCTCTAAATCTCACTATACCACCATCATACTTCTCCATATTCACAAATTTTTTTATCACCTGTCATATGATGTGAACAACTGCTGTCAATTACCCATTCATCTTTCTCTTCAATCTTAGCAGCCAAAGCTTTCTCCTCAACAATACAACTTATAGAATTCACTGGTATCAGATCATCTTCATTGATAGCTATAAATACAAATTCATCTTCTAAATTTCCATTCTCAGATTATTCATCTATCACACCTTCATCAACATCATAATAACATCTCTTTTGAAATCTATACTTCCGGTTAGGCTTATAGGGCTTATCATATCTGTCATGCTTCTCATATCTATCATTCTTACCAGATCTATGATGCTTATCATACTTAGATATTCTTTCAGGACACCTAGAAGCAAAATGTCCTATCTTGTTACAAGAAAAACATTTCAAAGGAAACTTCCCATCATACTTACTGGATCCCTTAGGCAATCTTCAAGCCATAAGTGCTTCAAGCTCATCCAACTCTCTTTTTTGTTCTTCAATCTCTCTCATTTCTCTTTCATATCTGGAAACCCTACATGAAATTTCTCCCAGAATCATACTTCTGCTTCCCAAATACAAAGGATTTAAATGAAGTCTCAAATTTACCATGCGATTCTCCAAATTCACTCAACTCAAAAGCAACAAGCTTACCAACCAGCATGTCTCTTATCACTGTGGTCATAGTCCGGATCTCATCAATAGAAGAAACTTTAGATTTTTAAGCAAGAGGCAAATATATCAACACCTTAGGAACAATCTCATCTTCTTCAAGAGTTCCACCGACACATCTGATGTTCATGACAAGTTCATTCACTTTAGCCATAAAAGATGGTATGTTATCATATTCTCCCATCTTCAGCATCTCATACTTTCCTTTCAAACTCTGCAGTTTAGCAACTTTGACATGTTTATCTCCTTCATACAAGGTCTCTAAATTTTCCCAGATCTCATGTACAGTCTGTAAACCCATCACATTAGTCATCTCTGAATCGGTCAAGGCACTCAACAATGCTTCTTTAGCTCTTATGTTATGTTCATCATCCTTGATCTCAGTTGCAGTAACCGGACCATTCTGAGGAATATTGTAGGTATTCTTTGTAATCTTCCAATAATCATCTCCAAGAAATTTGAAATGACACTCCATTTGGTCCTTCCATACAGTATAATTGCTTCCATCAAATATCAGACTCTCTTTCTTGAAAACATAGGTTGCCATCCCGAATCTCCTCAAGTAGTCAAGCTTCTTTTGAAGGATCTATCCCTGATACCAATTGTTGGCAACAACAATGAAGGAAAACTAAGAGGGGGGAGAGGGGTGAATCAGTTTTTCACCGAATTAAACAAGCTAAGAACAACTTCAAATTTGGTCAACTGTAGAAAGAGAAAAGATAAACACAATAACAGTAACACACACAACACCAATATTTTGACGTGAAAAATCCGGTTAAGGGAAAAACCATGGTGGGAACCTACCCACAATAAGATGATACTCTATAGTAGTATGTGTAAATATTACAATGGGGAATGCAGATGCATTTAGGCACACTGCCTTGAGCTCATTGCTCAAAATATAATGACCCAGAAGGTTACAACCCTCAGGGAATGTTCACTACCTTACAATAACATTCAAACAACAATCTGATTTAGATGAATTGAAAGAATAACATCTTCTAATGCCTAATGATAGTTTCAGTTAGGCACATTTGTCTGCCCTGCAATAATCTTTGCTCAATACTTCACACCGAAAGATGAATTCTCTTATTCGCACATACACTACTCTCTGATAATGAAGACACAACCCCATACCGAAATTACATGAATATAACACCCATTTATACAAATCTTCAACCTTGACTACAAGGTCGGCTCAACCCTCAAGACCTAATTTCAAAATTACAACACAGGATACATAAATCAACCACTGGACCAATACAATGCCATTGCCGATATAACATAGACCCAAATCAAATCCTCGAACACGCAACACTACCAAAAATCTTGCCAGGATCATTCGCAACACTACCAAAAATCTTGCCAAGATCATCTGCAACACGCTACACCACCGAAAAATATTGCATAACATGAAGAACATCATCAAACCCCTAAGATCTTCAATAACACTCACAATGATCAATGCAGACCACCAAAACAAATAGGACACAATTAGGAAACACCAACAAGAATGTTAGAACCATTTGCAATAGCTGCACCAACACCATAATCAAATCTTCATTGATCAACATGCTAATACTCAAGAACACTCAAACATCAACAACTGGGATTAGAAAGATAACTTGCAGAGCACCAAATCATGAATCATTTGAAGTGAAGATACACAAGAACATCCCAAATACTCCCCCAAATCCGCAGCTCAAGATATCATCATTCTGGAGCACAATAGATCAATTACCGGAACACTGCAACACTAAACACTGAAAAACCAATCCTCATATCAGAATCCATAGCTCGATCAAATCACCACATATCATCATAAAATCAATACTAAATTAAGCAGAGATACTTCATTACTAAAATCCCAAATCCTCACCATCACATCTGCAACATACCAACCAACTCAACTCTCTGCAAACACCGAAATACCAAAACATAGGAATATGTTGACATCAATGACAACAACATATCCTAGCAACAACAATATCCAACAGACTCCACCTGGTTTCATAGGTCTGAGTGTGCCTTAATCCCAATGGTAAGTTGTCGGAGATGGCATGTGTTTCCCTTTTATACTCTAGGCTTAAGTTGTCTACCTTGTCAGTTTATGTCGTGGCATGAGTCGATGGCTAGAGTCTTGTGTTTGTTGTTTGATCCCATGTTGGGTTGCCTTGAGGTGTTGTGAGTATTTGATCATTTATTTAATTAATAATAATTTAATATAGTTATTAATGTTAAAGTTGATTTATTTCATAGTTTGATTATTTAACTATTAATTGGGCATTTAATTAATATTTATTATATGGCTTGATTAATTTTTTATTGATTTATTTGGCTTATATTTATTTAGTGTTTAATTGATTAATTATTATTTTTAATGTTAATCATAATTTATATTTACTTGTGGTATTTAATTATGTTGCCTTGATTTATTTATTATTTGGTCTTTATTAATTTAATTAATTTATTTGATTTATTACTAATCTATTATTATTTATAATAATATTATTTCCTCTTGTTACCATATGGTTAATTGAGAGAATATAATTGTTACCTACCCTTTAATCAGATTGGTTGATTTTGAGAGGGTAAGTAAATAATATTATTAAATATTATTTACCTTGAAATCATGCATGATAGGTATAGAATATAGTTTTAGAAATTTTTTGATTGGTCGGAATTTTTCTATAGTTTGAGGTTTGATTTTTATTATGAGAGTTTTCTGGTACGTTGTCGGTGTTACCGTCTGGAAGATTTTGGAATTGATTTTTAATTTTGAATTCGTTGGAGCTTGGATTGTTGGATTTATTTTGTTTTCATCGATTCTACCTTTGTTTGGTTTGCGATCTCTAGGTCGGATTCTTAATTCTTTGCATTTGATTTCCGAAAGAAAATTCTGTCTGCATTGTGTCTTTCCAAAGATTGTATTTTGGAGCTTGTTAAAAGATTGTTTTGGGATTAGAATTGATATTTAAAAATTAATTTCGTAATTGGGAAATATTTGGGGAAAATGGTATTAGTATTGGTTTTATTGCAAAATTCTGGAAATGATGCTTTGCCGAGAATGGTTTCTCTGTATTTTTCTTTTTGTGTTAAAATCCTACTTCCATCTCCCTATTATTTGGTTGGGTTTAATGATTTGGATTGGTGTTTTGATTTCTCCTATTGTGCCATTGCATCTTCTTTGCTACTGTGTTCAATTTGTGGATTTTGGGTCTCCTATAACTTGTCGGGAGTTGATAATTGTTCACCCGTGACTTGAATTTTTGGCAAAAGACAATATGTGGAGGTTTGGAAATGTGTATGGGGCTTGGAATAGTTTTTATAATGTTACCTTGTATCTATTGTGGCGATATTATGTCTTCCCTTGTTGATGTGCATTCAGATTAATGTTCTGAGCACTTTTGGAGAATGCTTATGACTGTCAATTGATGATTAACTCTTTTTGTGAGTGTGTAATCCCCTATTTATGTGTTTTTCTTCTGCTTTCTTGATCTCCCACACCTTCTGGGAGTGAGTTTGAGTTGTTTCACCAGTCTATGTTCAATTCTGGGTGCACCCATCACTTGCAGACTTCATTAACCTTCATTTTGGCTTACTGACTTAGATGCACTATTGTTTGCCTTAGATGCACTAATGTATGGGTTGGATGCACTAATGTTTGGCGAATATGGTCCATTTTGCACCCCCAATGTGCCAATCTGCAATTTGCATGCACTGTTCTTTTCCAGTTTTTGGGTTTTGTCAGTTTTGACCGATTAAGGGCACTCTATAGAGGATTTTTATGAATGCATTGAGGTTCTTGGCTCTATGTATTGCTCAGATTTGATTGTTGGATTAATATTTTGGCTCCAAAAAGTTGATAAGCCTTGTTGTGGAGGATTATATTATCGAGGCTCTTGTTTATTTCATGATGTTGACACTTTGGTTTATGTGTATTAATTAGAATTCATATCTTCAAGTAAGTGGATAGATCTTATTGAATAAATTTGTATGAGAATCTTGTATTAATGATGTGTGTGTTACCCTAAGGACATGGAATATGATAGGGGGAGTGGGGGTTCATGTGTTAGCTGGGGTCACATGGGAATATGCCGCACGTTGGTGGGTCTAGACTTCCAGGAACCCATGAAGGTTTTCCTTATGTAATCAAGTGACAACCTTAATAATTAATTTAGATGGTTTGGATAATGAGGATTCATTTAATAAAGATAATGAATATTGTTTGGGCCCCAATGCTTAGTCCCAGGGAGGATGATTTCAGATAAGGTTGGGAAGGCCATACAGATGGCAAATTGTACTCCCTTGTTTCTCACATAGGTTGAGCTGCGGTTCCACATGGCTATTCAGATGATTCCTTCTATTTGAGGATAGCATGAAGGGTATGTCTATCAGGGTGGTTCCTTCATTGTGAGGATATCATGTGATGACACTCCACTCCTACATGTGTCCATGATTCTTATGCCTTGATTGTTGGTACACCTCTTGGAGTTTATTGTATTTTGATTTAGCCTTGTGATGTGAGTTCTTGTCCTTTGGATGTTAGGTGTCAGCCTAGGTCTAGAGTGTTAGTTGGAACTTCGTGTCATCTCCTAGCATGGGGGGTGGTTCCTTATTGGTTCCACATGGTCGGGTGGTTTGATGCCTTCTTCCATTGGGATGTTCTTCTTTGGATGCTAGTGTGTGTGGATGTGGTTTTATATCTTCTCTTCTTATTGATGAATCTTTGGAGCATAATCTATGTATTTGAGATTGGAATCATGTACTTTATATCATGAGATAGATATAATTGTACAATGATTATGTAAATAGTATCTTGTGAACATAAGTGTTAGGACTCGTAGTAGGTTAATTCAAGTTGAGTTGTAAGAGATTATGATTGTTGTAATTGGATATTCATTATGTATGTATTTTTAGATTTGAAAGGAATTAAATGATTAAGTAATGTGGTTGGAACATCCTATGTAAATCCTTGGATAGTAGTATAAATGATAAGTGATTCATGTATGGCTATGAGTGAGTGTACTAAATTGATAGATGATATATACCTTATGTTGATTATCTCTAGAATATGAAGATGAATAAGTATCATTATTAGATCATCCTATGTGTAACTATGATTGTGGTGAAAATGCTAAATGATTATGTTGGTTTTAGGAAGAATGTTCTTAATGGTTATTCTTTATGAACTAGATGTGCTTTAGGTGATAGTATATATGGAAATAATATCATATGATCATGTTAGATGGTTCAAGGGGATTTAGAAATATTTAGTTTGGTGCTTTAAAATGAACTTAGAAGTTGAGGTTAACTGGGAAATGAATGTAATTAATAGATGGATGTTAATGACATCATGATATATATGGATGTGTTTATGTGTTAATAATAGTAAGTAATATCGTTGAGATACGCTAGGGAATTGATGGTTGTGAAATGTTATTTAGCTTCGTATTACATTGTTGTGAATATGATTACATTTTAAGTTGATTGTGCATTCATGTTATGTACAATGATGAATGCTTGTGTGTAAATGTATCTTTATATGTTGCATTAGTAGATGTTTTAAATTTTTTTTATCTCCATTTGATAGTTAGATTACTTATTTTCTCTAGGGTATTTTGGCGGGCATTACAAGCTACATTTTCTTCTTCCTGCATTCTAAGACTTTCAAATTGCATTTTGTGGGTTTGAATTTTAGCATTCTTAACTTTTTCATCTCCTTCATAGGAATTTTAAAGTTTTTCCCACGTGCTATTAGCTATTTTATAATGCATGACCTTTACAAATTCTGATTCAGATAAGACACAAAGTATTGCATTCATGGGTTTATCATTATTTTCAAACTCCTTCTTTCCATCCGCATCCATAGGAGGTATAGAAGGAATAGTGTAACCATTTACCACGCTCATCCAAACATTTAAACCAAGTGACATTAGCTAGGAATTCATTTGAACACACCAAAAAGAAATGTTTGAGCCATCGAACAAAGGAGCTCTATTTGTTGCAAGTCTTTCAAGAGCACTCATCTTCTGATCTAATGGGATCAATCCTTCAAGATTTTAAGATTTAAGAGAAGGTATCCTACTCTGATACCAATTGAAAACCAATTTAGAAATACTGGGAGGGGGGGTGGATTATATTTCAAAAATTTTAACTATTGAAGCCACACAAAATAAGAAGATTAAACATTCAAAGAGAAGACACAAATTTTATCTTATGGAAAACCCTCACGGGTGAAAAACCATGGCATCAAAATCTTCCATTAATACAAATGGGCACTGACCCAGATTACAATACAGAGCACAAACTTCGTATGGCTGAAGAACCAACTCCAATCAACTAAGGCACTGACCTTAGTCTAAACATGAATACAATAGAGTATTTATTAACAAATCATGCAACTTATTTAAGTTTCTCTAACTAAAGACTTCAATTCATGTGTAAGAATCTGAACAATATATTTTGAATAACCCAGCTCAAGTGTTGTCAATGTGTATGAAATCATCCAACATCAATGTTTAGGCTCACTGTAATATCTTATCAAAAGACAAACAAAATACTTAATATGCTCATATTTGAATAGAAAATAGATTGAACATGTCTTTAAGAACATCACTGCAACACATCTCTTCATTCTCCAAAATAGGTGTATGTCCCCTTTTTAAATATGATAAACACCTTACAACAACACCCCTTTTTAATAAAAAAATGTTCAAAAGATATTCACCATGTTGAAGAGTATCAATATTTATATTCATAAAGGTCAACCACATACACAATTATCTGCCACACGAGCCAAAAAAATATTATGGCAATATCAAACGCAACACTCTATACAAAGTTTCTCATAGATTTTTCACACATACAAACTATTCACAGGTTTGCATCTTCTCACAGTTTGAAAAAACATACCATTTTTACTGTTCGATACACTTGAAGAGAAATATCATACAACCCGATATTTTTCAAAAACATTATTTACCAAACCTCAAATGCACAACTATCTTCTTTTAAAAAACAAACCTTTCACTATTTTTTTTTGCCTCCACAATATCAAAACAATATAACAACCACGCATACCATAATTTAGAAATGTTGTAACTCCCATGGCTTTCACAACACAACCCGCATAACTTCCACACACACACACACACACACAACCCAAACATGTATTCAAACATATGCACAACCTGGATCATTGTAGAGATGTGTTTTTTAACAATAGACGATACTTTTGAAAACAACTAAAAAAGAATAACATTATTACACAACCATTTTTCTGTATTTATTTTTGACACATGTGGATTACATAGTCATTTTTCTATGTTGTTTTTTGACATGTATACCAAGATTTTTGGACTTTAATATATTCAAAATAAAAACATCTTTTGTAGTTCAAGCCATATCAGGAACAAAGTCTTCAAAAACGTTATTTTTAATCAATCTTTTCAATCATCCAACAACATTTATAACCACCATTCAACTGTAACAAAATTTTTGTACATAACACAAAAAGCTTTCAGAGTTCATAATTTGACCTCCTAAAATAAAACAACACTGGCAACGATATGCAATACCTATACCCTATAACTTTTGAAACTGAATTGACAGAACTAATCAACATTCCATTCACCTAAATCTGCAAACAAATTGTAAATGTCCTAACAAGTTTGAAGACTTAAAACAAAGACCATTCGAACTAGACAATTATGGGACAAGTCCGATCAAACAAAAGAACACAGATCCAAACATTCGATGTCAACAAATATAGGACAAATCTAATCAAACAAGACATTTGACAAACTAAACATATGCTAGAAACATCACAAAGTACCACGTGGACATTAGTGAAAAAATTTCCACCAGATATCAAAAGCCACCTTGAAGCTAAAACAACATGCACATTAATCCTGATCAAACTGATAAAGACATCAAAATGAAATGCAAACAAAACAACATGAATTCAAAATGATTTCACAAAAAATGCATTCGTTTGACTTTGCTTCATCTTTATTTCTCCTCTAATGGTGTGAAGCTCTCAATAGATTGAGTGCACAAATGACAAAAAACAAAGTGATTTATGCAGTGTGATCACGAGGATATTAAAAAAGCGTGGTTATTGAAAATGAGGATTTGATCAGTTTAAATAGAAGATTTGAATTTCGATCAATGACTGATATTTATTTGAAATTTGGGAAATGAATGGATAAAATTGATTGAGAGAATTAGTTAATTGGAGAGAAAATGAGAAAGTTGAAAATAAATAAAGAAACTATTTATTTTCATCAAAAGATACCTTTTCGAAAGAAGAGGAATGAAAGAGTGAAGAATGGAAAGGTGGAAGAGTTAAGTGAGAGGGAAATTGGAAAGTGGAAGAGATAAGTGGAAGGAGATAGACATTATAAAATGGAAGAGTTAAGTGGGGTTATAAATAAATAAATAAATTTATTTATTTTACCCACACATGGTAATTAAATAAATAAAAAATTTATTTAATTAGAATAATTTGTAGAAAGGGATTAAATAATTAAAATAGTTATTTAATCATGAAAGAATAATTAGCTTAGAATAAAGGGATTAAATAATTAAGTGAATTATTTAATCAGAGAGGAATAGTTAGGATTAGGCGAGTAAGATTAAGATTAATTGATTAGAAAGAGATAACGATGAACATTAATTAAATAATGAAGATTATTTAATTAACGGTTAAGAAGGAAAATAAATAAATAATTAAGAATTATTTAATTTATTAGGAGAAGAATTTTAGTACTAATTAATTAATAAAAATTATTTAATCATTTTAGATGAAAGATTAGTAAAAAAGTGTCTTCAAAGACTTAGGACAATTTTCAATGTCTAGATTTTGCCCCTTTTTGAGACAATGCAATTTTGAGCCTTTTTTCAAGGAAAATTTGAGAAATCATGCCCTAGCAAACTGAGGGATGGAGGTAGTATGCCCCCTTGAGAGATTGGTTATGTAGGAAAGAAATGATCTCTTGAAAAAAGAGAAGAATGTTAGATGAAAGAGGAAATACGATGAAAGAGAAAAATATTAGTAAGAATAAAAAGTTAGACATGGAACAATTAGTAATGATGAAGCCTTGATTTCATAAGTGCATGTTACCTTTAAAGATATTTATTTAATATAGCGAATGAGTGCATCACACAATGGCACATAAAGTCAAAGTGATAATGCGATCCCTTTGTAGAAAATAGACACATTGCAAACAAGGAAAGTTTCAATTCATCCTAAAATAGGTGTATTTTAAAGGTTGAGATATGTGCGACAACTACAAAGTGAATGTACCAACACAAACACCCAAGACATACTTGCCCCAAAATGTCATAAAAACATCCCACAACCAGAAAAAAAAATAAAAAACCATGAACCATCTCGACCATTCACATCATTTGTAGATATCCTTGAGTAGCATAGGAATATGATCAAAGATAAATCAATGAAAGATAAGACTCACTGAACCAAGCGATTCAAAAATCATTATGATCTAATTGTCAAAGTTGATAGGTTGTATTTAATATGATGATCATGATGCCTAGTTTTAGGAATAAAGTATCATGTTTAAGACGAACATTGTCTGGTTTTGAGAATATAACACCTTATATAAGACATGATAATTGACAAAGGACTGTTAATGTTGATGTTGTTGGATAGGACAATTCGATCAGTTTGATTGCTAACATGATTGGACAGATTGTCTGTAGTGATTGCTTAAATGTATGTCTTTGCAAGGGATAGTTTATTGATGAAATGAAACGTGTGTTTTTGGATTTTTGGTTTTTGGAAATGTTATGCCATGCATACCTAACTCCATTAGTTTCCTTGTCTTGAAAATATGGGTCCCTCTTTTTGCTTTTTGTAGCTTTGTTTTTTTAGTTTCTGCCTTGACACTTCAGAACCCTGGATCCCTAGAGTCATGAGGTAGGCATTTTTTTTTGGTTGTGTTCTGACCTCGGAACACCGGAGCCCTAGAGTTCCAAGGTAGGTTTTTGTTTCTGGTGTTTGTCACAACCTCGGAACCTCGGAGTCCTGAAGCCGTGCCTTGTCTCTTTTTGTCATTGAAGCCTCAGAAGTTTGGAGTCCTGGAATTACGAGTTCTTTATGTTTTGTTGGTAGTCACTTTGGAACCTCGGAGTCCAGGAGTCCCGAAGTTGTGTTGTCTTTGGCACCCCATAACTTCAGAGCCCTAGTATCCCAAGGTGCCCCTACTTGTTCAGACCCTAGAACCCCGGAGTCCCGAGGTCTGTTTGTGGTTTTTGGTTTTTTGAGTTTCAACTCAGAAGTCTGGAACTTCAGACTCCCGAGGTCATGTTTAAGTCGACTGTACGGACGAAAAATCGGGGGTATAAATAGAGGAAATGAACTCTTTTGAGCTCATTTGTGCATTCAAGTTTTTCGATATCCTTGCTCCGCCTCCCGACTTCACACCTCCATATCACTGAGTTTTCGAGGGATTTCTTCCATTAGATTGGCGGATTTCTTTAACCTCTTTGTGTTTTCTAGTTTAGATCTTTTAGTTTTTTAGCTTAGATTTATTTTTTTAGTTTTTCTTGTTTTGAGTGTTTGTTTTCTTCCCGCGTCCCTTAGGGTTTTCTAACCCCAAAAGTCCGGAACTCCAGAGTTCTGGGCTCGGTTGTTTTTTTTACCTCAGAACTCCGGAACCTCGGAGTCCCGAGGTTGATATTTTTGGATTGTTCTTTCACCTCGGAACCCCGGATCCTCGGAGTTCCGGACCATACCTTTTGACCAATTTATGAACTACACCTAACATCAGAACCGTGGAACCTCAGAGTTCCAAAGTTCTTTCCTCTTGGGCCAATGTTTTAACTCGAAAACCTAGAGTCCCAAAGTTCCGGAGCATCTTTTAGGCCATTATTTGAACTACACGGGACTTCGGGTCTCCAAAGTCCTGAATGAGCTATGCACTTAGTCCACCCCAGAACATCGGAGTTATGGGTTTATTGTTTTAGCCTTGTCTTTTCCTAGAACCCTGGAAACCTACAGTCCCAGGTTCCACTGTTTTGGTGCACCTCGGAACCCTGAAGTTTCGGGTCATGTTTTTATCCCATCCTCACCTCGAAACCCCAGAGTTTTGAGGTTAGTTGTTTGAGAAAGAGTTTTCCCACCCCACAGTCCTGGAGTCCCGAAGTGGGTAATATAATTGATATATTTGATGTGTGATAGGCTAATTTGTGGTTCTTTCTTGCAGATCAGAAAAAATAGATGGACCCAACTTCTAGCAAGAAAGGCAAGGAATTGGATAGACTCTTCGCAACCGTGAAGTACCATTATCAGGGGTAGGTTTATGTTTCAAAATTGGATGATCAAATCAAATGGGTAACTGATACAGAGGTAGGACATGTTGAATTAGAAGACATTGCAACACAATTGGATAAACGAAGACTCGAGGCTCCTTACAGGAGGATCAAGAGATTAGGGATGTTAGAAGCAACTATTTTTTCCTCAATCCATCCAAGTCCCTGAATTCATTATGACCGTGGCACACTTCTACAATGCATATGATGAATACTAAGAGGGGGGGTGAATTAGTATGCCAAAAATCTCTACACTAAAACACTTACACAGTCTAACGATAAACCGGTAAAGCAATCTAACAGTCAAACCGGTTACCACACATGCCAACCAAAATGCGAATAAAGCATTCAACCACAAAACCATTACAACCATAACACAAGATATTTGACGTGGAAACCCAACTGGGAAAAACCATGGTGAGATGGAACTCACAAGTCACTATCTGCAGAATAGAAACCAGACCGGTTAAGGTCTTACAATGTTCTTCACCAGAACAGATCCTGTTAGGAATCTCGATCTCTGTTAGGAGATAAGTCCGATTAAAGACTACCTTGTTACAGGATTTTAGATTCACATGTGTGAACCACCTTGTTAGAGGATTTTAAAAAGGCTTTGAGGCCTACCCGATTAAGGGCTACAGACTTGTCAAAGATGTGAGTAATCAACAAGTGTTTGATCTATCGGATAGCACAAACTGCTTGGTTAGATCCAATATTGCTCACAGTTAATGCATTCCAGCATTACTTCAGCCTTCTCTATCTCTCTCACAGTTACAACTTGATCTTCTCAGATAAGATCATTCTCAACTTCCACCTTAAACCCTTGCTCGACATTAACCCTTTCAGCAACACCTTAAAACCCTAGACATGATGTCCTTTTAAAGGAATCTGATTTCATGTTGATCCAATAGGATTACATTACAATTTCCTAGGTTCAATGCATCTAGATGTACTCAGTAACATGACATAAAAAGCACTGTCAATGTGTCGGCACCGTCAAACAATCAATGGATTGGTAACTCATCACAAAATGCCGGTTGGTAACTCATCACAGAGTATTACCAGTTCATACAAAATACTGGTTGCCGGTTTGACAAAAATGAAGACTGGTAAGAATATGTTGTGCTGCTTTTCTCCCTCATACTGCTTGGGATCTACGAACTACTTAGGGTCGACATGCCGCTTCAGACCAGGAAACACATTCTGCAAAATCACCACTAGTCTAAAGACTAGAATACAACATACCGGTTGGAACAAATACTGGTTGAGCACAAGCTCATACACATAAAGGGGATCTCAATACAAGTGTGTGTCCATCAGTGACAATCACAACATAAACAACAAAAATGCCAACAATCTCCCCCTTTGGCATTGATGGCAACACTTAGGAAAATAAAAATTTTGACATCTAAGTGTTTTACAACAAAAACTTGCCATTAACAATTAACAAAATTGCTCCCCCTAAGCATATACACTATCCCTTAATCAACACAGTGTATAGAAATTTTGCATACAGAGCATAATCATCAGATAGCAATTTTGCATATAGAGCATAATCATCAGAGCATATAGCATATATCACAACAGATATCAAAATTTCAAAACTAGATACTTCTCCCCCTGTGTCAAAAGATCAAAATTTTAAAACCAAAAACTAGATATACTTCTCCCCCTTTGCCAACAATGACAAAGTACCGCTGAAAAACGCTGTTTCCATATATATATATAATGTTTATGACAATAATGAATAATACTTGTCAAAAACTGATTTATAGTCCTGCAAAAATTGTTTCATGGATAGAGACCAGGGCTCAATTAGGGAGGTTGCCACTTCTCTGTTTGCATCTGGGATACCTATTCCTCCATGGCATCTATTGTGCTCAGTTCCTATGTGACTGTCAGGGCATCCAGGTTCAAATAACACTTTTGAAGAATTTGCAGTCGTGGAAGTAATACTAGTTGAAGCTCCTGCAAATCCCTAGACCGTGTGCTGATCTCTTGCTCCATCTTGGCTGACTGGATTTGGAACCGATGAATGGTTTGCCCATATGTTGCAAAGGAATCATAAGGTGTCTTAAATGTGCCCAAGTAGGACTGTAAGTCTGTTTGAAGCTTTTGCTTCTTGGCTAGCACATCGTCACAGAATAGATGAGGTTGACATATTTTGCTGAGTGGCAAGTTTCCCTCATCCAAGGCATTCCTTATGTCCTTTTGATCTTTTAGCAGTTCAGTCCTAAGCTCATTCATCATTTTCACTAGAGAAACATTAAGAGCCTTTTGGTGCTCTTTCTTTACATTGGCCTCTGCTGCTTCTTCCAGACTCTGCACCTGATCATCCACTACAGTACATAGAAGTTTGAGCTGTGCTAGTGATGATTCAGTGTCAGGAAGATTAGTACCGAGGATTAAACCGGTAAGTGTGTCTACAACCGCCTGAATAATATTTTGCTCCCTTTTCCTGTGAATGACTTCAAGGCACTCTTAGGCAACCTTGATTCTCTGCATAAGCTCAGACTCACTTGTAGATTGGAGATCAATAGGACTCAAGATAGCAGCCGGTTTGGCTTGGCTTCCGGTTGCCTTAGGAGTCTCCATTTGTGTGCTCTTCATTGCTTCAGCTGTCTTGTCTGCTTCTTCCTTCTTTTTCCTCTCCTTCTCTTCTTTCTCTTTCTCTTCTCTTTTTCTTCTCTTCCTCTTCCATCTTTTTCTTGTCTTCCTCTTCTTTCTGCTTCTACTCTGCTTTTGCCTTCTTCTTTGCTTCCTCTTCCTTCTTCTTTTGTGCTTCCTCTTCCTTCTTGTTTTGTTCTTCCGCTTCCTTCTTCTTCTTCTCTTCCTCTTCCTTCTTCTTCTTCTCTTCTTCTTCCTTCTTCTTTTCTTCTTCTTCCTTCTCTCTCTTTTCTTCCTTATCCTCTTCTTCTTTCTTTTTCCTATCATCTTCTTGCCTCTTCTTTTCTTCATCTTTTCATTTCTCCTCTTCCTCTTTTCTCTTCTCTTCCTCTTTCTTCTTTTTCTCATCTTCATCCCTCTTCTTCTTCTCTTCCTGTTCCTTTGCCTCTTGCTGTGTGTCCTTAGCTTGCTCACCACCCTGATCGGCTTGTTGCCCCTGTTCAGTTCCCTCAGAAGGTATGTCCTGAGTGACATCTTCTACATCTAGGGCCTCGTCATCGATAGTGTCGATTGGTTCTTCCACCAGGTTTCCTTCCTCATCAAAGACCTCATCTGGTTTGGAAATAACTGGTTCCTTTTCTGCTTGGAGGTTGGCCATTCATGCTTTGTGAGAGTTGATATCATGAGCCATATGCTGATGAGTATCTTTTTCAACATCATCAATTCTCCCCTCCAACAACCAGAGTCTTCTTCTCCTTGTGAAGAAGAGACCTTTATTTTGATCTAGGGCATCAAATAATTCTGAATTTGAGAGTTCGGGGAAGTACTATGCAAAGACTTTCTCCCTAATCTCCTGTTCCTTTTCAATGACAATGCACCATTTATTATCTAATGCATTAAATAATGAATCCAGTGTCTAAGATTTAATCTCTGATGGTGACCGGTCATTTTTACACAAATAAAGAATGATTTCCTGTAGTACTTCATCTTTCTCCTCACTATTAAAATCATCATAATAATCTACTAAATCATTTTCTCCTAATGTTTTTTACTATTCTTTGACAATGTGTCAAAGGTTTGTATGAGGAGATATCAATATTTACTGGTGCAGACGTTGCCGGTTCATTCTTCTTCATCTTCTTTGTCTGTCTGGCCTTCTTTGGCTTTTCATCCGACTCGGTCTCTTCAGAGTCAGGCTCATTTTTCTTCGTCTTCCTTTTTCTTTTGAAGAATTTTGCCGGTGTTACCTCTGGTTTTTTCTTTGCCGGTGACCGCTTGGTCAGTCTTGGAGTTGCAGTGGTAGCCGGTACCGATGCTGCAGGCACTGCCTTGGCCTTCTTAGCTGCCGGTTCTTTTCCTTTCTTCACTGATGGTTCTTCAACTGGTGCAATCCTCTTCAAGTAGGTTCCGGTCCTCTTAGCCTTTGGATCAAGAGGCGAGGCATACCCTTCCAGCATGTCAAACATAACTTCATAGCCCATTGGTTCTACTTCCTCCATTCTAGGCTGAACAGCCTCCATTAAACATTTGTCCACCTGAATAGTGAAACATATGTCATCTTCATATTTCTTCACTATGTCACCTGAGATTCTTACCCTCTGACTCATCTTTCTTCTGAACTCATCAAAATATTTGTTCAGTACTTTAGGGTAGCTTGTTCTAATGGCTTGTACGCTTTCCTTTATCTGCTTGGTTACCAGTTGGTCAGGGGACCACTGGACATCTCCTACACCAGGAAAGTAGCCTTGGAAATAAAAGAACAACCCTACCATTAGTTGTCCAAACTTAAACCTCAGTGAATTATCCTATTTGATTGCCTTAAGATTCAATAGGAGTTGCCTCTGCATGCCGGTGCATAAGTCAAAAGATGCATCCTCTTTTATCATCCGATAAACGACATTTACCACTGCAGCAGATATAGAATTAATCCTACTAGCTGAAAACATTCTGTATCCTATCACCATGCAAGTGTATTTCACCAGATCATCCTTGATAGGATTGACTATCATACCCTGTGAATCACTGGTTGAACCGGTGAGCTTGGCTATTTCGGTTTTGCTCACTTTTCTCAGGGCTGGTACTTCCCCTATGTTATAAAAGCCGGTGATTGCATGAATTGCCTGAGGCATAATGTCATGCGTCCTCTCTAGGTACATCTTGTCACTGTGGACTCTGCTCAAAATAATTCTGATGTGATCCTCCGTGAAATCTTCTAGAAAATATACTGCGTTATGGAATTTCTTCTTCTCTAAGATACTAAATTCTGGTTTGATCTTTTTGTCCTTGCCGCAAAATAGACCTAACTGAGTGTGAATGGCTAAAGACCCTAGGTCTTCTATTTTGCAATCAATATAATCAGAAATTCCTTCTTCAACTATGACTCCAGCCGGAACTTGTGACAAAGCATTATATTTAGACTTCCTCTGAATAAAACTTTTCGACTTAATTGATGTACTCGAACTGGTATGAGATGCGGAAGCCATTGTAGAGTATTTCAAGAACATGAAAAATACCTTTCAAACGCGAATTTAGGGCTTCCTGATTCTGCTTCACTCCACTCTCCGTTGGATGCCAAATCACCGCTTTGTGTTCTCCACTACCGCTTGCAAATTGGATTTGAATCTCTTTCAAGGTTATTCAATTTCTTGAAATCTAAGCTCAAATCTCCTTTTCTTCGCTCTGCACTTGAAAACTTTTCTTTTCTCAAAAAACAGATAGTGAGAAATGATTTGAAAAATGCATTTATACATGTCTCTCACCTACCATCATTAATGCTCCTCTATTAGGGTGTAAACCCTAATTTTCCTTTTTACCATTTCTGGTCTTCTGCCAAGCAACAGGTATCACATACCGGTTAAGGTCTTTTACCGGTGTCAACCAAGGGTTCGAAAGCATTTTGCCATTTGCTCCCCCTAAGCCTTTAAGGCTTAGTTTGCCGGTTCCGATATTTCCACACTAGGTGCAGAAACCGGTTCCTCTTCCGACATTGTTGGTTTCTTCCTCCATGTTTTCTTCATGTCCCCTTGAACTTTTTCAACATCGATTTCTCCTTCCTAAGTGACCGGTATATCATCAAATATACTTTTTCTGCTTCTGTAGAATCTTGCAATGTGACCCGGTTTGTTGCAGTAATAGCAAACAAGTCCAGGTGCTCTCCAAGGTCCATTGTACATGTTTCCATTCTTCCTTCTGCATGTTGTAGCAGTGTGACCATAATCATGACAGATCATACAACTTTCTCTCCATCCGGTTGCCGCTTGATGGCTACTGCATCTTGACTGATGATTGAAGACATTAAACCGGTTGTGGTTTCGGTTCACAAAAGGTTCAAGACCAGTTCCTTGGGTCCTCTGAGGATATCTTCCAGTATTATCCATCATAGACCTACATTCAAATGCTCTATGCCCAAACTTGTTGCATGCATAACAATGACCATTGAACTTATTGGATCTAGGTACATTGTTGATAAAATATGAAAAATTATTGTAGGCTTTGCTCCTACATACATTGGCAGTGTGTCCTTCTTTAAGACAGTTAAAGCAAACGGGTTTGAATTTTTTCTTACCTTTTCCTTTGAGTGTCGGTTGCTTCTTTGATGCTTCAGCATTTGTTCTTGAGATCCTCATGTCCAGAGAAACCAAGACCATTGGTGTTCTTTGCCGGTCAAGATGACTCAAGCTTTTGCTCTAGCTTGACAACACTTTTCCCAAACTTAGCAAGTATTTCCTTTGACTCAAAGAGTTCTTTGGAAATAGCAGTGTTTGTCTCCATTAGACTTGCATTTTCTAAGATGGCTATGTTCAGTTCTCCTTGCAAGTCTTCTTTTTCCATTTTGCTCTCATGAAGGCGAGCAGTCAGTGCACTAATCTCTTGTTTCAACTTGGAGATCTCATGATCTCTATCCTTTATCCGATCTTCATCTTTTCTTCGGTTCTCAAGCTCTTGACTAAACCTAATAGTCAGTCCTTCCAACTCCTTTCTCAAATTGGAGTTTGAATCATTCAGTTTATTTACTTCAGCAATCTTGGCTTCCATGTTAGCTTCATCTTCAGAACTACTTTCAGATAGTTCCATCAGCTTTTCTGCATGTTCTCTCCTTTTTTCTTGAGATGCCTTGTATTTGACCATAAGATCATCATAGGCTTGCTCAGACTTAGTGAGCCGTTGAGTAAGTTCCCTCATGGTGTATTCCCCCATATCTCTTTCCAAGTGGTTAAACTTATAGAAAGGTAGGCTCTGATACCAATTGATGAATACTAAGAGGGGGGGGGGGGGGGGGGTGAATTAGTATGCCAAAAATCTCTGCACTAAAACACTTACACAGTCTAAATATAAACCGATAAAGCAGTCTAGCAGTCAAACCGGTTACCACACATGCAAACCAAAATGTGAATAAAGCATTCACCCACAAAACCAATACAACCATAACACAAGATATTTGACGTGGAAACCCAACTGGGAAAAACCACGGTGAGATGGAACTCACAAGTCACCATCTGCAGAATAGAAACCAGACCGGTTAAGGTCTTACAATGTTCTTCACCAAAATAGATCCTGGTAGGAATCTCGATCTCTATTAGGAGATAAGTCCAATTAAAGACTACCTTGTTACAGGATTTTAGATTCACATGTGTGAACCACCTTGTTAGAGGATTTTACAAAGGCTTTGAGGCCTACCCGGTTAAGGGCTACAAACTTGTCAAAGATGTGAGTAATCAACAAGTGTTTGATCTATCAGATAGCACAAATTGCTTGGTTAGATCTAGTATTGCTCACAGTTAATGTATTCCAACATTACTTCAGTCTTCTCTATCTCTCTCACAGTTACAACTTGATCTTCTCAGATAAGATCATTCTCAACTTCCACCTTAAACCCTTGCTCGACATTAACCCTTTCAGCAACACCTTAAAACCCTAGACATGATGTCCTTTTAAAGGAATCTGATTTCATGTTGATCCAATAGGATTACATTACAATTTCCTAGGTTCAATGCATCTAGATGTACTCAGTAACATGACACAAAAAGCACTGTCAATGTGTCGGCACCGTCAAACAATCGGTGGATTGGTAACTCATCACAAAATGCCGGTTGGTAACTCATCACAGAGTATTACCGGTTCATACAAAATACTGGTTGTTGGTTTGACAAAAATGAAGACTGGTAAGAATGTGCTGTGCCGCTTTTCTCCCTCATACTGCTTGGGATCTACAAACCGCTTGGGGTCAACATGCCGCTTCAGACCGGGAAACACATTCTACAAAATCACCACTAGTCTAAAGACTAGAATACAACATACCGGTTGGAACAAATACTGGTTGAGCACAAGCTCATACACATAAAGGGGATCTCAATACAAGTGTGTGTCCATCAATGACAATCACAACATAAACAACAGAAATGGAAACAACATACACTAGGAAGTGCACTAATGCCCAAGGAAGGACAATAATAGATTTATTTGCTGATATGTTGGGATATGTGTTTGGTATTCCTTCAAGAGAGGAAGCGATGTTGTTAACAACTGAAGAAGAAGTCGACGAAGTGTGGGATGGAGATATTACTTTGAGAAAAAGCCATATGAATGAAAATTGGCTCGAGGAGGAGAGGAAAACAAGATTAAAAGACAAGGGCAGATTTCAAGGAGCCACAATGTGACTTGATTATTATGCTGAGCAAGGCCTTCGACAAGACGGATTGCCGACACTTCCATCCATGGATGTTTCTTTACATGACTACTGTTCTGATTGGAAAGAAGTATTTTTATTGGGCTAAGATCTTATCTGATAATATACACATGCAATTGGTAGATGTGCATAAAACAAAGAAATTTATCTTCACTTCATATGTTATCTGAGTAGCGGCTCAAGCAAGAAAATTCCCAGGGTTGCAAACAGAGGGTGAGCTCAGAGATAAGGAAGGACAAAAGAAGGTGTGGGAGTATTATACCCAACTCCCTCTAGGCAACACAAAGACACATTACAAAAGAATAAACAATGCCTTCCTTTTACCTGTCATCATAAAACTCATAGGTGATATAGTTTATAGGATAAGCCTAGAAGCAATGACCATAATTAGGGAATGGGCATGTTAGTTCATTCAGAATGAACGTTCCACGTATATTAGGGTCAGTGGATTCATAGGGAGCCCCATGCTGCTACCAAGATACTACAATAACTACATTATATTCTTAGAATATGTCATGCAGATGCTTGGAGTGCAATCACTTTTGTCTTCAAAGCATAAGACAGGTGTAGATTGTTTAGTTTATATTGTCTATTTTTCTTGTTCTAAGATCCAGGTAGCAAAGATGATAGAGCAAGAGTTGCAGGATCTAAATTTAAAAGAGTCCGGTTATGCTAGGGAGTATTACGACCCATACGACAAACTAAAGAAAATAATGCCAAAGGCATATGAGGGACATAAGTCAAGATTGGAGGATTGTTTGGCCAACCTCCAAGATAATTTTGAAGTTAGAGAGAAAAAGTATTCCAGGCTCTCAGTTCCGCAGGTAAGGAATTTTGAAATAGAGACCAATCTCCCTAAAGAGTTAAGGGATGATGGTGATTTATTAGACCCTACATATAAGGAACAAGAAATCGATTAGAAGCCCCTCTCTCCAATCAGATGGTTGGGGCATGAAGAGGTGGATATAGATAGAGTAACTCAAACTATTATAGATATAACTAGGCAGTGGATAAGTTTGAGGGTTAGGTCGAGCGCTTTGAAAGGGAAGCAAAAGGAATCAACCTCGGGTATTCCCCAGTCAAGGGGTTATAAGAAGTATGCCCCCAAGACAAGGTCCAACTCTAGAAAGAATACCTCTTAGGACCCAGAAGAGGTGGCACAACTTGAAGAAAGTACTAAGGAACTCCTCAAGCAAGTCAAGGAGAAAATGAGGAAGGCCAAAATTTTGAAGAAGGCTGCTGATTTTGGAATCAGAGAAGGGTTAGAAGTTGTGCCATTGGTAGAGGTACTCCTTGCTAGGGTAGCAATTGGACAAAGGCCAGGAGAAGGCATTCAGGAGGAAGATGAACAAGGGAAAACCAATGAAAATATACAACCTCCTTCTAATACCACAAGTACATCTACTTAGCCCCCACCAACTGCAACCACACAGGCTCCAATTTTGACGTTAGCCACTACAACCCCTTTGCAAACATCATTCGATGTCTTTGCAAGAACATCAACAACTCTACCTCAAGTAACTATAGTATTGTTTCCTGCTATAGAAAATGTTAGCATTCATAAAATTGAATCAGAATCTGACCAAGATGATGAGCAACCTATGGAACAACTACTACTAAGACAGACCGAAGGGAAGAAAGAAAAGAAGTTTTCCAAGCTCAAGGAATAGGTACCAGCTGACCCCATGAACACTGATGAACAAGGTCTACTAGCTAAGCAACCACTTGGGGGAAAGAAGGAACAAAATGAGCCAGAGGATTCATAGGATGAAATATTGGTCTTGACTCCAAAAGAACAAGAGGATATGCTAAAAGAGATAGTTTCTAAGAAAGATATGGAGGAAATAGTTAAAGGTGGTAGAGAGTTTGAGAAATATATCAATGATAGGTTAGGAGAGTTGCATAAACAAAAATAGTTGAATGTTGATATTGCTCTCCAAGCCAACCTGGCTCATCAAATTGGTTCACCCCAAAGACTTCCAAACCCTAAGAATACAAAAGAAGAGGAGAAATATGAAGTGGAGGAGCAGTCAGATGTGCATGTGGTGACTGTTGACATCGTGCCACATGAAGGTGCACAGGATAAAGATGTGCCAAAATGGTTAAACTTCACCTTTGAGAAGAAGAATAAAATGGTTCTACCAAAGGTTACATTACAATAGGCCATCATTGAAGAACCACAGAAAACAAATAGAGCAAAGACAGTGCATCACTTGTCAAGAACAGGTTTTCGTGAAGTGATTGCTTATGTAGCAGTTCCAACACAACTTGAAGGTCAAGACTCCTCGAAATACCAGGTTTCACAGGTCAAATTGGGTAAACAAACCAAATGGGGAGAGCTAGATACGTTGGAGCTTGCTACTAGTGTTATCAAGGGCCTAATAGAAAAGGAGCACATCTCCCATTCAGAGGTCAAGGAACAACTGAAACAATATAAGCAGCTGTTGGTAGAGATGGGTAAGCCCCTAGACAAATGTGTAGATGATAACCTACCTTCAACTTGATCACTCCTAGAAGGAGATATAAAAGCACTGGTTGAGTTAAGACGGGTGGCGGCTACAAAAAAGACATGGGCATGAACAAATGCCTCTAAAATTAGATTATTCTTGCAAAACACCATGAGGGAATATGTGAAAGCCATCAGTTTGGAGGAGCTTAAGCTTCTTGTTCTCAGTAGTGGGAGCGAAAGCTCAACAAACGGTTTTAAATTTTGAATAAAGTTTTGAATCTTGGGGAAGAGGTTATAGTAAGAGGAGACCTCTTAGGCGGAGATAGTTGTAACAATTTGTAATCCTACATATATATTTTGGAGTTGAAGATTGAAATGCTTCAACAGTATGGGAAGGATATAACAGGTATTTAGTCTCCGCTTCTTAGTGTGGTAGAGAAGTAAGAGAAGTTTGTAAGGCAACTGTTAGGAATTTTTGGGCTTAATATAACCAATGTTGGACATATGGAGGAGGACCAGGTACTCTGCCAGTAGGATGCGTATGAGGCATAGTATTTTGCAGCTTTTGCTCAGTTTGATATTGCATTGATGGACATGTATACATATTTGATTACTCAATGTCAACATGTCACAAAAATAATAGAAGAGTTGGAAGGTAGAAGAAAGAATGCAGTGGAGATTTTGAGGAAGTACAAGTTCAAGATTAAACAAGTTGCTAATCCTTCTGCTGAAGTGATTGCATGTATCATTAGCAATTACAAGACCTATAAGAAGAAGTGAAATATAAACATATAGGTGCTAATGATAGCATGACTTTTTGAAGGAGTTTTTGCATGATACCACACTGGGACTTCAACTGCACCTCCAACTTATGCTTTAGTTTTGAGAAACAAATTGCATGACTACGAAAGCCTGTATCATGCAGCACCATCTTCGTAGTGCTCTCTCAGTCCCATTTTTGTAATGGTTAACTGGAGTATTTGGCAGAGACTTGCATGTCAACTGCGGCTCATTGATTTTTAGTTCTTAATTTAGATAGGGTTATTTCCTAGGAAGTAGGACAAAAAATTGGTGCAGGGCACCTAGCTCAAAGTTGTCTTTTCTTGAATTTTAGAGTTTTTGTGTGATTTCAAGTTATTTTATGTTGTAATAAGGTGGAATAATTCCTATGATGCTTTTTGAAGCCATATTTTGGTTGTCCACACTTTTGTTGTGCTCAGGATCCAAAATTGTCATTATCCTGAAATGATGTCAAAATGTCAATTTTTGGTTTGTACCAGGTGGATGCCTGGAAACTTGCTAGAATGTTTGGAAATGGTTTAAATCCATTGTAGGATTCCATTTGAGTGATTTTTAAGGCCTTGAGAGCCTTGGAGTGTGTTTTTGCACTCATAGGTAAAAGTTGTCAAAATTGTCATGACAACTTTTGCATTTTTAGGCTAAAGTTGTCCATGAAGGAAATGGCGTTGGAAGTTGGTTGGAACCAACTTTAAATTGTGTATAAAACCTTCTAAAAATATCCAATATGAGGTTAATCAACTTTTGGTTTTCATTCAATTCATTTGTCAAGGGTTTCCTATGCTTTTTCTCACATTTGGACTATTTTTGCTTTGAATTTCTGATTTTGTATGACCTGTATGGTCTGGTAAGGTGCTCATAGTAGCATAGGAAGTTATAAATTTGTTTTAACTTTCCAACAAGTATAATATGAAGGTTTGAAGTTCTTTGAATCAAAAGTTATCACTGTTTTTGTAATAGTTGCTCACAAACCCTTGAAATTTGGGGTTTTGATTGTGAAAATGCATTTTACCTGAGCATCCATGAATGGAACAAGTTGAAATATATTGGATGGATTGGGTAGGCTCTTTAAATAGGTTAATAGTAGGTGTTTTGTGTTTTTTCAGGCCACAAGGAGGAGAATGGGTGAGATGAACAACACACAAGCTTGTAGCTAGTGTGTGGGGGCAGCAGAGATTGCTCATTTTCAGAGCCATGGAGAACTGATACCTTAGCAAACCATAGTTTTTTGGAAAGGTATATGGGTGTACCAAAAGTATCCAATATTTTTCTATTTGTAGATTTTGACTAGTGAATATTTTGGAGCATATTTTCCAAAACTGCCTGGAAGCCCTAAACCCCTTAAAAATAGCTCGTTTTGAGTTACCCTAGTTGTATGACAAACCCAGATGGGAAAATTTGTGATCTTGTTTAAATTCGAAATGGGTATCTTAATATGTAAAAATATCTAGGGTTTGTTAGGAAATTTTTGGGGAAAAGACCAAAAAGAGTCTCAGAAGGGCTAGTCATTTAGGCCTAATAGCAGCCGGTAGAAGCAAGTTGAAAGCCTAGGGCTTGGGAGGAAGGTGTAGACCTTTATAATGAATAAAATGACCTTGAAAATAACTACAAAACATAACCACAAACTTTGAACATGGTTAGAGTGAAGATCCTTGGCCGAGGTCTTTGGAGCGTAGTTGGAGTTTTGGGAAACTAGTAGGAGACCATCTCAAAATTAGAGATTTGGGGTCAAAACCAACAAGAAACCTCAAGAGGCTATACCTAGGAGGAAAGCCAATATATTTTAGGCCTTGGAGGTCTAAGGAGTATACCCTAACAGGTTACCTTGGAGGATCTTGAGTAGAAGGGTGAGTTGAGGAGTTGGGATGAGTAAGGGTGAATTGGAGAGCTAGGCACAAGATCTCTGCATCAGAGTGGTATCAGAGCCATTCTTTGAAAGATTTGGTGTATGTCAGATTGTGAAGAATCAGAGGAAAATTCAATGCCTCCAAAGGCAATGACTCCAGAAGCCATCCAGTAGATGGTGGCAGAGATGATAGAAGGATTGAAGGATACAGAAAGAAGCAGAGGAACGAGAGAGGAAAAGAAGGAGAAGGGAAAGGTTAAGATAGAATGGGGTGATGAGATTGATGAAGAAGTGGAAGATGGAGAGGAACCAACAATAGTAGCTATGCCTCAAGACCAAAAGTTATTCCTAGATGCAGTCAAATCCATTTCTAAGGACAATCTGGATGGATTACCCACATATGGAGGAAACTTCAATGGAGAAGAGTTGATAGATTGGATAGAAGCTCTCAATAATCACTTTGATTACAAAGAGTTAGCAGAAGAGAAATGAGTTAATGTGGCCAATTTAAGAATGAGAGGATCAGCATTGGTTTGGTGGAATATGATGCAAGAAGAAAGGATACAAGAAGGCAAAAAGAAGATAACTTCATGAGAGCATATGAAGATCAGACTTAAGGCACAATTCCTTCCAGGAGATTATGAAGTTCAAATTCATAAGAGACTACAAAATCTGAAACAAAGGGAGCTAGATGTCAATGCTTACACGGAGGAATTCCATAAACTAAGCCTCAGAGCTAAGAAGCAAGAGAATGAGGTGGAGAAATTGGCTAGATACATGAATGGATTGAGACAAAATATATAAGATGAAATCAGTATCCTTACTCCTGATACCATTCATAAGTGTTTTCAGTTAGCATTAAGGGCAGAAGACAAAATCAAGAGGAGGAGTGAACAAAATCAAAAGTTTAGAGGTGGCGAATCCTTAAGAGGAAGGGGAACTTTTAATAGAGGACAACAAACATCAAGGAATGAAGAAAACTCAAGGCAAGAAGGTCGTGGAGACTCTTCAAGGGGGCCATTTAGAGGATTCTTCAGAGGAAGAAACAATTCTAGGGGCAGATTTGGAAGCTCAGGAAGAGGAAATTCAGTTTTCACTGGTAGATGTTACAATTGTAATCAAGTTGGCCACACAATGGGAAGGTGTCCAGAGAAAGAAATCAGCTCTTCACACTCATACATGGGTGAGAGAAGAACATAATTAGTGCAGGAAGAAGACAATCAAAGTGTGTCTTCCCCTCTCAGCAAGGCAGGCCCAGTGACAGATGGTGAAAGTCTAATGCTAAGGAGGTCTTTGTTGAAGATTCCTCAAGCTCAAGAGCCACCACACAAGAAGAGTTTGTTTAGAAAAACTTGTAAGTCTCAAGGAAAGATTTGCAAAGTGATTGTAGACTCAGGTTCAAGTGAGAATATAATTTCAACTGAAATGGTGGATAAACTCAAGTTAAAGAGGTTGCCACATCTCACTCCCTATAAGGTGTCATGGCTCAACTGGGGCCAACATGCCTTAGTTGATGAGCAAGCATGGGTAGAATATGAGATTGGTGAGTATAAGGACAAGATTTTATGTGATATATTGCCTATGGATGCTTGCCATTTGCTGTTGGGACGTCCATGGCAATTTGATGTAAAAGCTCAACATGATGGAGAAAAGAATAGCTATATCATTATCAAGAATGGTAAGAGGTATCAAATGGATCCATTACCTGATCCAAAAGAGGAAAAAAAAGTAGGATCAAGTGTGATTATGATGAGTGGGAAAGAGTTTCTTAAGGTGATGAAACAAGAAGGAGATCAAGGATATGCTATTGTGCTCAAACCTAGTTAAGAAGGTAAGGCAGATCCAATGGAAGAAGTGCCACAAGAGGTGAAGGGTCTACTCAAAAAATATATAGAAGTAATAGGAGAAGATCTACCTAATTATTTTCCACCAATGAGGGATGTAAATCACCAAATAGATCTGATTCCAGGGGAAAGTTTTCCTAACAAGGCTGCCTACAAAATGACACCTAGTCAAAATGAAGAAATTGCCAAACAAGTGCAGGAGCTCTTGGACAAAGGATTCATCAAAAAGAGTTTGAGTCCATGTGCTGTACCTAATGTCTTAGCACCCAAGAAAGGGGAAAAATGGAGAATGTGTACAGATTCTAGAGCAATCAATAAGATCACTATAAGGTACCAGTTCCCTATGCCAAGGATAGAAGACCTGTTGGACAATCTTGGGGGTACAAGCTACTTCACAAAGGTGGATTTAAAATCAGATTATCATCAGATAAGAATAAGACCAAGGGATGAATGGAAGATAGCCTTTAGGACCAATGCTGGCCTCTATGAGTGGTTGGTCATGCCATTTGGCCTTACCAATGCACCTAGCACCTTTCAAAGGCCCATGAATGAAATTTTGGCTGAGTTCATAGGTAAATTTGTGATTGTGTATCTTGGTGATATTCTAATCTTTAGCAGGTCCAAAGAAGAACATCTCAAGGATGTGGAGATGGTCTTGAAGAAGCTGAAAAAGGCACAACTCAAAATCAACCTTGAAAAGTGTGAGTTTCTCAAGACTGAACTTGTATATCTTGGTTTTGTCATTTCACAAGGTTGTCTAAAAATGGATCCTAGTAAGGTTGAGGAAATCCTTAGTTGGCCTACACCTAAGAATATCAGTGATGTTAGGAGTTTTCATGGGTTAGCATCCTTTTATAGGAAGTTTGTAAGAAACATTAGTCATGTGTGTGCTCCTGTGCTCAATACTATCAAAGGGGGAGTCAAGTGTCAATTTAGGTGGATACAGGAGGCCCAAAAGGGATTTGAGTTGTTGAAAAAGAAGATAGCTGAGTTATCTACCCTTAGGTTACCTGATTTCAATCAGTTATTTACAGTTGAGTGTGATGCTAGTCAAAGAGCAATAGGAGCTGTTTTGAGTCAAGAGGGTCTTCCCATAGCCTTTTTCTCTAAAAAGTTGAATGAAGTAAAACAAAAGTAGTTTGTGTATGACTTGGAGTTGTATGCCATGGTGCAAGCCTTGAAGAAGTGGCATCATTACTTTCTACCCAAAGAGTTTGTGGTCTATACTGACAACCATGCCCTTAGTTTTCTCAATGGACAAGAGAAGTTGAATCAGAAGCACCTCAAGTGGGTAGAATACCTACAATCTTACACCTTCACTATCAAGCATAAGAAGGGCACCTCAAATAAAGTTGCTGATGCACTCAGTAGGAGAGTCATGACCATACAAGAGATTAAATTGCACAGTGTGGGGTTGGAGGAGTTGAGAGACCTCTACAAAGAAGACAAAGATTTTGCTGATATATATGCTACATGTTCTGATTTTTCTAACACTTCTCATGTTTCCTACTCAAAATATATGATACAGGAAGGTTTGTTGTTTACAGGACATCTCCTTTGTATACCCCAATTCTCTATGAGACAAAACATCATTCAAGAGAAACAACAAGGGGGTCTAGGAGGTCGTTTTGGCAATGATAAAACAATGGAACAGGTTAGTCGGTTCTACTATTGGCCCAAGTTGTGATCAGAAGAAAGGAGATTTGTTGAACAATGTGCCATATGTCAGAGAGCAAAAGGATCAGCAAGTAATGCAGGTTTATATCAGCCCTTAGTCATACCCCAAAGGCCTTGGGAATGTTTGAGCATGGACTTTGTGTTGGGTTTACCAAGAACACCAAGAGGATTTGATAGTGTTTATGTGGTGGTAGATAGGTTCAGCAAAATGGCTCACTTCATCCCTTGTAAGAGTACCAATGATGCCACCTATATTGCAGGTCTTTTCTTCAAAGAAATAGTAAGAATCCATGGACTTCCAGTTAGCATTGTGAGTGATAGGGATGTTAAGTTTTTGAGTCACTTCTAGAGAACCTTATGGAAGAAGTTGGGTACTAGACTCTCATTTTCATCGGCCTACCATCCACAATCAGATGGTCAGACTGAGGTGGTCAATAGGTCCTTGGGTAAGCTCCTAAGGTGTCTCACTAAGTAGCATGGTCAGACTTGGGACTTGGTGATCAAGTAAGTAGAGTATGCATACAATGATTCAGTCAACCGGAGCACAGGTAGAAGTCCTTTGAAATTGTTTATGGAATGCGTCCTAGAGGTGTCTTAGAACTTCGTGACATCAGTACAATGACCCAAAAGAGTGCTCAAGGAGAGAGTTTTGCTGAAGGTATTAAGGAAATTCATGACAAAGTACGACAGTCCTTGTAACACAAATCAGAAAAATATAAGGAACAAGCTGATCAATCAAGAAGGAACTTGCAATTTAAGGTTGGAGACTTAGTTTTGGCTTATCTCAGAAAGGAAAGACTTCCAAAAGGATAGAAAACCAAGTTGCTGATGAAGAAGATTGGGCCACTCAAGATTGTGCATAAGTTTGGCCAAAATGCCTATGAGGTTGAACTACCTCCTTCTTTGGCCATATCTCCTATTTTCAATATTTGTGACTTGTATCCCTATAAAGGAGAATCTCAAACCTAGCTCAAAGTTGTCTTTTCTTGAATTTTAGAGTTTTTGTGTGATTTCAAGTTATTTTATGTTGTAATAAGGTGGAATAAGTCCTATGATTCTTTTGAAGCCATAGTTTGGTTGTCCACACTTTTGTTGTGTTCAGGATCCAAAATTGTCATTATCCTGAAATGATGTCAAAATGTCAATTTTTGGTTTGTACTAGGTGGATGCCTTGAAACTTGCTATAATGTTTGGAAATGGTTTAAATCCATTGTAGGATTCCATTTGAGTGATTCTTAAGGCCTTGAGAGCCTTGGAGTGTGTTTTTGCACTCATAGGTAAAAGTTGTCAAAATTGTCATGACACCTTTTGCATTTTTAGGCTAAAGTTGTCCATGAAGGAAATGGCATTGGAAGTTGGTTGGAACCAAATTAAAATTGTGTATAAAACCTTATAAACATATCCAATATGAGGTTAATCAACTTTTGGTTTGCATTCAATTCATTTGCCAAGGGTTTCCTATGCTTTTTCTCACATTTGGACTATTTTTGCTTTGAATTTCTGATTTTGTATGACCTGTATAGTCTGGTACGGTTCTCATAGTAGCATAGGAAGTTATAAATTTGTTTTACCTTTCCAACAAGTATAATATGAAGGTTTGAAGTTCTTTGAATCAAAAGTTATCACTATTTTTGTAATAGTTGCTCACAAACCCTTGAAATTTGGGGTTTTGATTGTGAAAATGCATTTTACTTGAGCATCCATGAATGGAACGAGTTGAAATATATTGGATGGATTGGGTAGGCTCTTTAAATAGGTTTATAGTAGGTGTTTTGTGTTCTTTTAGGCCACAAGGAGGAGAATGGGTGAGATGAACAACACACAAGCTTGTAGCTAGTGTGTGGGGGCAACAGAGATTGCTCATTTTCAGAGCCATGGAGAACTGATACCTTAGAAAACCATAGTGTTTTGGAAAGGTATATGGGTGTAACAAAATCATCCAAGATTTTTCTAGTTGTAGATTTTGACTGGTGAAGATTTTGGAGCATATCTTCCAAAACTGCCCGGAAGCCCTAAACCCCTTAAAAATAGCTTGTTTTGAGTTACCCTAGTTGTATGAAAAACCCAAATGGGAAAGTTTATGATCTTTTTTAACTTTCAAATGGGTATCTTAATATGTAAAAATATCTAGGGGTTGTTAGGAAAGTTTTGGGGAAAAGACTAAAAAACAGTCCCAAAAGGGCTAGTCATTTAGGCCTAATAGCAGCCGGTAGAAGCAAGTTGAAAGCCTAGGGCTTGGGAGGAAGGTACGGAAATTTATAATGAATAAAATGACCTTGAAAATACCTACAAAAAATAACCACAAAATTTGAACATGGTTAGAGTGAAGATCCTTGGCAGAGGTCTTTGGAGCGTAGCTGGAGTTTTGGGAAACTAGTAGGAGACCATCTCAAAATCAGAGATTTGGGGTCAAAACCAACAAGAAACCTCAAGAGGCTATACCTAGGAGGAAAACCAATATATTTTAGGCCTTGGAGGTCTAAGGAGTGTACCCTAACAAGTTACCTTGGAGGAGCTTGAGTAGAAGGGTGAGTTGAGGAGTTGGGGTGAGTAAGGGTGAATTGGAGAGCTAGGCACAAGATCTCTAAATCAAAAACTCTATAAATTGAGGACTTGGATTCATTTTTAAGGGTCCACAAATTGGTGATTTGAGGCCCACTTAGAGATTTTATATTTTTTTGCAGATTGTTATGAACTAGATTATTTTTGTGATACATTCTTTGATGTTAATACAAGCAACAACTTATAGATTGCCTAATCTATGCGTGTGTGCTATTAATTTGTTCTTTGTAGTTTGGTAATGTCTATTGTTTGAAATCAACAACTTGTTTTAGTCTTATATTTATTTCTTTATGAGTCATACTGTGCACGTAAGTGGTGTATGAGGATTACTGGGATAAATGATATTGTGGTGATATTCTTTCCATGAATTTGTGAGGTTGTTGACTTTGCAGGTTCATTGGAGGTCCGTTATTGAATGCTGATTTGGATGATATTGATGATTTTTGGATTGTAGGGTACTTACTAAGTAGCTCATTAAGTTGTTATTGAATTAGTTTTATTGTTATTTTCTTGTTTCCCTATCTTTGCAATTTATTTTGAAAGAGAATCTTAAAGTATAAAATAGAAAACAATGTGGAGTTATTGGAAGTTATTGGGATTTGTTTAACCAACAGGCCCCTTCACAGGTACAACCGCATCAACCATTGAGCTACCCATCACCGTCAAGACCTGACTATAAAGACTTTGGAGTAATTATTTTTTTGAAACTTATTGCTTTTTAGGAGAGGTGGTGACTGTTTACCCAAATTACTTGACTGTTGGTGAGTGTGTCAAAACACCCGTCAATAGACAGTGGCACTAGAAGGAGGGCCAATATACTAATCCCCTCAAATTTCAATCGCATGGGCACACTATGACTTGATATGGTATTCACAAGAGATATACTTTTACCATTCACGCAATCATACTCTTCCACAACTGAGAAGTTGAAGTACTAATCTGGATCATATATCATCTTTTTCTCCGGAGAGGTTTTACAGGGTTCTTAGGAATAATTATTTTCCTTCAAACTTAGTAGAGTTAGGACCCGTGACTAGGAAGAAAAGGAATAAAGGTAAAGGACAACCTTCAACATCTTCACCAACACATTTATCCGAACTCAATGTAGAGGACCAGTTAATCCCTATCCCTCAACCCATCTCTGCACCTTTCGTAGCTCAACATCCACCATCACCACATGCAATGGCCTACTTCAACCAAGATCACATGCCATTGGGAAACATACCTGGAGGAATTCACGACTTGCCTAGGAACCCAGATAAGTTCTGTAGTAAGTTCTACTTTATAGGACCTAGGACTGCAGATGAGCAAATTGGAGCATTCAAGGATGCAGTAGTTCACAATAACGTAGAACATCAAGATATGGTGTGTAGAATCTTCCCATATTCACTTGGGGAAAATGAATATAATTGGTATTTAACCTTGACTGTGAGTTCTATCAATGGATGGGATGTGTTGGAAAAGGTTTTTATTGATCAGTTTCAAGTATATGTTGATCCCCGAACATTGTACCATCAGTTTGCCTCTCTCAAAAAGTTACCAAATGAGCCTTTGACAAATTTTAATACCAACTTTTAAAGGGTGTATAAGAGGTTATAGGCTCCTTATCAAGTGGCAACAAATGTAGCAATTATCTCATACTTAAGAGCCATCGACCCATGGAGTGCCATTTGTATCAAAAAGAGTATGCCAAAAGATCAAAGGAATACCTTGGCAAAGGTTTATTCGTTAGCCATCAATATGGACCAAGAGTTGAATCAAACACCTGGGGGGATTGGATACAAATTACCCATAGGAGTCAATCAAGGGAATTACAACCAACTCCCCAGGGTTCCATCACCTCAACCAGTAGGATCCCCAACAATGAACCCGATGCCAATTTATGCACCTCAACCTTAGGTACAAGGGATGAATCAACAGTTTGTTGCTCAAGCTTTAACTTGGCAGAACAATACTAACACTCCCCCTATCCAAACATAGTATGCTAGTTAGGTACAAGGGACAAATCAATAGTTTGGTAATCCTTGGGCAGTGAACCAAGGCCCAACTACAATGCCTGAGAGTCAAGGGTCACACCTATCCGCTGAAGTAGAGGCATTAAAAAAATGATTTCACAAGCTACTTCAGATTTGAGTCAGCTGAAGATGAATCCACTAGGAGGGTATAACCAGTCCCAAACATACAATAACTAGTGAGGCTACAATAAATAAAGGTATAACTCCAAGATATACAATAGACAATGGAACACAGGTCCAAACAATGGTGGAGTAAACCATGACCATTCTGAAGCAAGAGACAACCCAAATAATACACAAAGTGTTAACCTCGCTGATATGAATCTACTGAATAATTGGTGTAAGTTGCATGATACAACATTGCATTCAGAGGTCAATTGCGCCCAGTTCGAAAAGATTGTTAGGATTTCTCAAGTTGATTCTCAACCGTTAGGGTGCTCCAATGAGGAACCAGAAAAGGTTAATACAACAATGTTGGTTGACACGTTCCTATACAAGGAGTTCCAAGCAGAAGCTGAAGGTGAACCGTGTGTCTATGATACTCAAGCTTTGCAAACCAGAAATAATTACAACCTTGGAAGTCAAGGCAAGGCTCCATTGACAGAACCACCTCCCCCAAAGGGTGGATTTGTACCTCCTGATATGAATGCAAGTAACAATCCTCCATCTCCTAAAGATTTTCAAGGAACACATTCTAGACAAATTCAAGGGAAAGAATATGTTTTGAAAGGATGTTTTGATGTTACTAAGGAAATGGAGAGGACTACAACCACTATGTCCCTAAAGGAGGTACTAAGATATTGCCCCAAATAAAATAAGGCTCTCCTTAAGAAGTTGGAACTACTGGAGTCTCATAGCAATGAGGTTAAGATGGGTGACTTGAATGAAGTAAATGCCAATGTCAGTAATGATGCCATAGAAAAACCACCATTTCTACTCAGTTTGAAAATATGTGGAAAGAATTTACACAACTGTTTGATAGATTCAGGCACATATGGAAATGTAATTCCTTAATCCATATGTCAGAAGCTTGGTCTCAACCCAATGCATGCAAACAACAAGGTGGCACAATTGGATAACACCAAGGTCAATATGGCTGGGGAATTGAAAGACATATACATCCAGTTGGGTGTTGATCCATGCATATCCCCTTATATTGGTATACATGTGGTTGTTATTCCTGAAGTATATGAGATGCTCCTTAGTAGAGATTGGTCAAAAACATTGGGAGGTTACTTCTCTACATGTTTTACATACTTATGGATTCCCTGGAGAGGAGTAAGTAACTAGATCTAAATTGACAGTGAGCCTAAATTGAAGAAGTTGGTCACAAACTATAGAGCTCTTAATGAGGTGGCATATGTAGAAGTGAGTCCAGGAGTCTATAGAGTAGATGAAATTCTCACTTTTTCTGCACCTATAGTTCCCCAGTCCCGCCAAATTGATATGGCAGAACATAAAGAAAGAGTTAAAGATTTTATTGCTAGAATGAAACAAGGGATGTGCCTGTTAGGAGATAATATCAAAATGCAAGATTTATTACTCCCACAATGGTGTAGGATACATCATCAAGAACATTCCAAAATATCCTATATCTTGTGTCAAAATGAAGTTACGAAGTTGATGAGCCCAGTCCCTTGTGAGGATGTTGATTATGTCATCAATATGGAAGAAATTGAAGTTCCAAGCCATGAGGAAGCAATTCCCAAAAAAATGGATGCTATAATAAAAACTTCCCAGCCAGAGAAATGCAAGAAGGAGATATTTATAGTTGAGATTGGCAAGCAAGAGAATGAGGAGATTCCACTCAAGTAGAAGAATGAAGAAACTCAGTCTCTCGTGCAGCTCCAAGTAGAGCAGTCCACTCCCAATACGCTTGAAGTACTCTTGGAACCTATAAATGAACAACCTTAGGTGTTAGAAGACCTTGAACTCAAGAAACAACAAGCACTTTCAGAAACTAATCTTCCTCCATTGATCACTGAACCTAAGCGGAAGAATGTAAAGAAATTGAAGGATGAAATATGGTTTCTAAAGTTTGATGGGTCTAGATCTAAGCAAGGCAGTGGAGCAGGAGTTGAGTTAACAAGTCCCAAAGGGAAGACTTTTCTAGCCTCCTATCGATTCCAATTCCCTCACACTAACAACATGACTGAGTATGAGGCCCTAATTAGAGGACTACTCTTTTCTCATAAGAAGGGAGCCAAATGCTTAAGAGTGCAAGGAGATTCTGAATTGGTGGTTATGCAAGCAAGAAGCCAATATGCATGTCACGACAAAAGGTTAGCTAAATATAGGAATAGAGTATGGGGGTTGGTTGAAGATTTTGATGCTTTCAATATCCAGCTGGTGCCCAGTAAGGTAAATGGAATATCAAATGCATTGGCTGTAGCAGCAAGTACACTAGAACCAGTGAGTCAATCTCCTTTGAAGAGATTTTCTATAGAGCTGGTCTCCACACTTGTTGTGCCTGATAACATCAAACACTTTCAAGTCTTCGAGGATGGTACACACATTCTAGCTTTCCTTGCTAATTCAGGGGATTTTGAAGAACAAACCATTGATGAGAAGGACCGATTAGATGATCTTGATGAAGGGGGTGATGAAGAAATCATAAATTTGCCTACAAATGTCATTCCCAAAGGTATGGTCACTCTAGAGAGGCTTTTTGATTCTGATCCCAGGATAAAAGAGAGATTTCCAATGGATTCAGATGCTGGAAAATATGAACCACATAATATTGGTTCGGAAGGTCAAGAGAAGATAGTGTAAATTGGGAAGATTTGTACTCCCATTGAGAGGGAGAAAATTCTACAAATCTTGGAAGAGTACATTGATTTTATAGCATGGGGATACGAAGATCTGAAAACATTTGATACATTAATCATCACTTATGTTATACCTTTGAAACCCAATATAAAACCATTCAGACATAAGAAAATACCGGTCAATTCATTGATAGAACCCTTTATTTTCAAGGAAGTTCAAAAGCTTCTCGCTGCTAGGATTATTTTCTCAGTACGTCACTCCACCTGGGTTGCCAACTTGGTGCCAGTAAGGAAAAATAATGGGGAAATCCAGCTTTGTGTTGATTTTCACAACCTCAATAAGGCATTAGAAAAGGATAATTACCCACTCCCTTCCCTAGATGAGGTATTACAAGTTGTTAATGATTCACATATGATGTCATTCCTAAATGGTTATTTTGGATATAACCAAGTTTTGGTGAACCATGAAGACCGCATGAAAATAATGTTTACTATGAAGTGGGGAACTTATGCATACCGCAAGATGCCATTTGGGTTAATTAATGTCGGGGCAACATTTCAGAGAGAGATGGATACAACTTTCAAAGACATGATTGGAAAATGTATTATTATATATATGGATGACTTGACTATATTTTCCAAAGTCAGAGGAGATCACCCAGACCACCTCCGCAAAGACTTACAAAGATGTCAAAGATATGGGATATACCTTAATCTCAAAAAGTGTGTGTTTAGGGTGGTTGAAGGGAAGCTCCTCAATCATGTAATATCTGAAAGAGGGTTATCTATAGACCCGGATTGAGTAGATGCATTGTTAAAATTGTAGATGCCTAGAAGTAAAAAGGAGATGGGATCTTTCTTTGGGAAGATCAATTTTGATAGAAAATTTCTCACCGGATTCGCAAAGATAGTCAAGCCACTAAATGAAATGATGAAGAAGGATGCTAAGATTGAATGGATTACAAAACAAGAGATGCGTTCACCCAAATCAAGAGGTCCATTGTAGAAGCTCCTGTACTAACTAGTCCTGACTATACTTTGTTATTTTATATAATTCTTTTGCTTCGTTGCATTCAGGCGTTGCTGTTTTGACACAGAGGCTAGCAAGGGATGAGAAACCCATCGCATTCATGAGCTCCCCTTTTAAGAGTGTTGAGGTGAGATATTCTACTCTTGAGAAACAAGCTTTTTCTTTAGTGAGAGAAGTCAAGAAATTTAGACATTATATCTTGAGGAGCAAAATATACGCAATTGTACTTGATCAAGCAGTTAAGTCACTGCTTATGAAATCAGAGTTTGGAGAATGTCGAGGGAAATGGATGGCTATTTTACAAGAGTTTGATCTAGATATGCATCCAATGAAGTTAGTTAGAGGCCAGGGTCTGTCTCAATCTATGAAAACTGATATCCCTCAAATCCAATACCAACAGTATACGTTGTAGTCATTCACTCAGGACCCATAGTACACTGATTTGGTTTTTATCTTTCTGAATAACAAGTGTCCTGAGGGGTTGACAACCATGCAAAGATGAGATTTAAGGCTCAAAAGTGCCAATTATATGATCAAGGATTTGGCACTTTATAGGAAGAACTACAAAGGTATTTACCTTTGATGTCTTGATCATCAGGAAGCCCTTAAAATGATCGAGGAATTCCATGGGAAGTATGGTACAAGTCATGGATCAGCAGATGCCACTACACATAAGATTTTGAAGGCTGAATATTACTGGCCTAGTATTTTTAAAGATACTCATGAACATGTTCGTCATTGCCATACATACCAAACCGCAACTTCTAGAGAGAGGAATCCCGCCATGCCTCTCCAACCAGTGTTTGAAGTAAGACCATTTGCCCAATTGGCATTGGATTTCGTAGGTGTCATTAATCCTAATTCATCTGCAGGACATAAGTTCATTTTTACAGTAATAGATTATTGCACCCGATGGATGGAGGCCATAGCATGTAGGAATGCTACTATGGAGGTTGTTGTGAAATTAATTGAGGAACACATCGTCACCAGGTTTGTTATGCCATTCACTCTGGAATGTGACAATGACCCCACTTTTACTTCTGCACAATTAATGCAATGGTTGTATGAGTATAAGGTGATATTGAAATTCTCATCTAATTACTATCCACAAGGTAATGGAGTAGCCAAATCCATGAATAAGAATATATTAGATGTAATTAAGAAGCTACTTGAGAAAAATCCCAGGGATTGGCACAATTAGTTGAGGTACGCCTTATGGGCTGATCGAACTAGAGTTAAATCTGCCCTGGGAACTTCTCCGTATTACCTTGCTTATGGGCAAGCCCCTATTTTCCCAATCAATTTACAAATACCTATCCTCCAACTAATGTAAGAACTTGAAATTGAGGACCAGGTATAAGTTCATCTCTGAAATCTATTAAAACTTAAGCATCAAGTAGTTGTTAAGTGATGGTTTGACAAAAGAGCCAAGTGAAAGCCTTTCGGATCTCTGACTTAGTTCTTTTATGGGACAAGACCAAGGAAAAGAAGGGTGATCACTATAACTTTGAGAATTTGTGCTTAGGTCCTTACCAGGTTGTTGAAATTTTAGGGGAGAACACTTTTAGGTTGAGCTCTTTGATTGGAGAACTTGTACCATTGCTTGTCAATGGTCAGTTCCTCAAGCACTATTTTGATTAATCTGTAGTGGAGATCGATCTATTGTACTATAGTATATTACTTGTTTTTGTTTTTGTTTTGTTTGCTTTGTTGCTTGTTTGAGTTTGCATGTTTGTTGCATATTTTTCATTTTTGTTTTGCTACGTTCCTGTTTCGCTTTCTGTCCTGTTTGCTTGTTTGTTTTGGTTATATTTCATTTTGTTGTGTCAGGATACATGTTTATTCTCAAGGATTCTGAAAGGTAGGTGTTCTTTGCATGACAGATTGGAAAATTCTGGGAGACTTCGACTCTTTTCTCTTTACAACTTCATTATTATTTGGTTAATTTTGAAACCTTTGTCTACACTCATACAAGGTGGTATATAATAAGTTTAAATATGATTTGAGTTCTTGATGCTCACTTGGAAGAGGCTAACCTGATTACTTAACACTATCATCACATTAATTTACATCAAAAATTTTTGTAACGTATCAAATGAACTTGCTTCTAAGTGAAAAATCAGAAGTCAGGATGTTTCATGTTTCCCACCATGGTTCCCAACTGAGTGATTGGACTTCAATGTTTGAAAGTTTCTTAAAGGTCGAAAGAAATAACCCCTTTATATTTTATGATGTTTTAAAAAAATGAAAGAGAAAAGAAATGATCCACTTAAAGCAACTAAACTTGGGTGTTTCAAGTAATCTCCACTAGGGCTATGGATGTCTGGTTGGCAGTGGAGCACTGCTTGATGGGAGCCAGATGTATCTCTGTCGGGGCTATGAACGCCCGACTGGCAGAAAAGCTATGCCTGGGATAACCTTGCATGAAACACACTGGTTGACTTCACCTACGTACCTTGGGCTCAATTTACTTTGTTTGTCTTCATTATCAAGAATGATGGAGTAATAAATCATGCACACACACTTAAGAGTTAATCTCATTCAGTTATGTACTTAGTTGTTTGTTCATTGGTTCACTCATCTTTTCTCTCTTATACATCCTTTTGAATGATAGTAGCCTTGGGCGTTAGGTTATATTAGAGATTTTGAAGTTCTAAAATGCCTAGATTCATTTTTCCCAGATAGTCACCATTTGTTATTCCTAGCATACCTAACTCCATTAGTTTCCTTTTCTTGAAAATATGGGTCCCTCTTTTTTCTTCTTGTAGCTTAGTTTTTTTAGTTTTTGCTTTGACACTTCAGAACCCCGGATCCTTCGAGTCACGAGGTGTCCTTTTGTTGAAGTCCTACCATGGAACCCCAGAGTCCCAAGGTAGGCATTTGTCTTTGGTTGTGTTTTAACCTTGGAACCTCGGAGCCCCAGAGTTCTGAGGTAGGTTTTTTGTTTTTGGTCTTTGTCACACCCTCAGAACCCCAGAACCCCAGAGTCCCGAAGTCATGTCTTGTCTCTTTTTATCATTGAAGCCTCAGAAGTCTGGAGTCCCAGAATTTTGAGTTCTTCATGTTTTGTTGGTAGTCACTTCAGAACCCCGGAACCCCGGAGTCTCGAAGTTGTGTTGTCTTTGGCACCCCAGAACTCTGGAGCCCCAGAGTCTCGAGGTGCCCTTGCTTTTTCAAACTCTGGAACCCCAGAGTCTCGAGGTCTGTTTGTGGTTTTTGGCTTTTTGAGTTTCACCTTAGAAGTTTGGAACCCTGGACTCCCAAGGTCATGTTTAAGTCGACTGTACGGATGGAAAATCGGGGGTATATATAGAGGAAATGAACTCTTTTGAGCTCATTTGTGCATTGAAGTTTTCCGATTTCCTTGCTCTCCCTCCCAACTTCATACCTCCATATCACCGAGTTTTCGAGGGATTTCTTCTATCATGTTGGTGAATTTATTTTCTCTCTTTGTGTTTTCCATTTTAGATCTTTTAGTTTTTTAGCTTAGAATTTTTTTTTTTAGTTTTTCTCGTTCTGAGTGTTCGTTTTCTTCCACGTCCCTTAGGGTTTTCTCACCTCGGAACCCTGGAACTCCAGAGTTTCGGGCTTGGTTGTTGTTTTCACCTCAGAACTCCAAAACCCTGGAGTCCTAAGGTTGATCTTTTTGGATTGTGCTTTCATCCCAGAACCCTGGATCTTCGGAGTTCTGGACCATCCCTTTTGACCAATTTATGAACTACACCTAACCTCAGAACCGTGAAACCTCAAAGTTCCGAAGTTCTTTCCTCTTGGGCCATTGTTTTAACTTGGAACCCTAAAGTCCTAGAGTTCCGGAGCATCGCTTAGGCCATTATTTGAACTACCCTGGGACTTCAGGTCCTTGAAGTCCCGAATGAGTTGTGCACTTAGTCCACCCTAGAACCCCAGAGGTTCGGGTTTATTATTTTAGCCTTGTCTTACACAAGAACCCCGGAACCCCGGAGTCCTGGGTTCCACTATTTTGGTCCACCTCAAAATTTCAGAACCCCAAAGTTCCTGGTCATGTTTTTAGCCCATCCTCACCTCAGAACCCCGGAGTTCTGAGGTTAGTTGTTTGAGAAAGAGTTTTCCCACCCCGAAACCCTGGAGTCCCAAGGTCTCGAACTTGGTAATAAAATTGATATATTTGATGTGTGATAGGCTAATTTGTGGTTTTTTCTTGCAGATCAAAAAAATAAGATGGACCCAACTTCCAGCAAGAAGGCAAGGAATTGGATAGATTCCTCGCAACCATGAAGTACCATTATCAGGGGCAGGTTTATGTTTCAAAATTGGATGATCAAATCAAATGGGTAATTGATTCAGAGGTAGGACATGTTGAAGTAGAAGACATTGCAACACAATTGGATAAACCTAGACTAGAGGCTCCTTACAGGAGGATCAAGAGATCAGGGCTGGTAGAAGCAACTATTTTTTCCTCAATTCATCCAAGCCCCTGAATTCATTATGATCATGGCACACTTCTACAATGCAGACACTAGGAAGTGCACTGATGCCCAAGAAAGGACAATAATAGATTTATCTGCTGATATGCTGGGATATGTGTTCAGTATTCCTTCAAGAGAGGAGATGTTGTTAACAACTAAAGAAGAAGTCATTGAAGCAATTACAAGACCTATAAAAAGAAGTGAAAGATAAACATATAGTTGCTAATGATAGCATGACTTTTTGAAGGAGTTTTTGCATGATACCACACTGGGACTTCAACTATACGTGCAAATTACACTTTAGTTTTGATAATTTTTTTGCATGACTATGAAAGCCTGGCTCATGCAACACCGTCTTCATAGTGCTCTCTCAGTCCTAGTTTTGTAATGGTTAACTAAAGTCTTAGGTAGAGACTTGCATGTCAACTGCAACTCATTTCTTTTTAGTTCTTAATTTAGATAGGGTTATTTCCTAGGAAGTAGGACAAGAAACTCTATAAATTGAGGAGTTGGATTCATTTGCAAGGGTCCACAAATTGATGATTTGAGGCCCACTTAGAGATTTTAGATTATTTTTTGCAGATTTTTATGAACTAGATTATTTTTGTGATACATTATTTGAAGTTAATACAAGAAATAACTTATAGATTTTCTGATCTATGCGTGTATGCTATTAATTTGTTCTTTGTAGTCTGGTAATGTCTATTGTTTGAAATCAGCAACTTGTTCTAGTCTTATTTTTAATTCTTTATGAGTCATACTGCGCACGTAAGTGGTGTATGAGGATTAGTAGGATAGACGATATTGTGGTGATATTATTTCCAAGAATTTGTGAGGTTACTGACTTTACAGGTTCATTAGAGGTCTATTATTGAATATTGATTTGGATAATATTGATGGTTTTTGGATTGCAAGGTACTTACTAAGTAGCTCATTAAGTTGTTATTGAATTAGTTTCATTGTTATTTTCTTGTTTCCCTATCTTTGTAGTTTATTTCGAAAGAGAATCTTAAAGCATAAAATACAAAAAATTGGAGTTATTGGAAGTTATTGGGATTCGTTTAACCAACAGGCTCCTTCACAGGTACAACCGCATCAACCATTGAGCTACCCATCACCGTCAAGAGTCGACTATAGAGAACTTGTAGTAATTTGTTTTTTGGAACTTATTGCTTTTCAAGAGAGGTGGTGAGTGTTTACACAAATTACTTGACTGTTGGTGAGTTTGTCAAAACACCTGTCAACATGATCATTTTTTAATTTTTAGGATTTTGGTGTTTTTTTTTTTTTTGCGATTTCTTCAAGTCATTTTATGAATGTTTTTGGACGTTTTTTAAGGACTTTTATGAATGTTTTTGGTCTTTTTTCATGACATTTTATGAATGTTTTTGACTTGTCTTTAGGACATTATTTGTTTTTTAAATTTTTTTATCAAGATATTATTTAGATTTTTAATTTTGTTTTAAGGATATTTTGCAATTTTTTAGGTTTTATTGGAAAATGTATTTATTTGGCGTCAATATATAGCAAGGTAGGGACATTATGGATGGATGAATGGACTAGCGGAATGGAAATGGATAGAGGACAAAAATAATGGGATTTTATAATGGCATCAAAGTTGTGTTGGTTGCCAAGGACTATTCAATGATGGGATAACATGTTTTTGCCAAGCTAAGGGATTGGACATAACTATAATGCCCACCAAGAATACCATAGAGAAACTAACCAACTAACTAGAAAATAGAGATGATTTTTTTTAATAGTTACATCAACATAAGAAACCCACAAAATATATGTGATAAACAAACACAATCTTATAACTTAAATGCACAAATAGAAAAATTACAATATCTACATTGCATTCCCTAGGGTAACTCAACGTCAGCACTCAAGCACAACATAAAGATATGAATATCATTAACTGACATTGATACAAGATTTTCCTCTACTAATACCAATGTACATTTCAAAACTTAAACATAGGAAAATAACCACATAATCCCTTGAATTTCTCATGAATTATATCATAAAAAACACTTCTAACATAATAGGTTCATTTTAATGCGCAAATGTCAAATGTTCCTAAGTTAATATTTCTAACAACTATAAATTCCATGCAATTCTATAGCATAGTCTAAATGATTACTAATAGAAGGATAAAATTGAATATTACATGTAATTCATCTCACACAAGGTAATCATCTCAAATATACAATATTTGCTTTAATAGAAGATCATAGTATAATAACTACACAAATAACATCTAAGTTACATAATTATAATGATATCTCTTATCATATATAATAGATCATAACTATCCCAAGAATTCCATAGTACAAGAGCTGAAAGATGTAGAATCCTCAATTACACACACACACATTAAATGGAGAGAATCACAATGGAAGAAGGCATCAGACCACATGACCATGTGGAACCAAAAAGGTTCAACCCCCATGTTCTAGAGAATGACATAAGATTCCACACACACTCTAAATCTAGGATAACACCTAACCTCTAACGAATACATATATACACAAGGAATAAACACAAACAAGAACCAAATACAATAAGGCATAGGCTCAACTCAAAACACAAAATCACCAGAGGCTTCCATAAAACACAAAGATTGAGGTAATAGGACACATATAGGGAAGAGTGTCATCTCATGCCATCAACATGGATTATCCTGGCAGTCCAACCCTCTCCAAACTCTAGACCCTAGCTCCCATTTGCTGCACATGTAGAACTGACTCAACCTTTTGTGAGGACAAGGGAGTATAGTCATGCCAACAAGATCTTCCCAATCTCATCCCGAGCCTATACTATCACTCTAGACCACGAGTGGGGTACCACTATTATATTGCTTAATGTGAAGAACTACCAAACCCACCTAAATTAATTAATTAAAATTATCACTTAATTACGACACTTCCAATGGGATATCCTGGCAGCTACTTGGGGGCCCTAACACCCACTTGGAAGCCACTCCCCCTATCATGTTCCTAACACCTAGGGTAAAAACATAAATATAAAGAATCACATGATAAACACATAATACATTATAAAAAGGATCCATATCAAAATCTAAATTCTTAATAACTTTTGATCATTAACAAAATAAATTTGATCCTTTTAACCATATTCCAAATAATCCATCACAACAATCAAGAACGCAAATCTAGTAATACAATTATATAAATAAACAATAAATTCTTCAAGATGCAAATATCAAAAATTGAAAAAAGACATCACAAAAAGACATAAAAACCCCCAAAAAAGCCTTTGGTCTGACCCAACTCGATATAGACTACAAAATCAATCTAAAAAGTCAAATAGAGAATCAACATTTTTACAAAATCTATTGGTGCATTTCCTCATACATTTGGCGCCTTTACATAATCTTCTGGCGCTTTTACAACCTAGAACAATGCATATACAACATAAAATGACACATATAAAACATACAATGGTGCATAAAATACACAAAATAGTGCCTTCATCAAATAATATAGCACTTTCATTAACTAGATTAGCACATATAGCATATAAATTAGTGCATATGTGATAGAAGTAAAACTCGACTAACAAAAGATGTATAATTTTGACTAACTAAAAACACGTTTGAAACAGTTTCCAACCTGGACTAAATACAAACATAAGTGTTTTGCGACCATCACATGACTCAACAATAGAAAATATAATTTTACAAAGTCGTAATACAAATATTGACAGATTGAAAACCAAACAATACATAGAATATACAGAATACACATAGTATATAGAAGACGCCTCCAAACACACACAATATCCAAAGAAAATAATAACAAACATAAGTCTTTTATAAAATTACCAGACATAAAGAAGAAAACACATAATGCCCAGAATGAACAATAGACATTTTCAATCACGCAACAACATACAAGCTCTTCCTTTCAAAAACATAATGTATAAATGAATTGACATCTTGAATCATCGACCTGAAAAAATGAAGAATGGACAATAAAACTTGAAGAGGATAGATGTCGAACAAATTTGAAGATGCCCAAAGATCCACCAACCAACAAGCTCCTTCAATGCACACACAACAAATATGCAAATTCAAAAGCAGCTCCAACCACTTCAAGATACACAAAAATCATCTTCCAACACAAGATCAAAATCCAAAACTCTCCCAAAAAAATTCACGACAAAAAACCCATTTTTAGCAAAATTGCATAATAATAATGAATATCCTCACAATAAGCATAATAATCATAATAATATAATCATAACAACCATTCTCAAAATATGAGAAAATAAAATTAAATAAAAACCACCAATAACCAAGAATAAAATGGAGTAAGTAAATAAACAAACAAACAAACAAACAAACAAACAAACAAACAAATAAATAAATAGACCAATAAATAAATGCAAGGGAGGAATGTACAAACTCTTATCAAATGGATTTGGACATAAATCTTGTTGCGTGTATAACTTTTTTGTCCCCTTAGTTTGTAGTGCCTCAACTTGTCATTGCAACTTCTTGATTTGTTGCACTAATGCATCGGATTGTGAGGGTTTTGGAAGTTCATAATTTATCCTTGCATGTCCTCTTTGTCAATACACAGTGCCTCCAAATGGTTTTTGATGTTTTGAGACTATTGTCATTGGCGTCTCTAGTATACATGCATTTTGGTATTTCTCTTGTTGTTCCGACACTGCCATGTTTTGATATTGAACATTTTGTTGTACTTGTTGAGATGGGATTTCCATCCACGTTTGGGGTTGATACTATCCCATAGATTGTTGAAATTGTGCATGTGGTTGATAGTAAACATTTTCTCGTTGTTGTTGTTTTTGAGCCACATAATGGCTATATTTCCCTTGTTGTGCATATTGAGGCACATGATATTGTTGGTGTTGATGTTGTTGATATTCATTTGGGATTTGTTAATTTTGAACCATATTTTGTTGTTGTCCTAGTACATACCCAAATATCTTCAAGAAATATTGTGTGTGATATTTGGTCCCTTTCTATTGTTTCACCTTTACATGTGATATTGCAACTTTGTTAACTTGTTGTGCAGTGTGTCCAAACGATTGTTGTTGCAAGTTCGCATTCACTTGTGACAGTGCAGAAGCTATTGTTGCATGTTGTTTAGTGTGATGTGATATCTTTGTTGTGCACTATTCATTTGCACATTTGAAGGTACCTATTATGATTCTTGATTTTGCATTTGTACATTATTATTTGTTTATTGTGTTGCCATGATAGATGGTCCCGTTGACAAATTTTGGGTTGTTTGTGCATAATTTGTCACATATGTTGAACTTGATTGCACATCAGTATCCTGGTGTGTCATGGGTTTGGTCTAAATATCGAGGATATGAGGCATACTTGTAATGAAATGTTCTTGCATCTTTGGTTGTGAACCAACTTGAGGAACTTTAGATGCATTTTGTTGTGTTGCATTTGTCAATGTTTTTGGTATCACCGTTTGGTCTTGCACAAATGGAATGTATTAAACAATGGATTATTAAATGTTTCAAATGTTGGCTTTGGAGGAATGTTCACACTTAAAATATTAGATGCATGTTTCTCAAGGAGCATAGTTGGAGCCTCTTGTTACAAATTAACTTCATTTTGAGGAGGCTCAAGATTTATAGGATTGTTTGTCTCATGTTGAACTTGAATATTAGTTTGATAATTTCAAGTTGTGGAAAAATTCCCTTGGATCATACTCCAATATTTATTGGGAAACATTTGAAACATATTTCTCATGAATTTATCCATTTTTCTGGTCATTTTGGGATTGTTGACAATTGTATCGAAATCTATAGAAGTGTCTGAATATGACGATGAATCCGATTGATCATTTGGGCCAATTTCTTGTTGAAGGTTCTCAATTGATCCAAAGCCTTGTAAAAGATTTATTTCTCCATATTATGTTGATGGTTGTTGGACATGTTCTTGGTTCAATTGATTAATGTCAAATGGTGCATTCCCTGATGGTGATTGTAGTACACTTCCACATCTTGGTTTCATTGGCACAAAGATGGGTTCATAGTATGGTGGTGGTCCTAGTTGTACCATCAAATATGATGGTAATGTGTTTCTTGGATGACCCACATTAGAATCAAGTGGTTGGGGTTGATATTGCAAAATTTGTGTGTTTGGTACATTATCCATTAGAAAAGACATGGCTTGATACGTAGATTCTTGTGATTTCTTGGACTTAGATCTTATTTCAATTGGAATGCCACTATGCAATGTTTTTTGGGATATTTGGATTTTGGAATGATAATGGTATGCAACTAATGAATTTGAAAATGCAACCTAAAAGGACAATAATGCAACTTATGTTTATGTTGTTTTGTGTTTTTGGATGATAATGAAATGCAACCAAGTTCAACCTTAAAAGATGATAATGCAATCTAGGACAAGAATACAATCTATTTTTTTTGGAGTTTTGAATTTTTGGGTGACAATGATATGCGATTAAATGGAGTCTTAGAAAATGACGATGCAATCTACGACAAGAACGCGACCTAAGTTTTTTGAATTTTTCAAAAATTAGACAAACTTTTGGAATGCAAAGATAAAGATGCAACCTTGGGAAATTGAAATGAAGTCAAGACCTTAATTAACAAAAGGACAAAGGAAGAAAATGATGATAGGAAAAATGACAATGTCTCACCTATTGCTTGGATACTAAGCTAGGTTTGACATGCTAATGTTGATAAAAGGACAAATTTTGAACAAGGTAAAGACTCCCTAGCAACAACTTAGGGTATGATCTAAAGTTTTTTATTTTCTAAGAATGGCAAAACCTAATTTTGAGACTAAACGCAAGAAAGGAAATGATAATGATAAGACCTAAGGATATGAGATGGATATGAAATAATAACTCCACCTAGGACAAAAATAGGGTTTAGGAACATGTAATGACAAAGGTAATGCAATAAGGATATATGAGGACCAATGATTTGGAATATGAAAATTTACCCAAAGGCAAGACCGAATTTTGAGATAATGAAGTCAATTCAAGGAAAATGAATGATCAAAACCTAGGAAATGGAATTTAAAACCTAGATGCCAAAGGGGACTATGACAATGTAAAAATACTATTACGAAGATGATGAATATGTCCTAAGACCTAAGTTTGGACCATGCAAAACCTAGCCTATAATGACATAGATTTTGAATCCAAGGAGTCAAATTGTTTCATAAGCCATGTTATTGAGATCTTTTGAAGTTGGAAGATAGCTTGGATTACTTTGAGACAAGTTTTAACTTTTGAAATCTTTGTTTGAATCTTGTGACAAAGGTTGTTTGTGTCTTGATTTAATATGAACCTTTGCTTTAATGTGATGTTTATCTTGAAATGATATTTTTGATTTGTTTAACAAACATAGAAGAGAAACTGGCTATTTGACTTGTTGCATGAAATAAAAGCACATTCAATTACGATCCTAAAGTTTGGCAAGGGAAATATTTGGTGGATTTCCACTGCGGATAAATCTGAGCCACACTTATTTAGAACAAATAGCCTATAAGTTTGGTGATTTTGGTTCCCCCACCACAACACACACTTCTCGTGTACACCAAACTTTGAATTCCTAAAGATTTGAAGTTCTACGGGAATTTTCTATCTCAATTTTGAACTGTGAGATTGTGGGACGACTTCAAAGGTCCAACCTCTCATGCCAACAAATATAGGGATTTTGGACTTATAAAATAGTTTGGCTCTTAGTAAGGGCATTCATTCAGGTGGCCATACGTGCGATATTTTTCTCAATTAAGAGGCCTCTCAGCCCTTGCAAGTTTTTACCTATCACACAGATATTGAGGGAGAATGATATCTGTATGATACATTGGCACATATTGCTTGTGACTTTCGTCACACACATTTTTTTATAGTGGATCAAAAGTAGCTTGGGATTAGCTTGTTACCACTTGGGTAGTTCCATCTCACCTAACCTTAAGGGCTTCTCAAGAGGCAGGCCCTCTAACAAAGAAAGCTTGAGCTGTTGGCATTTGCATGAAGATTGCAGTAATGATATGTTATGTTATCATTGATGTCAATTAAACCGGTAATGATATTGTTGTAATATTGTTACTGTAATCGGTAGGAAGAATTTGTGAGGAGAATCGGTAATCAGTGTAAACCTTATCTATTATAACCAGTAAACCCTACCTGTTGTTTTTGATAAACCTTAACTAATTAAGTTTGGTGAATTGGTTTTATTGGTTTATAATTTGATGATGATAGGTAATGATGATGACGCACATGATAATTGTATGAAGATAATTCCAAGAGATTTTGGCGAGTTGTTGTAATGGTTTTTGTCTAGGGAATCAGAAAATATATTGCATCTAATGCAAAGTGCATGATGAGTTACTAAGTTCAATGAAGCGGTGATCAAGGAGCGATCAAGGTTTTCTTGATTGATGTGCAAAGATTGCTATGTAATCCAACGGTCATACTTGAACTGAATTTGTTTGTAATCTCAATGAGAGTTAGGTTTTTGTTGTGTTACCGACCTGATTGATTTGTATTTAAGGTCGATGAAGTTGTTTAGTTTAAGGGAGTTGGCAAAGAGAAAGACACAATTCAATTGAGTGTGTGGCTGCCAAATCAGATGATGTATCTACAATTTGAGTAAAGGCAGACATGAGCATGAAATGGATCTGATCAAACAAGTGTAGTACTATTCAAACAAATCAACAAACTCCTGTTGTTTTCTAACAATTACAACAAAATTCAAATCCCCTAACTGGGTAAGCTCTAACAAGCTTGGTGCTATTAAAATCCTCTAACAAGGTGGTCCATTAGATTGGATTTTCAAATCCTCTACCGAGGTTACTCTTTACAGGGTATCGCTTCTAACAAGGCATTTGTAGTCAATCCCTTAACTGGGTGATTCCTAATAGGATAAATTCTTAACATGACTTTTTGTAAAGCTTTAATAGGCTAGGCTCCTAACAGGGTGAACTTCAGAAGAGTTCAGATATTATCTTGTGAGTCTCATCTCATCATGGTTTTTACCTATTTGGGTTTCCACATAAAAAATATTTGTGTCAAGTGGTGAATGTTTTTGTGGTTATGTTTTCATGGTTGATTTACTTAACTACTTAACTTTTTTTGATAAGTCATGATAACCAGAAGTATTGAGATATGAAGAAGTTGTTTATTGTTAATTTGCTGTAACAGACAATCGGTTTATCTTATGAGTTTTTATCTTGACAGAGTTATTATTCTAAGTTTACTTTGAGAGATTGGATGGTGAAGTTTATTATCATTTTTTCTATCTACTGATTCACCCCCCCTCTCAGTAGTTGACTAGATACTTATTCTTTCATCATACCATCAATTGGTATTAGAGCAATTCAGGTCCTCTAAGGTCTAAGCCTAACAACTTGAGGTAAAGATCTACTGATCATAATGAAGAAGGAAGGTCCGAAGTTTAATAGAGAGAACTATAGGATATGGAGTGAAATAATGAAAATTTATATCAAGAGTCTGGGAAGTCAGTATTGGGAGCATGTCGATACTAAGTATGTTGCACCTACTGGGATGTTGACTAATGATCAGAAGAAAGAGAAACAATAAAATCATCAAGCGTTGGAGGCTATTATCAGTTCTTTGTTTGATGCAAAGTATGTATATGTTCATGGTCTTGAAACTGCATATGAGGTATGGAAAAAACTTGAAGAGATTTATAGCTATGATGAACACGTTAAGATTGCTAAAGAGGAGAGTCTAAGAGGAAAGTTTGATGACATGCAGATGGCTGAAGGTGAGAATATCCACCAGTATGGTCAAAGGATAAAAGAGATAGTCAGTGAAATTAAGAGTGCATGAGGTAAAGTGGAAGATTCCATAGTGATCAGTAAGGTACTGAGAACCCTGCTATCGGTCTACGCTATCAGAGTTACAGCTATTCAGGAGCTGAAGTCCATTGACAAAACTAAGGTAGCTCTTGAATTCATCATTGGCAAGCTTACTGCTTTTGAATTAAATGATTATGATGGTAGTGTATAGAAATCCAAGTCTGCATTTAAAGCTTTTGTTTCTAACCCATCTGTGAGGAAAAGTAGAGATGCCAGTCATAGTTATGAATCCAAATCCAACAAAGAAGCTAATGATGAAGATAGTTTAGTTGAGCTTGAAGCATTGTTGGCCAAATGGTTGTCTAGAGGTATAGGTAAATATAAAGGCAAATTACCTTTAAAATGTTTTGCATGCAACAAGATTGGACACATTGCTGCTAATTGTCCTAATGGTGATAATGAGCACAAATGAGAGAAATTCAAGAAGTACAAGGGTAAAGGCAAAATAGATTGTCTTGTTGTTGTTGATGGTGGTATCATTGGTGAGGAATTTGATGGTGATGCTAATGAAGACAATGTGTTTGTAGCCATTAAAGAAGAGATGTCAGACTAGAAGGCATTAGTATCCAGGATGGATAACTCTGATGATTGGATCATTGATAGTGGTTGTGCACATCACATGACTAGTGATCGGAGAAAATTTATTTCTCTGAAGGAATTTGATGGCGGAGTTGTAAGATTTGGTAATGACTCACCTTGCATGGTTAAAGGTAAGGGAACTATTTCTCTTAATGGAAAGAGTAGTGCAGATGATGTCTACTGGGTTGAAGGTCTAAAGAACAATCTTTTGAGTGTGGCAAAACTCAATGATAGATGATAGCCATTGGAATTTAAAAATGGTATGTGTAAGATCTATGACAATAAAGGTGAACTGATTGCAACCGGGAAGAAAACTAAAGGTAACTTGTTTCATCTTAATCCTAAAGTCAGCAACTGTTTAATTGCAAAGATAGATGATAGTTGGCTTTGGCATAGGAGATTTTGTCATATAAACTTAGATAACATTGTTAAAGTGAGTAAGTCCAAGACAGTGAGAGGTTTGCCTGAGTTAGACAAACCGGTTAATGCTCTGTGCAAAGAATGTCAGCTGGGAAAGATGACATCCTCAAATTTCAAGAGAAAATCTTTTTTAGTTGAACATTTGTTAGATTTGGTTCATACAAATCTTTATGGACCATTAAGAATAAAAAGTATTCAAGGTGATAGATATTTCATGATCTTCACTGATGATTGCTCAAGGACGATGTGGGTCACATTCTTGAAGGATAAGATTAAAGCTTTTGGTAAGTTCAAGGCATTCAGGGCCTTAGCTGAGAAAGAGAGTGGTAAGAAGATAAAGTGTCTGAGGACAGATCAGGGCGGTGAATTTACTTTTGAGGAATTCACTAGGTATTGTGAAGAAAATGGTATCAAACGACAACTTTTTGCACCAAGGACACCACAACAGAATGGTATCACAGAGAGAAACAACTGGTCAGTTGTTGAAGCTTATAGGATGATGTTGATACAAGGAGGTGTAGCGAAAACTTTCTGGAGAGAAGCTGTTAGCACAACTGTCTACACTATGAACCAGATTCCGGTAAAGAGAGGTAAGGATAAGACTCCTTATGAAATATGGTATGGTAGATCACCCGATGTTAGTTATTTCAGAACATTTGGAAGCAAATGTTTTATTGAGAAAGGTGATTATGTTAGCAAATTTGAGGCTAAAAGTGATGAAGGTATATTTCTTGGCTATTCCACCAAGAGTAAAGCCTGCAAGTGTTTTAACAATCGGACACAAAGAATTGTTGAAAGTGCTGATGTTCGAGTGGATGAATTTCCTAAAGTCTCAGAGGAAACCATTTCAGAGAAAAAGGAGGAAGATCCTTGCATTTTATTTTTGGAACTAGAAACTGTGAAATCTGAAACTGGCAAAGCAAATATTGATGTACCAGTCCAACCGAAATAGATAAATTTAGAAGAAGATGATGATAATGAAGAAGCTGAACCTGAAGATAATGATCATGTTATTCCAAGATATGTGAGACTAAGTCACAATCCTAAATAGATTATTGGGGATAAGGATGCTGGAGTACTAACCAGAAGAAGAATCGGAGAAAATTATTGCATGATCTCCACTATTGAACCAAGAGTTGCTAAGGAAGCATTTGGTGATGATCATTGGGTTAAAGCTATGGAGGAGGAATTAGATCAAATTGAGAAGAAAAACACATGGACCTTGGTACCCTGATCAGTAAATAAAAATGTGATAGGAACTAAGTGGGTTTTTAGGAACAAGTTGAATGAAGATGGTGTTGTGGTTCACAATAAAGCTAGGTTGGTTTGCAAAGGTTATGCACAAGAGGAAGGAGAAGACTATGGTGAGACTTTTGCACCACTGGCAAGACTAGAAAGTGTCAGAACTTTACTTGCATTTACAATAGACAAGAAATTCAAGGTATACCGGATGGATGTTAAGTCAACGTTTTTGAATGGGATACTTGAAGAAGATGTATACATTGAGTAGCCAGATGGTTATGCTCTAACTGATAAGGAAGACGTGGTATGTAGATTGCATAAAGCTTTGTATGGATTAAAGAAGGCACCTAGGGCATGGTATGAAAGGCTTCATACACATCCTATGAAGATAGGCTTTCTAAGAACTAGTGATGATAATAACATATATCTCACATATGAAGGAGATAAAAAACTAGTCAGCAAAGTATTTGTTAATGATATCATATTTGAAGGTAATGATGACATGAGCAACCATTTTGTGGATGAAATGAAAAATGAGTTTGAAATGTCTTTAGTGGGGGAAATAAATTTTTTCATAGGCTTGCAAGTACAACAAATGAAGAATGGTATTTTCATCACACAATCAAAGTATGTGAAAGAGGTCTTGAAGACATTTGGCATGAGTGATTGTAAACTACTTGGGACACCTATGGTTACAGGTTGTAAGTTGTCTAAGGAAGATGAGTCCAAATCTGTTGATGAGAAGGAATACAGGTCAATGATTAGAAAATTGCACTATGTTGTTCACAACAAACTGACATAGCTCATGCAGTTGGCATAGTTACTAGATTTCAGAAGAATCCTAAGGAAACACATTTGATAGCAAGAAAAATTATTTTTAGATAATTGAAAGGTATTGTTGATTATGAGTTATGGTATCCATATGGAGGAAATTTTGACTTGAAGGTGTACACAGATGCAAATTGGGCAGGAAATGTTGATGACTGGAAAAGCACAACCAGTGGAGCATTTTTTCTCGAAGGAAGGCTTGTTTCATGGAGTAGTAGGAAGCAGAGTTGTACTTCAAAATCTACTACTGAAGTTGATTATGTTGTAGCTTACATGAATTGCACACAGGCTATATGGATGAGGCACATTTTGGAAGATTTTAAGATGAACATTTCAGAACCTATAAAGATTTTATGTGATAACACAAGTGCCATAAATATTTCCAAGAACCCTGTTTTGAACGCACAAACCAAGCATATTGAATTGAAGTATCATTTCTTGAGGGAAAAAGTTCAGTGTAAAGATGTTATCTTGGAGGATGTTTCTACCAAGGAGGAACTTGCAGATATTTTTACTAAACCTCTACCTAAGACTACTTTTGAGTATCTTAGATGTTAGTTAGGGGTTGTCCCTCTTCATGAAGCTAGTTAAGTATGATGTAGATTACGTTAGTCTTGGAATTACTAGCGGAGGATTGGTGTAAAAGTGGTGAATACTTGGTAATGTAAACCAGGATTCCTATTCACAATCACGTAACAATCAATGGCATTGATATTTGTAATGCCATCAATGCCAAAGGGGGACATTGTTGGCATTTGCATGATGATTACATTAATGATATGTTATGTTGTCATTGATGTCAATTAAACTGGTAATGATATTGTTGTAATATTGTTACTGTAACCGGTAGGAAGAATTTATGAGGAGAACCGATAACCAGTGTAACAATGTAAACCTTATCTATTGTTGTAACTGGTAAACCCTACCTGTTGTAATTAAGTTCAATGAAGCAGTGATAAAGAAGTGATCAAGGTTTTCTTGATTGATGTGAAGATATTGCTATGTAATCCAATGATCATACTTGAACCGAATTTATTTGTAATCTTGATGAGAGTTAGGTTTTTATTGTGTTACCGACCTGATTGATTTGTATTTAAGGTCGATGAAGTTGTTTCATTTAAGGGAGTTGGCAAAGAGATCCACACAGTTTAGTTGAGTGTGTAGTTGCCGAACCGGATGATGTATCTACAGTTTGAGTAAAGGCAGATAGGAGCATGAAATGGATCTGATCAAGAAACTGTAGTGCTATTCAGATAGATCAACAAACTCCTATTGTTTTCTAACAACTACAACAAAATTGAAATCCCCTAACTGGGTAAGCTCTAACAAGCTTGGTGCTATTAAAATCCTCTAACAAGGTGGTCCATTAGATTGGATTTTCAAATCCTCTACCGAGGTTACTCCTTACAGGGTATTGCTTCTAAAAAGGCATTTGTAGTCAATCCCTTAACCAGGTGATTCCTAACAGGATCAGTTCTTAACAGGACTTTTTTGTAAATCTTTAATAGGCTAGTCTCCTAACAGGGCGAACTTCAGAAGAGTTCAGATATTATATTGTGAGGCTCATCTCACCGTGGTTTTTTACCTATTTGGGTTTCCATGTCAAAAATATTTGTGTCAAGTGGTGAATGTTTTTGTGGTTATGTTTTCATAGTTGATTTACTTAACTACTTAACTATTTTTTATAAGTCATGATAACTGGAAGTATTGAGATATGAAGAAGTTGTTTACTGTTAATTTGCTGTAACAGACAACCGGTTTATCTTATGAGTTTTTATCTTGACAGAGTTATTATTCTAAGTTTACTTTGAGAGATTGATTGGTGAAGTTTATTATCAGTTTTTCTATGTACTGAGTCACCCCCCCTCTCAGTAGTTGACCAGATACTTATTCTTTCATCATACCATCATGGGCATCTCTAATGCTTTTCTTGTTCACCAAGGATAACAAAGGCCAAGGGGAGAGGACAATGTGTGGTAGTAGTGGGTCTGCTCACACGCACAAAGTGTGCCAGACAAAGCAAGTAGATGTTCAATTTAATCGCAAATCCAAATGTGATCTAACTAATAAAAACAAAGACACTTTGTTTCAAGTTTTTAATCTTTGACAACATCCTGCATCATATATGTTAGTAGTTTGATTTATTGTCTTCTACCAATGAGGGCCAAATTGATCCATAGATCATCAGTAATAGAAAAGCCTACCTGATAATGAAATGATCCAAGAGTGATTTAAAATTGAATTGAGAACTTATGCTTGACATTCTGCCTCTACATCTGCACAGGTTTTGGCTACAATTGTGCAAAACAAAGGTATCAACTGCGCAAGACAAAACCTACAACTGCATAGTTCTAGAGGTGTAGTTATGCACTTTGCCCTTGCAAATATGCAAAAAACTTCCTACAAGTGCACAATTTTTCAATCCACCTGCAAATCAGAGATATAGAGTCAACAAACAGATTAATCTTGTCAAATATGGACTTAATTCGATCATAAAACCCCTAATTTTAATAAAAATGACCCTATTTGACCTCATAATTCCATATAATTGTAATACATGATTACATTTAAAAACATCAAAAGGTCAATTTATGCCTATAAAAGTGATTGCAAAGCCTAGATAGAGAAATTTAAAACTTTTGAATGCCCTTAAGCCAAATGCAAAAGTTCCTTCTCTAGAAACACTAATTAAGCTAGAGTGAAGATTTGTTGTTCATTTCCATCCCTATTTAGACTATGTGAGTTCATTTAACCTTTAGAAACCCTTATTACACCAAATATATCCAAATTGCACAAAATTTATATGAATTAAGTTCATTTTAGGCCATAACTTAATGAAATTTGTTGTTCATTTTAGCCATTTTGCATGGAATGAAAAGTGAAAGTTTGTTTTTCATTAACCCAAAACCTAATTAAAATTATGTGAGTTCATTTTAAGCCTGGATTAACATTTAAAAAACCCTATTCTAATCCTACAAAACAAGATTTCATGATAATTTGAAAGTTTGAATCAATTGAAGCAACTGCGCACAACAAGAGGTGCAATTATGCAATACTGGGTTGCAAGTGCTCAAAAATCCCAAGAGATTACATAATTATGAGCTAGAAGTGCACAATTCCTAGATACAATTGTGTAGAAGCTTTGATTAAGGCCTAAAATTACTTCCATTGATGCAATCTAGACCTGCAATTAGTCAAAAACACTAAAAAAGACATAGGTTATGCATGTTCACGTCGAGTTCACCAGAAAATGTAGGAGGAAAAGTTAGGTATAACATGTAATTCATATTCTCATATCAATGAAGGTACAAAAATAAGCATAAACAAGGAAAATAAAGAAAGAAAATGCAGACCATCCTTTATATGCTCAAAACGATCCCCTCCACTATCCTTCTTGCTTCTCTAATCAAATGGTAATGTGGTTCTCAATCCTATTAGCAAGTGCATTGAAAGCAAGATGAGAAGATTCAAATTTAAATTGACAACATATAGCTACTTAAAATTGGGATCCAAAATAATTGAGAGAAGAGCTCTATTTATAGAGAAAAAATCTCCAAAATGATGTAGCAATTGAAAGAGGCAATTCAATCAAAATTGGCATGACTGAACGAAATGATTATGACAAACTTCATGACAAATTACCCTGACAAGGTAAGACAAAATGAAAAAAAATGGTGCTTCTTAATTTATGACAAATTGGAGAGGAGATTGTTCTAATTGATTATGAAAAAATCCAGAGCAATTACAGTTCATGAAATTATGACAAATTATCACAAAATTAGCCTCATAATTGAGCAAAATATGAAGACAAATTCAGGGAGAAAAAGGTGGAGGAAATTAGGAGAGAAAAAGGGTGACAATAATTAATAATTTTTCATTTATTAATCATCCCACAATAAGGACAATTAGCCAATTAAATAAAAAATTGAATTGTGATAGAAGACATAGGATAAATGAAATAAATTCATTTAACCTTAAGAGATGTTAAAAGGATTAAATGATTAAGGAATCAAAAAACATTAAGATAGATTGAAGAAATGAATTAGGCAATAACTATGTCATGATGCAATTAATATGATAAATGAATGATGACGATCATGATCAAGGAGATAATTGATGAGAACCTAACATTCATTGATAGAGAACGATGACAAATCGATCAAAAATGACAAAGAGATTTGATTTGATAGCTTTATAATTGATAAGGGATCAAAGACAAGTCGATCAAGGTTGACAAGGATTGATGAATGATTGAGACTATTGACAAATCGATCAAAATTTACAAAAGGCTGATTTGATAAGGATTGATTAAAATTGACAAAGATCGATGATTGATCGATCAAAATTGATAAATGACTAATTATTGGAAAATGAAAATGGTGTAAATTGATGAAAGATGATTAATACTTCAAATGGCAAATATTTAGGATAAAACCCTAATTGCTGATGTGAAATTAATATAAGAGGTTGATCAAGATCACCGATTGAGAATCAAAATTGATATTAACAAGACTCAACTCAAAATCGAGGAAAACGAATTGAATGAGAAAATAATGCAGAAGAATGACACAATGTCAATAGATGATAAAGATCAAATGTGAAACATAGTGGAAAGTGTTAGTAAGTGCAAAAACCCTAAAATAAGGTAACACATACATGTTAAAGTATGACACCACAAGAGAACCATTTTAAATTCCTACAAATATATTTAATATGCTAATACAATAAATAAATAATCTACATCATGAATAAGGAGATATTGGAAATTAGATGACAAGATCCATCTAAAGCACATGAGCAAGTCCACCGGTCCGTAATGGAGGTTGACAACAACCACTTGAACATGTGGAACCCTTAGGTCCAACCCATAATACTTAGGAGATAGACACAAGGCCCCTCACACACAAGAAAACTAGGCCAACAACACCAACATCCAAAGGAAACAAGATATACACATGGAGAGATAAGATACATCATAAGGTGCCACGAGAGGCTCCTATACACAACCACATATGATAGGGTTATAGGATACAAATAGGAAAGAGTGTCATCATGCATGGAATCAATATGAGTTTCCTTGGTAACCTCTCTAGAACATGACACCCATTTGATAACCCATGCAGAACCGAACTATCCTTTAATGGAGACACAAAGGTTCAATCATGCTAGATCAACATCCCCAGGATGGACATGCATTTCCACTCCCATCCTTAATCTATACAAACACTTAAGGCCATAGGAGAGTCATAAAAATTATCTTGTTAATGTTTTTTTTCCCTCCCAATTTATTAATTAGTTTATCACTTGATTACGAAACTCACAATGGGTTTCCTTGACAACTAGTTTAGGGCCCCGATGCCCAATTGTGAGCCACTCTCACTAATTTGCACCTAGACACTAATAAGCCTATAAATATTCCATCTTATTCCATGATTTATGAAATTTTATCCCATGTTTACAATTCCAATCCAATACATTTCCAAATGTTACCTTGGTTTCATGAAGCATTAACTAGGATTAACAGTGTTTGATATATGCATTTGTATGCCTAGCTAGTTAATGCTAAATAATGGTAAAATATTATAATAAATGGTTATTGTTGAATGAAAATTATTTTAAGAGAATTTAAATATTTTTTAAAAGTGGTTTGAGTCATTCATGCAGCTAGAAAGAAGAAATAACACATTAGTAATTGACAGGTGTAACTGTTGACTGGAAGTGCTTCAAAAGTAAAAAAATCAGTTTCAATAAAATGGGCATATCTGAATTGTTTCTTAATGAAATTAAGATATTCAAAATGATTTGGAAATATTGAAAGGATATATAAAATCATACCAAATATTTTGATCTTATTCACAATAGATAATTAGAAACATTCACTAGAAGTTGAATAAGAGAAACTAACATATTTTTCAAGCAACAGTTAAGGAGTGAGTTCTAGTTCAACTTGGACTCTTCTACCTCTTGATGAGTTCATGTATTTGGAGTTATTGAAGTCAAGGAACATTTGAGAAAATCTTGGAAATAATATTTGGTGATTCATAAATAATTATAATATGTTTTGTACATATGTTCAGTCATGACTGTATTTTATAGTTGTAAGAGTTTGAAGAAGATTAGAAGTCTCTCAACTTTTTTTAGTTTAGTCTTTATTATTAGTCATGAGTAGAATATATCATTTCCTTGATATAATGGGAGAAATGAAATTTTTAATAAGTTTTTAGGTTTGTAATTAATCCAACTCTCAAGCCTCATACATAAATCTGAGATCTTGTTGAGTTGTGAGTAGGTGTCGAGAGAGTATCTAGTTAGCGTTGAGTCTTGGTAGTGGTGTCTATGTTCAATCACCAAGTTTGATATATGTCCTTGTAATATTTTATTTTTAATAGGAAGATGATTTGAGAAATGAATCTTGTTTATTGAATATGGAATGCTAATGACAAATTTAAGCCACTCAAGCAAGAGTCACTTGAGGGACTGCGACTCCATTATAGTTTAGTTTTGCAGTAGTTTAGATTGTTGTTCATTATGCTTTATTGTTAGTGACCTATTGTTTAAGATAGGTTTTATTTAAGAATATTTAATTTCATCAATTTTAGAACAATCTGTCTATAGCCACTGTTGTTGCAAATAACTATTCTACCCGTAGTCATTGTTGTGTAGATGAGATTTATTTGCAACAATGTTATCTTTTTAATTCAGTTATTGCTTTCATTTTATTTACTATACACATTGATATTATAGCTTAGAGAATACCATGGTGCACATATAGTGTAGACCCATTTCAATTTCACATCTTTGGGTTGATAATTAAATGTATCTTCTAATCCATGAAGGGTTTCTCAGTGTGGATAAAAATCCTCGAGTTGCGAATTAGTATTCCAACCTCAATTGCAATTAGAAAGCTCAACTTTTGGTGTCATTGTCAGGGATGGGTCAAGCTATGAGAGTCTCTAAGTTGTTTTAGAAGCTCTTTCCTATTTTTTTAGAATCATATTTTTCATTCAAAGCACTTAGGATTATTAGGCATTTTGCAAAGTACCACAAGCAGTAGCAGAGCGACACGAAGATTTTGGATCCACATAGCATAATAGCATGAAGTGTAAGTTGAACATTTATGAAGAAATTTTCTAAAGAATCATAGAATAATTTTGTTTAAAAATTGATGTCAAATAAAAAATCCCGCTTCAAGAAGAGAACCTTGATGTTCCTATGAATCCTCAAGAAAGCTACCATAAAATAAAAATTAGTCCTCTCATGCAAAAAAATAAAGAAGATATTGAAGAAGATCAATTTTGGGATTGTTAGCACATATTTTTACAAAATACTTTGTGCTATATATAGATGCCCCTTTTTCTTATCATTCGAGCATTTACTATGGGTGTTTTATATGTAGGAGCATACTGAAGAAAATGGAGTTGTCTAAAGATTAACTGGCATCGCCAAGACTCCCAAACTTGCACATATAGAATGGTGGAAAAGGCTTTGGAAACTTTCAAGTGTGCTGCGCTAGCAGAGGGAAAGCCTTTATCCCACATTGTTTGTGGGATAAGATCATTTAACATTTAAGTCCAAAGCGGCCTGTATGATAGTTGTTGAAAGATAAAAGGATTTTGGCGCGAAGAAGTCTGAAGCTGGTGGACCCCACACGCGCACGTATCCTTAGGAAACCAAAATTTTACAATAGACTGGCGAGGATGGAGGCTAAAGATCGAGCAAGTTTGATTGATCGAATGATGATTGCAGAGGATTTGATGACCATCACTATGTCGTAAGATAGAGATGCACATTGGTTTAAACCCGTGACTTGGCAACTAAGCACATGTGGAAAAAGGGAGGTTAACGAGCATGCAAGTTCGAAGTGGATCAACGGTTGTCGCTATACCACAAGATGAAGTTGCACGACCTATGTCCCCCACGACATAGTGACTACCAAGGTGGCAGATGAGGTGTCATCCCAGTAGATCTACAAGCGAGTCAAGATGTGCCACGTGGTGGAGCGTAGAAGAAGAACCTAGGTCCAGTGGCAGATGAAATGGCAAGACAGATAGGGTCTAGTGGCAGTCAAGGTGGATCCACAGGCAAACCAAAAAGTGACATGCGGTACGGATAGACAAAGAAAAGAGAGAGCCGCTCAAGCAGGGTTAAAGACTGAGCAGATAAGGATGATCAGACGAATTGATGCAATGGTGGTTGCTATACCGCAATTGGAAGGTGCTCGATGTGTATTCATTGCAACTTGGTGACTAACCACTAGTGGTAGGTAGTAGACTAAGGCAGTTAAGGCAAACGGTTGAAGTGAAATAGTCCGACGGTGTAGAGCTTATCGAACAAACTTAGGCTGCGATGGATCTCAAAATAGACTCACTGAAAGCAATAGTTTCATCGACATGAGGTTCATCGAAGAAATCAGACGCGGTCCCATCGAAAACAAAAGGTATTGATGAAACTGAAGAATCAATAAGACTTGTGAATAGCTCGCCGATGAAGAAGTTTGGCCAAAAAGATAAAGGGTGATCCTCGAAAAAACCAAAAGAAGATACGTGGCACGAATGGATGCGCAACAAAGGAGAAAATTCCTGAAAAATAATAAAAGGGAAGTATATTCTTTGCTTTACATGATTTGAAAGCGCATTAAAGATAAAATTTATTTATATTTGAATGAATGCCTTGAATATATATTTTAGGGTAAGGTATTATTTTATATGGATGGATGCTATGTTTGCAAAATATTGAAGGGAAATACTTTGATTTTATTGGACTATTTTAAACAAGTATTTATACAAAGATGATTGACTTTTCAAAATCTAAGGTGGAGTATGTTTAATTTTAAAATCAAGGAATTTGATTGGCTTATTTTTGTGTACAGAAAATAATGAGAAGATAATGAATACTTGCCGAGGAATTTATCAAGGCGGAGGATAGAAGACACATTATTAAAGCATAATTTATTATTTTAAGGGTTTTCATTTGTAATTTTTTATTAAACCAAAGGGTGTGTCCTTTGGAGGGAAACTGTCTGTAACTCCCGTTTGTATGAAAGGGTGTGTCCTTTCATATATGTCTTTTGATTCACATACTTATAGGGAGTCATTTTTTATGTAAAGAGGAGGAGAGTCATAAGAACAAGATACTACTGTAAGGATTGCATATCATTTTGTATTAGAGAAGTCTATAGGAAGAAGAAGTATCATTTTGTGCAAGCAATTTGTAATGGAGTATCTGCAAGTGCAGCTTATGTATGCAATTATTTTCTGAAGATTAATATACAAGGTTCACTGTTTCTTTTTTCAAATATTGTGTACACTTTTGTGTTGATGATTATCTTTGTCCTCTTGATAAATCTATTTATAGATTTGCTATGATATGAATCACATGCCATTGCATTAAGTGAAAGATTGAGTTCTTATTGTTTGTGCAACACATACTGAACCTTCATAGTTGATGAGAAATTGTCTCTTGAGTTGATAAGATATTTTGTCCACAAAGTGTCATATATATCCCTAGATAGAGGCACTGGTCTATTATTGATCTTTTAAGGTTTTGATCTATATGCATTCAAGGTCCTTGATATCGAAACGTTCTTTCCAAATCCTATATGAACTGATCTATGTAGATTTCATTTAAGTCCTGAAAGCAATCTCATTTTCAATATACATTCACAGTCATTTCTTTTCAAAGCATTCAGTTAAAGAACATAATAAAGCATAGTTGCAGAACAATAATTTTCCAGTTGTGTAAACTTTATAAAAGGTTTAAATACACTATAAATAACCTCTTTTGTGCTTGAGAGGAAGAGGCACACCCACCTAGGTTCAGTGGAGCCTAAAGTATAGAGTGATCTAGTCCTTGACTGTCCCTGTTCGTTGGCCAAGGCTGATTGGACTAATTGAGGATTTGGCAAGTCTTTTGGTTTTCCAATCTATGGTTTTGGGAACCAATAGGGATGACTTAGAGGTGTTTTTCTTAACTTTCGATGCTAAACCAATATCTTTTGTAGAGCAAAATCATGAGCAACATGAAGATGGGGCAAACATTTCTATGCTTCTATCAAATCAGTCACATAAATTGGTGTTTACAAATCAAGAAGAGGACAAAGAGGCAACCCACCAACACAAAATCAACAAGGAGGGTTATAAATTTGTTCTTTCATGAGGATATCATATCAAACATCTAGCTGAGAACAAGGAAAATAAAGTGTCACAAGTCATGTTTACATCAAAGAAAGAAGTTATAGTTGAAAATGAAGCTAAATATGTAGTTGTAGTTATTACAGCTTACCCATTTACTTCAAAACAATAGTATATATTGTCAAAATGAAGTACTAAGTTTTTTTTATGTCTTTCCAAAAGTATTGCAGCTGGTTACTAAGTTTCTACTTGTGTTGCACATCTCTTTGGTTTCTCATAAGCATGTGAAGCATTGCAATTTGATAAGAAAGGACATATATTTCATAAAACTAGTGAATGGTTTTATTTGAGTAAGTCTTGTTTGCTAGTTAGTGTAAGGTAGGATAGGTTTTTCATTCAATAAGTTCTCTTACACAATGTATTGGATGTATTTTTCCTTTTATTGTTGAAGCATAGATAGTTGGTGTTCTAGTAGTTGTTTCCCCAAGTTTTCTTGTTTAAATGACTCTTTCAAAAGTGTTACAACTGGTTTGTTGGTCATATTTCAAGGTCACTTATTTTTCAAGGTTGTGAGTCAATCATATCTTCAATTTTGAAAGAGATTCTCTGCATATGTTGTCAAAAAGTTTCTATTAGGTAGTTGGGTCTTCATGGGATAAAAAATCTATCCAAATGGTGTAGTCTGGTTTATCTACTCATGTTCTATTTACTAATAAATGGAAAACATATAAAGTTTTATTAAAGTCATTAGATGGAGGTGCAGTAACTATTCACGAAGTTTGCAACATTTTTAAGTTACTTGTAGCAACTACAATGTGACTAAATAGTCAACCTACACAAACTTCCAAGAAACCTACAACAACTATTGATGTCAAATATGCACCACTCTTAAAGGGACCAATAAAATCAGCTCTTTAGGGACCTATAGTTTCAGCTCTTCACCAAATTTGCAGCTTTTCACATCATCACAGGTAGTTACATTTATGATTTCCACTTATTTGTAATATTTATCATTTTTAGTTAATTATTTACCTATATATTTCAATGTTTTATCAATTTTCATTTTTCTAGTTACATGCTTCATAACTGATTTATTTTGTCACCCTCATCCATTAATTGTCATTTGAGGATAAATAACCTTTCAACTAGTGCGAAACATGCATGACTTGTATTGTTATCCTATGCCATAAGAAAGATGATCTTGCCATAGTTGCATATATTCATACTTACCTTCTAGATTCATGACTATGCTTACTCTTCATTTGACATGCTTGTCAATTGCTTTTCCTTTACCATTATTTCCTCAAAGTGAAAAAAATAGAAGTGTTTAGGGGCAACTATATCAAAACTATTATCTTGATGATAATGATATGGTGTAATAGGTTGATTGACGATTTGTATTAGGAGATTTGATGAGATTTGCGACCGATAATCGGTGAAAGAGCATTTTCAATGTTGAAACCCTAGTTGCAGAGGTAGTAAAAGGTATTTATCCAAAAATCTGTCTATCTGTTTCAGAGTCCAAGTCTTTGAAGATGGATACACCACATTTGGTAGATGTGACTGTTAGACCTCGACCAAAGTTTAAGAGTCACTCTTTTAAATCGATCAAAATTGATCCCACCGGAGCTCTATCTGGAGTTCTGTATGGAGTTTTGCATGTAGAAGATGTTAGATCCTTTATTCACTGTAAGTTGGAAGATCTTGGAATGTTTGTTATATTCGATCAATATAGATTTTTGTGTGATAAGAATGGATTGCTGAAGGAACAATTTAAGAGTGTTACCGACAAAGGTTTTCACCATGCACTAAACTCTATTGATGATCTTGAGGATGATCATGTGAGATATGTTTTGAACCATGTGCATGACTAGTTTATGTGGCTTGATCAACCACATAAGATCACTAAGGAAGAAATTCATGTAGTAACCAGATTGTGTGCCACCGATGAAGTTATTGTATTAAGATCAGTCCCTATGGATGATGTAGCCAAGCTAACCAAATCATGATGAGATAGAAGAGCGATGTTTTTCATTGAGATTGATGATTTTGTAGTGAAATTTGCTTCTATGGTCATTGGATACCAGGCATATCATTCTAGCAGGATGAACAACATCTCTGCTGCAGCCATTCACACAGCTTATCAGATGATTAAGGAAAATATGGATTATGATTTGTTTGAGGTATTAAGAAGTCAGTTGGTACTGAATCTTGAATCCATAAAGAAAGATGAAAAACAAAAATTCAAGTTTGGGCAACTGATTGTTGGTCTGTTCTTTTAATTTTAGAACTTCTTTCCATGTATTGGTGATTTTCAATGGTTTGAGGACACACCGACAATGTTACAAATGAAGAACAATATTAAGGAATATGGTATTCTTGTTGGATTGAATAAACTGTATGATAAGTTTAGTGAGGATGAGCCAAGGGAGTTAGAGGATGTAGTTGTTTTGGTGATGAATGAGTATAACAAAACCCTAATTGAGTTACAAGGGAAAATTCCCACTTCTTTGTATACTAAACTTGTTGCAAGATGGCAGACAACCATTAAACAAGACAGAGAATTTATTGTGTTCACTCTTAAGCATCTTCAACCGGAAGCTACAAAAGAAGAATTAGATGATATTCTTTTGAAAATAAAATCTTCTTTTAGATCAAAGAAAAGACTTACTAGTGTTATCACTATTTTCAAAATTGGGTATTCTTGTCCCATAATCGGCTAAAATCTGCAAAGATGTGTTTGGCATAACCTTGTTGCCTCTGTGTTTTTTTGGGTCAAAGAGGGTTTAAGGTTTTTGAGAAGGTTTAACCCTTCCTATGTTTTGAAAACCCTTGCGTTCTATTCTCGCATTACTTTTTCCACTTAAGTGGAAGGGTCGCTCCGTCATGAAAGTGTCCCCCCCCTTTAGGTTTTCCCTAGGCGATCTTTTAAATATTTTCAATTTTTACGCCTTTACCTATGTCTTGTTTTAATCTTTGTCGGGCTTCTTAACTATCATGCAAGTCAAGGTTGATCCTACAGTGAGCATTGTTTTGCACGATTGAAGATGCCTGCAGTTTAGTGTTCATGAAGTGGCGAAAAGAGTAAGTGGGCTCGGCCAAAGGATTGTTCATCAGGTAAAAGGAATGCATCTTGTATTGGATCCAACGGCTTGCATTGCTTTGCTAGCCCAAGATGCATGTGATTTATCCTCTGCGAAATAGAAAAAGAGTTGGTGGGTCCCAGAGGTAAGCGGTTCCTTTGGTTAAAAGATGATCAGTGTGGAGTTGATCCAACGGTGCGCATAGATTCACAGCTGAAAGATGTCCATGTTTTACCTTTCACGAAGTAGCGAAAAGGTGGAAGGCCCAGGCAAGCTGGTCATGAAAAGGTTAACAGACAAGTAGTTTCCAAAGATCTAATGATTTTCATTGCTTCACGAAGAAGAGTTGCCTGAGGTTTAGAGTCTGCAAAGTAGCAAAAGGGTTGGTGGGTCCCAAAGATAGGCAAGTCATGATTTTAAAGACTGATCAACTTGGAATTGATCAGATGGCCCACGTGGATTCATAGCCCCAAATCAAATGGAGTTTACCATTCGCAAAATAGCAAAATGAAATGGCAGTCACACAGTGGATGACATGGCAGGACAGGTGGGTCACTTGGTTGAGGGAAATGATGGCTTGTCAGATGTATGTGGCTCTAAAGGATTTCTTGAGGGCCTGCTTTGATTTAACCGACGATGGTGTTGAAACCCATGGTGAAATAGAACAAGTGGCAGTCTTAGAGTGGAGCCTGCTAGAGTTCTTGAGTGAATAGGAGACTAACGCATAAGATTCATTCGCCAGTGATGAAACAAAGCAAGTGGTTTCCAAGCCGAGGGCCCACTTTAAAGGTTTGAGTATGTTAAATGGTGTACATCTCGAGATGGATCCAATGATGGGCGTTGTTTCATAGCCCGAAGATGCAGGGTGGTTACCTTTTGCAAAGTGGCGAAGACTGCTACCAGTGATAGTGGTGCGTGGTTAGTAGAAAAGGCTGGTGGTCACCGTAAGCAGTAAAGATCGTGCACGTGGTAATTGATCGGATGACCAGCGTTGTTTCCCGCGATCGAAGTGCACAAGGTTTAGTGTTCGCGAAGTAGCGAAAAGAAGGTGGGGCCCATTACTAATACAGAAGGACCGGAAGAAGTAAAGGCACTGCAAGTTTCCAAGGATTTGATGAATGTCATTGGTTCGTGAAGGAAAGGTGCAAGGGTTTTAAACTCATGAAATGGCAAAACAACGAAACAGGGAAATACTCAGAAAACTTGTGATCCATTGGAGCCCATTTTTGAATTCGATTTGCGAATTAAATTCTGAGTTGATGGCCAAAGCATGTGGGATTAATGTCTCAATTCAATGCCAAGTTGTCGTATTAAGGTCCACATCAATTGAATATTGGCACCATTTTGACAAGTTTGTTGCAGAGGAGCTGGTGCAGAGTGAGTTTGTTCAAGAGAGTAACAGGTTTTTTGTGTCTTGCTTGCTAATTACAGTTTGAAAATTGGTACTTTATTGTGTGCTTGCCTTATCAGAGTTGTGTTTGAATCTTAATTGATATAATTGCATAAACGAGATGGCACCAAGAAGGGAGTTCATGGGGAAGGTAAATTATCAAGATAGAAATATATGTGATGACTTCCTAGAACAATTGACCATGTCCTCGAATGCTGCGGCCAAAATAAAAGAGTTGGTTCCTAAAGCCCCTCATCTAAGGATTGGAGATGGTTTGTATGACAAAGGTAGATGGTTAAGGTATTCACAAATAGGGATTTCAGGGCTGGGTCTTTTTAAAGTGGGATTCAGTCAGAGACATGCTAGTGCCCCAATGAATAGCATATGGGAACTAGACGTGGGGAAGCTCGTAGTCCCTGGGGTTTTTATGGATGTAGACTTGCTAACCTAGATCACACATAATTATGATCCTGTTGCTAGATGTGTGAGGAATGTCAATGGAGGCGCCCTAATAGAGATCAATGATGATGAATTCAAGAATGTTTTTAAGCTCAATGAGGCATCAAATTTATTAGAGCCTATTGATTTTGAAACATGGGCCCAGGTTTATGATGTGTAGAAAGATCACCTTAGGAATGGCCCTTTGAAGGAGTTTTTTGTTAAAATAGGAGGGTTAACTGTAGTGGGCCCTAGCACCATGGAACCCTTCTCCCTGAATTTGTTCACTTTAAGGGCAAAAGGCATGTATTGGTCACTATGTCAGATCCTTGGGGAAGATGCTGAGATGACCATGCCAACCCATTATATGCTAATGATGGCATAGATTCAGAACCCCTCTCTAGTAGTAACATTTGATTAAGCACCTTACCTCACTGATGCAAATCATGCAGGGCTGGTAGGGATAAAAAATGGTAAGGTGGATAGACCTTTTGGATGGTATTCTCTTATAATGCACATTTTTTTGTTCAATGGAGTTGATTATTTTTCTAAGGAAATGGACTTGGTCAAAGAAAAGGAAGGTGATGAGATGCCTATGCAACCGTAGAGCACAATTTTGTCTTGGGACAGAGAGGATGCCGATTACTTGAAGCTTGATGGATTCTTTGCATCTAGGCTTAGGATTCTTTTATGCCTATAGAACCCTAGGATCCCAAAGGCTCTTTTGGAGTTCGTCAGGCCTAAGGAGTTTTCTGAAGGTATTAAGATTGTTCATAATTGGGGTGATATGTATTTGTACCCTATTTCTAAAGTTTTCAGAGTTTGTAGTTTCAGAGGCACTCCATATTTATTTCCTTATCAAGTCCCATTGAAGATAGGAATTGCTGAGGTCTAAATGCAAATTGGAGGTGTGCAAGAGGCAGTGATGAAAAATAGGGGTAAAGGGACTATTTTCCCAACTATTACCATGGCCCATCAATTCGTGATCACCAAAGGTGGTTGGAAATTCTTTGATGACTTTTTTCAACCGTATAGGTTGTCTACTACAGTAACCAGGTTTGCTGACCCTGACGATTTTTTCAACGGCATGTTCAGGAGAAGAGCAGTATGCAAAGGTAGGCCACACCAATTTCATTTACCTCAGGACCCAATTAGAAATGAAATCAGTTTGCATGAGGAGGAATTGAGGAAAGAAAAGTGGGTGGCATACAAAAAGGGTCTGGATTTCATTCATCAATTTGATAGCAGTTATGACCTCTGTCTAGCTTCAATCCCTTTAAGGAAAAGATCTTATTCTTAATTATTTACTTTTATTTTTAATGCAAACTCTGAAAGAAAAGAGGGAGGCTATAATAAGAGATAACCCTGACAAGGCTAAGTTAGTTCTAGCTAAGCCTGCCTTTGCTAAAGCCATCCCTCCTCGTGATTATGTGATGCATAAAAAGTCAAAATATAGTGTATTGATGCCAGTAATAGGTGAGCCCTCTGCTTCAAGAGGGAAGAGAACAATTGAAGATGTCATTGACATCCAAGAATCCCCTAAAAGGCAAAGGGTGGGGAAAGAAGTGCAAACAGGTGGACCTCTGTACTCTCCATCTCAATCCCCTATCCATATAGGAGATGAATAGGCAGTAGTAGAACAAATGTTGCAGTTAGGAATCCTCAAAGAGATTTCTTATACCTATGAAGAGATACAAGAGGGAATGCCAGAAGAGCCACCTAGTGCTGAGATGAACGTACCTGAAGATGAGTTCAAAGGTAAAGAGTTAGACTTGGCTATCAAGCAAGCTAGTGAAGAGTTCTTAGCTGACATCAATTTTGTGACAAGAGGGGCCTTCATGCAATTTGTATGGAAACAAAACATTAAACAATTCAATGCAAGATGTGAAAAGAGAATGAGTGAGAAACCTCACAAGGATACAACCTTAGTGGAGGAAGAAGTTAAATAAGAAATTATGGCCAAATTCAAAGCCATCACTTCTGAAGTTGGAAGAGAAATGGTGTCAAAGGCTGGTGTTTTAATCCTCCTTGAATGGGAGATAGCAAATGAATTGGTACTTGAAGTAGTCAGAAAAGAAACCAAGCCTATGGAGGGAGTGACATTCAGCAAAGATAATGCTTCTTTGGTCATGTGGTCCCTAAAGAGGGCTGAAAGTAGAAGAAGGAAGGATACCTCAGGATCTAGTTTTCTAGGAGGTATGATAGTAAAAAGAGTCCAAGATACATGGGTGGTAGAAGCTGCTAGCACAGTTTTAGAAACTGCAAAGTTTAGTGTGGTAGTGGCAGAGAAAGAAGCAAAAGAGAGAGTCGATCTCCAAGTGAAGTTGGAAACAATTGTAAAGGCTTATAATGAAGCCAAAAGGGAGGTGGCCAATAGGGATACTACTATTGCTAGACTTTAGAGTCAATTGGCAGGAAAACACCAAGGAGGTGATTCCTCTACCTTGATGATTGCATCTTCTCCAACAAGACCTCCACCTACCAGTCCTATTATAGAATTTCCCCCTTCTCCTATGCCTTTTGGTTTTCAGCCAGCTGAGACCATTCAACATTTGTTGGAAAAGTTGAAATAGGCTCAAGCCCTATTTGCAAGTAAATATGAAGAGAAGGTAAAGGCCACCATTTTGAGTTTTGCTGATACAGTAGAGGCCCCCACTGTGCACACTAATATGAAAAGAATTTTGGACACCTTGTGTGAGCTAAATGAGGGCAAGACTATTTTAGAGCCTATTTTGAATAAGTGGATACCAAGAGAAGTGGATTTAGAACTTATGTGTGCATCCTATGATGAAGTAGGATCTGATGCTATCATTAAATCCACATGTGAGTTAGAAAAAGGTGTAACCAAGTTAGCAGAAGGAAGAACCAATGTGGAGAGGAAAGCTAACTTGTACAGGAAAGAATATACTGAGCATAAATTTGAATTGTTTCCTGGGGGTTTTGTCAGCCAAAATTAGTTGAAGGACAAATAGGTATGGCTTGATGAGTTGGGAGCTAATTTGTCTTTAAGGGTGAATGAAATCATCAACAAAGATGACACATCTCTGTTTGTTAAAACAATTGAAGAGATAGAAAAGATAAAGTCACACTATGACTTTTTGGAATCAGAGGTGAGGAAAGTAAGAAACTCTTGGAAAAGGTTACTTAAGTTGAAGGAGAAAATTGGTGGCTACTCATGGCCTACTGATGACGTGTTCCAAGAGTGGACCAAGAAATATGTGGTGCAAGATGTTAGGGTTCCCATAGATACTGAGAGGGGGGGTGAGTCAGTATCTGACCGGTGAGTAGTATTTCTTAAATTAAAACATGCAGAACATAAAATAGCAGTATACTGGTATGCAAGAATTAATGTAATAAACAGAATCAGAAACATCCACATGAAAAGAACACCATAAAACAAGATGTTTAACGAGGAAAACCAGTGTGGGAAAAACCTCAGTGGGATTTGTGACCCACAATATTCACTTACTGGCCAATAAGAGAATATTACTTACAATAGGGGCCTGCACATGCAGGAAGGCCAACTGCCTAGAGCTCACTGCTCAATGAGGAGTCACACTGACTTACAATGAGGATTATACTAATCCAAAGACTTGTACTGCTTTACAATAGCATCTCCAATGCCAGATTCAGTACCGGTTCTAACTCTGTTCTTTACATATACCCTTGACCTATAATTCACACATTAGGTCTGCCTAATAATTTTCTTTATGCTCGCTTCCTTACTCTTACAAATGTCTACAATGATCTCTTTTATATAAAAGAGTCATTTTACAATTTGTCAAGTCGGCTTACAATAATAATTGAAATATTACATATCAAAAATCCTGTCGGCCTCTGTGCTGGTATATATCTTTTCTTTTGTTCTGGTGCCGGTGCCAGTGTAGAGTGATCTTGTTGATGTCGGTGCACTGTCTTGCTTGTGTAATGTTTTGCCGGTATGATGTATTGCTGGTGCCATAGGATTGTAAGGTTTCTATCAATGACAAAACCTTCAATCACACACACAATGTCTCATTGGAGTGTCCATATGCCAACACAAGAAGAAGGAATCCTAGCACAGTTAGAAGATGCTATAGAGGAGTAACAAACCAAAAAGGCCGCTGAGACCGAAGAGGACTTGTAACTGTTTCTTTGAAAGGAGTTAAGGTTGTAACTAATCATTCTTAGGAATGTCTGAAGCTTGTATGCATGCATAATGTTATAAATGGATACCAGGACTAATAGAAAAGGGGGATCACAAGAAATTTTGTAAAAATACTTTGCAAAAATATATCTGGGTTTTTCTAGCTATCACAAAGAATACTTTGAATCATGTAAGATTATTTTTCAAAATGAATATAAAGATATAGATCAACACTTTTCAGGCCTAAATTTGTGTTGTCTTCTGGTGTGCACTCGTTAATTTGCTAGTTTCATTTGAATAGTCTAGGGTTATTTGATTGAACATGGATTATAAGGCAGTCATATGGATATGTTTCTAGCTTTTCTCTTGAAGGGAGAGGAATTAAATATGCATGAAATATCTCTATCAGTAAATCAATTGTTTTCTCATTTTGAATTTGATGAATGGTTTAAGTTTTTAAGAGGATAAAACTCATATATATGTTAGGCATGTATGGGGTTAGCTAAGGCCGAGGTGGTAAAATGTATGGGATTGTTCAGTTTTGGAATTCTAATTTGATTTGGGTGACTCTATAGCTCGAATAAGGCACTGGTATCCAATTGTGGGATTCTTTCTATCTTTCTTGAAGATCAATACTAAAAAATGAACACAAGTTTTTCTTTTAATGTTTTAGTTTCATTGAGGTGATGAAATCCTTGGGTTTTTAACACTGGTTTACTTTGGATCTCAATCTTAAAGTGTGAAAATATTCACAGAAGGTATACCCACCTGAACTTTGGATAAGTTAAAAGTGTAGAAGGTTTTGAAACCTTGTTATATATTATTTTTGAGTTCTATTTCCCCGATCTCTTAATATGCAAACATAGTTAATTTCTTACAGGAAGGATAGAAGGGAAATCAAAATTTGAGAACAACAAAAGTGGTGACTCTACTAGGGATAGTCATAGTGTGTATCTATGTTATATATTGGTGCCTAAATTAGTTCAAAAGTTTGTTTGGATCTCTGTGTGTTGTGGAAGATTGCATTATCTCTCATTTGTGCTATCTTTCTCTTTGAAAATTTTCTTGATTTTTTAAATCTTTGCAAGTGATTTGTTTAAGCTTGTTTTCTTATTTCCCACAGTCTTTGTGGGTGGTGACTTTGACAAGTATAACCAGTGGTTTTGAATAAGTATAATTCTTTTAAGAAAAACAAGCACAATGCAAAGAGGAAGGAACACCAGACCATTCATGAGGAAGCATCCTCAAGAGACATTGCAAGAGGGATTACCTGAATAGGCACGAAGAGGCCAAAAAAGATCAGGTGTATATGAGCCATCTAATGCTGCTTGGGTACAAAAGAGCATTAATACGGGTAAGTCATCTGATAGACCCATATATGCAAATTCAAATTCTTCCTCCTGTGAATTCGATCAGGACATTTTGGGTTTCCATTCTGGGTTATTTGGTAACAATGAGGATGTCCAAATTTTAAATCAAAAGATCTCTCATGCTAGTTTTTTTGGGAAGGACATGAATAGTTTGAATATTAAAATGGATTCTGTGCCTAGAACAATACATGGAAATATTAGTTTAATTGATATAGACCAAGTCAATATATCAGATTCTGAAGAAATGTTCCCTGATGAAGATAAGGTGTCCCAAGAAATTGAGGCCCTCAATAGAAGAGTCCATCACTTAATATCTTTGAGAGCACAGAAGGAAGCAAATAAAGAAAAGGAAGTGAAAGCTAAACTGATTGAGAGGGACATGCTTCTAAGGCAGATTGTTGATCTTGAGTTATTCACTCAAGAGAAAGCTAAAAGTGAGGATGAAGGTCCAGTCATCAGAGAAAATTTAGTTCCCAAAATCAACCCTGTATACAAATCTGTTGTGCAACCAAATAGAGAGGTCTTACATGATCCACAACCTGTTAGGAATAACATTGACAAAGGAAAACAAAAGTGTATGGAAGATGGGTCTAGGTCTAAAACTATAGCAGAAATCTCTTCTATGTTGTCTGCACATGAGAAAGAGATAGATAGGATGAGAAAAGAGAAGGAAGACCTGCAAAGGGAACTGGAGAAAGCTAAATTAGAGGCAGCCAATCAAGAGGTTAAATGGAAAATTAGTTATCTAAAGGCTCCCCCTATAATTTTTCCTTCAGTAGACCCAACTAAATCTTTGCTTCATCCTACCCCATTCCCTCTAGTAAAAATCCAATCAACCCCACCTACTAGCACTGTTCCTATTAATCAAATCCCCATTATAAGTCAAAATAGAAAAGCTCTTCCAATTAAGAACCCTAATGTTAGAATGAACATGGGTAATAACTTTACTGGCAACCAATTCCAGAGAAGACCCATTAATCTGGAATTGTATAGGCAGCTCTTCTTTGATGGAATCCCAGAGTACCCTAACCATGTTCCTACAGAATTAAGGGATAGACTCCACAAATTTGCTGGCAACAATGCAATCAGTGCAGAAGAGTACCTAAAATATTTTGGTGACTTAATCAATGATTATGAAATAGTAGATGAAGATGTCATCATGAAATTGTTTGTATAGTCCTTAGTAGATGATGCAAGGGACTGCTACAAAGGTCTCCCTGTGAGTAGCATTGGGTCTTGGGAAGATTTTAAAAATTATTTTCAAGAACAATATGGTGACAAAACAAATGTGAGCTTCATGTTCAATGAGTTTAATAATATTAGAAAGTCTGATAATGAAATTGTCACAGATTTCAATGCTAAATTTCAGAAAGCAATGCATAGGCTATATCAAGTAATGAGATTAGATGATAATATGTGTCTCAACACTTATTATAATGCTTTCAATTCCAAAATGGCTTATATTTTGAGGGACAAAAATCCACACAGTTTGAGGGACGCTTTTAGAATTGCTATAAATATGGAAAGTAATAGGAAAGCGTCTAGAAAGGTGGGAAGGAGGACTGATGGAAGGTTGTGGCAAGAATAAAAACAACAACCTAATAAAGTTGCTAAGGAAGATGACAAAAAAGAGAAATTAGTAATTGCCATGAAAGATCTTATTGCCAAGGTGAGTAAAAATGATAAGCCTCATTACAATTGGCAAGATAGGCCTCCTAGATTGCATGACATGCCTTACAATACAACCTGGAAAGATGGCAAACCTCAAAATGAGAAGCCAAAAAACACTCAGTACCAAGATACCCCAGATCCTTTGAAATGAGGGAATGTTCATAATATGGAGAATACTCCTCGGTGCATGGCTTGTGATGGACCACATTCTCCTCATCAATGTGTTGTAGCTCAAGCCCTCAAAGAATCCATGAGAAAAGAGGTTGAGCCTGATATTAATATGTTAGAAACTATTATTGAAAGTGATGATGAGTCATTACAAAGTGAATTTAGTGAATGTGATGTGCTAAATAGTAATAGATCTTACCAAGGACAGTTGACACTTGATTGGCATCCCACTTTGAATGTGGTGACTATTGAAGATGAAGAAGTTCATCTCTAAAGACCCAGTGATGAAGAAGTAAGAAATCTTACTAAGGCTACCATAGCCAAAGCCAAACATAATTACAACTTGAGAAGTAGTAAGAAGGATGGGGATCAAGGTGAACCTGGCTCAATGTTCATAAAATAAGTATCCCAGAAGAAAGCAGCAAGTAATGGCACTTTGCCTCAAGATGGTCAGAAAAAGAATGACCAATTGAAAGATATAGCCAAAGGTATGGATAATAATGCTACTGGTGATGTACAAGGAACTTCCATGATGAAGAAGGCAAGTCAGCCTAAGACAAAGAAAGTTAAGACCAATACTGAGTTGATTAATAATTCAACTTTTGATATGACTCAGGCTCTTACCCAGATGAAGGTCACAGTCCCATTGATAGAATTATTGAAAATAAAGGAACATAGAGAAGCTGCTTTATCTTTATTTTCTAAGATATCTGACAGTAGCACAACTTGGCCTTCAGGTTCAATCAAGGATGAAAAGGATCATGAGCTGCAAACCTCAGAGGTATATGTTGGAACAACTATTACACAAGAGCCTTCACAGGTTGATCCTTTCTATGTTACCTTGTTAGTAAATAACTGGTTAATTAAGAACTGTATGATAGATTCTCATGCAGCTGCAAATGTGATGCCATATGGTGTCATGAAAGAATTAGGGTTGTCAGTAAGTATAGTGTATGGGAAGTGTTATGCTATGGACAAAAAAGAAGTGCCACTGATAGGTACAATGAAAGATGTGGAAGTAAAAATAGCAGCATTCCCTGAAGCAACATATAAGATGGATGTCATAGTAACTGATACAAAACCTCACTATGGCAATATGTTATCTAGACAGTGGGTTGCAGCAGTAGGTGGAAATGTTTAGTTGGATCTGTCATATGCTACAATCCCCATAAATGGGAGCCAAGTTAAGTTGTATAGAGAACCATGTGCCCCTAAGGTAATTGAGAAGATGGACCCTAGTATGTTAAACTGTATGATTGATGTGGATCTTGACAATTTTAGAATACAACTGATTTTGCCTCAATTAAAAAATACTGATTCTATTATGATTGAATTGGAATCTCAACAACATGGTTTATGGCACATGTATTTTGATGGATCTTTCTCTAAAGAAGGATCTAGAGTAGGAGTTCTTTTTGTGTCCCCATCAGGTATGACCTTCAAATATTCTTTTCTGCTAGCCTTCCAGTGCACAAAGAACACTGCTGAATATGAAGCCTTGTTATTGGGGCTTGAAGTTGCAAAAAGGCATGGGATTCAATTGTTGAGAGTACTAGGGGATTCAAAGTTGGTTGTTTCTCAGGTTAGATCTAAGTATGCATCTAAAAATGATCATTTGAAAAGATACAAACATGTAGTTTGGGATGTGATTGAACATTTTAGTGCATTCTCTATTAATTGGAAAGAAAGGTCAAAGAATATCATGGCCAATTTCTTAGCAAATGTTGCATTAAAAATGATGATATAACACTAACCGGTGTATCCACAGTTGAGATAAAAGCTAGGCCTGCCATTCTTGATAATGTATATAATTAGCATGTGTTTGCTAATGATGAAGACATTCTCAGATTCATACAATGCATTGATGACTATGATGGACAAAAAGTTGATTGCAATGCATTGGTAGAAGTGGTTGAAGATAGAGAAACTGTGTTTGGAAATGACATGGTTCAGTTGGAAACTAATGAAATACCTAAAGGGTTAGTAGAATTGGAAGGTATGTTTAGTTATAGTGACAGTCATTTGCATCAGCAGTCAACCACCAAGTTAGATGAATTAGAGGAAGTGAACTTGGGGATAGAATCATCCCCTAGGTTGGTGTATATTGGAAAAAAATTGTCTCCTCATGTCAGAGTTAACCTTATTAATTTATTGAAGAAGTATAAGCATATTTTTGCTTGGTCTTATGAAGATTTGAAGGCATATAGACAAGATCTATTTCAGCATGAAGTCCCTTTTCTTCCAGATGCTAAGCCTTTTAGACAGAAACAAAGACCTATCAACCCCCTGTTGGAATCTAAAATGCAGCAAGAATTAACCAAGTTAAGGGAAGGGGGGATCATTAAGCCTATAAGGAATTCATCATGGGTGTCTAATTTGGTCCCATTTAGGAAGAAGAATGGGGACATAAGGCTCTGTGTTGATTTTAGGAACCTAAATGTTGCTTCTTTGAAAGAAAAATATTCTTCTCCTAATATGGAAGCAATGTTGCAGAGAGTAACTAGCTGTGACCTATTGTCTATGATGGATGGGTTCTCGGGATGTAACCAGGTGTTAGTGAAAGAATCTGAACAATTCAAGACTACTTTTACCACCCCTTGGGGAACATATGTATATGTAAGAATACCTTTTGGTTTGAAAAATGCTGGAGCTACTTTTCAGAGAGCAATGGATGTAGCTTTCAAGGAATTTATTAACATTATCATGGTAGTGTATCAAGATGATTTAACATGTTTCTCCAAAAGGGTGGATGACCATTGTGGGCACTTGGAAAAGGTTTTCAATAAATCTCTAGAATTTGGTGTCTCCTTAAATCTGAAAAAGTGTCATTTTGTTGTCACTGAAGGGAAGCTGTTCGGGCATATTGTCTCCAAGGAAGGGGTTAGAATAGACCCTGAAAGAATTGAAGCTATAAATAATGTACCTGAGCCCAAAAGTGTCAAAGGTATTTAGTCTTTCTTGGGCAAGGTAAATTTTGTTAGAAGATTCATTTCCAATTTTGCAGAGATAGTCAAGCCCATTGTTAGATTGCTTAAGAAGGATACAAAGTTCTGCTGGGATGAAGAAGCTTCAAAGGCTTTTGATGAAATAAAAAAGGCTATTCAGGAGGCACCAGTGTTGAAGTCCCCTGACTACAGTAATCCTTTCTCTCTGTTTTCTTTTGCTTCATATCATACAATGGCTACAATTCTTCTACAAAAGGATATTGAAGGATATGAACATCCTATAGATTTTTATAGCAAATCTTCACAGGCTGCAGAGTTAAAATATGAAATCATTGAGAAACAAGCATATGCTTTGGTCAAGGCTGCTAAAGCATTTAGGCCATATCTTGTAAATGCAAAAGTAATTTCTTATGTCCCACATGCGGTTGTCAAAGATATTTTATCTCAGTCCGAGGTCACTAGTAAAAGATGCAGATGGATAACCAGAATTCAGGAGTTTGATTTAGAGATTAAGATCACTAAATTGGTGAGAGGTTTAGGCCTTGCTAAGCTGATGGCTGAATCAAATCTTCTTGACGTTGAGGTGAATAATGTTGAAATTGAGAACATCTTGGTCACAAGTATTGAGACACAACCCTGGTACTCATAGATAGTGCATTTGTTAAGGAATGCAACATATTAAGAGGGAATGACCCACAACCAGAGAAGGACACTAAGACTAAAATCTCAAAAGTATGTCCTTATTTAGGGTGATCTATATTGGCGGAATAGAGATGGGGCATTGCTAATGTGTTTGGATAAATCCCAGGCTAGAAAGATGTTAACTAAAATGCATGATGGAGTATGAGGAGGTCACTACTCTGCCAAAACAACTGTTGGTAAGATAGTTCGGGCTGGATATTATTGGCCCACTTTGTTTAAAGATGCCCATGAACATGTTCAGAGATGTGACCCATGCCAAAAATTTTCATCTAAATTGAAGTATGAGGGAGCCTTACCCCTCAACCCAGTCACAGTAGAAGCCCCTTTTGTCTAATGGGGCATTGATTTTATTGGAGAAATAGTTGAGAAATCAGAAAGAGGTCATAGGTGGATCATAGTAGCCACTGATTATTTCACCATGTGGATTGAAGCTATACCCACTAGGAGAGCCGCAAGTAAGGATGTTATCGACTTCCTGATGGATAATGTCATAACCAGATTCGGTGTTCCTGTGAAACTGGTGATGGATAATGCCATGAGCTTTAGGTCAGAGGAGTTCATTGAATTTTGCACCAACCATGGAATAGTTGTGTCCTACTCTTCACCATGTCATCCTCAGGGTAATGGGCAAGTTGAATCCAACAATAAGAGCCTTTTGAACATTATTAAGAAAATCCTTGAGGAGAACAAAAGGTCTTGGGATCAGAAGTTAAAGTTGGCCCTATGGGCAGACATGGTTACTGTCAAGAAAGCAATTGGGGTTTCACCTTTTGAATTGGTCTATGGCACACAATCTAGGGTGCCAGTCAATACTCTTCTTCCAATATACAAGTTCCTGCAAGCTGAAGACATGGAGTAATTTGAGCCTATGGAAGACAAAATGATTCAGATGGTGGAGGTGGAAGAAATTAGAACTTTGGTGCATAAGAGGAATTTGAAGATCCAGTTGTAGTCCAAATATCTATTTGACAAAAGAACCTTTTTATTAAAGTTTCAAATTGGTGATATGGTTCTTCAATGGAATGCGAAAGGGAAAGATAAAGGAAAACACAAAAAAATTGAGTCACTATGGATAGGCCCCTTTGTGGTTTATGATCTTAATGGAAAGGATTCATATTTTTTGTAGAAAATGAATGGTGAGGTACAAGAATTTCCAGTGCAAGGACAGTTCCTGAAACATTACTTCTCTTAAGTCCATGCACAGTAGGTCTTAGTTTGAATATATTTCGGTTTGTTTCTGTTGGTTGTTTTTGGGCTTGTGTGTGGTCTGTTCTCTAGAGTTTCTGAATTCTTGTGTTGATCTTGCAATCAACCATCCCCAGTCAGAGCCATTGTTATCACTATTTTGAAAATTGGGCATTCTTGTCCCATAATTGGCTAAAATTTGCAAAGATGTGTTTGGCATAACCTTGTTGCCTCTGTGTTTTTTTGGGTCAAAGAGGGTTTAAGGTTTTTGAGAAGATTTAACCCTTCCTATGTTTTGAAAACCCTTGCGTTCTATTATTCCATTACTTTTTCCACTTAAGTGGAAGGGTTGCTACGTCATGAAAGTGTCCCCCCCTTTAGGTTTTCCCTAGGTGGTCTTTTAAATATTTTCAATTTTTACGCCTTTACCTATGTCTTGGTTTAATCTTTGTCAAGCTTATTAACTATCATGCAAGTCAAGGTTGATACTGCAGTGAGCATTTTTTTGCACTATCGAAGATGCTTGCAGTTTAGCATTCGCGAAGTGGCGAAAAGAGTAAGCGGGCCTGACCAAAGGATTGTTCGTCAGGTAAAAGGAATGCATCTTGTATTGGATCCAATGACTCGCGTTGCTTCGCTAGCCCAAGATGCATGTGATTTATCCTTTGCAAAATAGTGAAAGAGTTGGTAGGTTCTAGAGCTAAGTGGTTCCTTTGGTTAAAGGACGATCAGTGTGGAGTTGATCCAATGGTGCGTGTAGATTCGCAGCTGAAAGATGTCCGTGTTTTACCTTTCGCGAAGTAGCGAAAAGGTGGAAGGCGCGAGCAAGGTGGTCACAAAAAGGTTAACAAATGAGCAGTTTCCAAAGATCTAACGATTGTCGTTGCTTCGCCAAGAAGAGTTGCCTAAGGTTTAGAGTCTGTGAAGTAGCGAAAGGGTTGGTGGGTCCCAAAGATAGGCAAGTCATGATCTTAAAGACCGATCAATTTGGAGTTGATCGAACGACCTACGTGGATTCACAACCCCAAATCAAACAAAGTTTACCATTTGCGAAATAGCGAAATGATATGGCAGTCACATGGTGGATGACATGGCAGGATAGGTGGGTCGCTTGGTTGAGGGAAATGATGGCTTGTCAGATGCACATGGCTCCAAAGGATTGCTTGAGGGCCCGCTTTGATTTAACCGACAATGGTGTTGAAACCCATGGTGAAATAGAACACGTGGCGGTCTTAGAATGGAGCCCATTGGAGTTCTTGAGTGAATAGGAGATTGACATGTAAGATTCATTCACCAGTGATGAAATAAAGCAAGTGGTTTCCATGCCAAGGGCCCACTTTAAAGGTTTGAGTACGTTAAATGGTGTACATCTCGAGATGGATCGAACGATGGGTGTTGTTTCGCAGCTCGATGATGTAGGGTGGTTAGCTTTCACGAAGTGGCGAAGACCGCTAGCAGTTATGGTGGTGCACGGTTAGCAAAAATGACTGGTGGTCACCGTAAGCAGTAAAGATCGTGCGTGTGGTAATTGATCGGACGACCAACGTTGTTTCGTGCAATCGAAGTGCACAAGGTTTAGTGTTCGTGAAGTAGCGAAAAGAAGGTAGGGCCCATTACTAATACAAAAGGACCAGAAGAAGTAAAGGCAGTGTAAGTTTCCAAGGATCCAATGAACGTCGTTGCTTCACGAAGGAAAGGTGCAAGGGTTTTAAATTCCACAAAATGGTGAAACAACAAAACAGGGAAATACTTAGAAAACTTGTGATCCGTTGGAGCCCATTTTTGAATTCGATTTGCGAATTCAATTATGAGTTGATGGCCGAAGCATGCAGGATTAATGTCTCAATTCAATGCCAAGTTTCCGTATTAAGGTCCACATCAATTGAATATTGGCACCATTTTGACAAGTTTGTTATAGAGGAGCTGGTGCAAAGTGAATTGCTTCAGGAGAGTAACAGGTTTTTGTGTCTTGCTTGCTAATTACAGTTTGAAAATCGGTACTTTACTGTGTGCTTGCCTTATCAGAGTTGTGTTTGAATCTTAATTGATATAATTGCATAAACAGGATGGCACCAAGAAGGGAGTTCACAGGGAAGGTAAATTATCAAGATAGAAATATATGTGATGACTTACTAGAAGAATTGACCATGTCCTCGAATGTTGCGGCCAAAATAAAAAAATTGGTTCTGAAAGCCCCCCTTCTAAGGATTGGAGATGGTTTGTATGACAAAGGTAGATGGTTAAGGTATTCACAAATAGGGATTTCAGGGCTGGTTCTTTTTAAAGTGGGATTTAGTCAGAGACATGCTAGTGCCCCAATAGCATATGGGAACTAGACGTGGGGAAGCTCGTAGTCCTTGGGGTTTTTACGGATGTAGACTTGCTAACCCAGATTGCACACAATTATGATCCTGTTGCTAGATTTGTGAGGAATGTCAATGGAGGAGCCCGGATAGAGATCAATGATGATGAATTCAGGAATGTTTTCAAGCTCAATGAGGCATTAAATTTATTAGAGCCTATTGATTTTGAAATATTGGCCCAGGTTTATGATGTGCAAAAAGATCACCTTAGGAGTGGCCCTTTGAAGGAGTTTTTTTGTTAAAATAGGAGGGTTAACTGTAGTGGGCCCTAGCACCATGGAACCCTTCTCCCTGAATTTTTTCACTTTAAGGGCAAAAGGTATGTATTGGTCACTATGTCAGATCCTTGGGGAAGATGCTAAGACGACCATGCCAACCCATTATATGTTAATGATGGCACAGATTCAGAACCCCTCTCTAGCAGTAACATTTGATTATGAACCTTACCTCACTGATGCAATTCATGCAGGGCTGGTCGGGATAATAAATGGTAAGGTGGATAGATCTTTTGGATGGTATTCTCTTCTAATGCACATTTTTTTGTTCAATGGAGTTGATTATTTTGCTAAGGAAATGGACTTGGTCAAAGAAAAGGAAGGTGATGAGATGCCTGTGCAACCGTGGAGCATAATTTTGTCTTTGGATAGAGAGGATGCTAGTTACTTGAAGTTTGATAGATGCTTTGCATCTAGGCTTAGGATTCTTTTATTCCCATAGAACCCTAGGATCCCAAAGGCTCTTTCAGAGTTCCTCAGGCCTAAGGAGTTTGCTGAAGGTATTAAGATTGTTCATAAATGGGGTGATATGTATTTGTATCCTGTTTCTATAGTTTTTCAGAGTTTATGGTTTCAGAGGCACTCCATATTTATTTCCTTATCAAGTCCCATTGAAGATAGGAATTACAGAGGTCTTAAGGCAAATTGGAGGTGTGCAAGAGGCAGAGCTGACAAATAGTGGTAAAGGGACTATTTTCCCAACTGTTACCATGGCCCATCAATTTGTGATCACCAAAGGTGGTTGGAAATTCTTTCATGACTTTTTTCAACCGTATAGGTTGTCTACTGCAGTAACCAGGTTTGCTGACCTTGAGGATTTTTTCAACGACATGTTCAGGAGAAGAGTAGTATGCAAGGGTAGGCCACACCAATTTCATTTCCCTGAGGACCTAATTAGAAATGAATTCAGTTTGGATGAGCAAGAATTGAGGAAAGAAAAGTGGGTGGCATACAAAAAGGGTTTGGATTTCATTCATCAATTTGATAGCAGTTATGACCCTCTGTCTAGCTTCAATCTGTTTGAGGAAAAGATCAAATTCTTAATTCTTTACTTTGAAGATTTAATGCAAACTCTAAAAGAAAAGAGGGAGGCTATAATAAGAGAAAACCCTGACAAGGCTAAGTTAGTTCTAGCTAAGCCTGCCTTTGCTAAAGCCATCCCTCCTGGTGATTATATGATGCACAAAAAGTCAAAATATAGTGTATTGATGCCAGTAACAAGTGAGCCCTCCACTTCAAGAGGGAAGAGAACAATTGAAGATGTAATTGACATCCAAGAATCCCCTAAAAAGAAAAGGGTGGGGAAAGAAGTGCAAACAGGTGGACCTCTGTACTTTCCATCTCAATCCCCTATCCATATAGGAGATGAATAGGCAGTAGCAGAACACTTGTTGTAGTTAGGAAGCCTCGAAGAGATTGCTTATACCTATGAAGAGACATAAGAGGGAATGCCAGAAGAGCCACCTAGTGCCGAGATGAACTTAACTGGCGATGAGTTCAAAGGTAAAGAGTTAGACCTGGCTGTCAAGCAAGCTAGTGAAGAGTTCCTAGCTGACATCAATTTTGTCACAACAGGGGCCTTCATGCAATTTGTATGTAAACAAAACATTGAACAATTCAAGGCAAGATGTGAAAAGAGAATGAGTGAGCAGCCTCACATGGATACAACCTTAGTGGAGGAAGAAGTTAAACAAGAAATGATAGCTGAATTCAAAGCCATCACTCCTGAAGCTGGAAGAGAAACGGTGTCAAAGGCTGGTGTTTTAATCCTCCCTGAATGGGATATAGCAGATGCATTGGTACTTGAAGCAGTCAGAAAATAAACCAAGCCTATGGAAGGAGTGACATTCAGCAAAGATAATGCTTCTCTGGTCATGTGGTCCCTAAAGAGGGATGAAAGTAGAAGAAGGAAGGATACCTAAGGATCTAGTTTTCTAGGAGGTATGATAGTAAAAAGAGTCTAGGATATAGGGGTGGTAGAAGCTACCAGCACAGTTTTAGAAACTGTAAAGTTCAGTGTGGTAGTGGCAGAGAAAGGAGCAAAAGAGAAAGCCGATCTCCAAGTGAAGTTGGAAACAATTCTAAAGGCTTATAATGAAGCCAAAAGGGAGGTAGCCAATAGGGATACTACTATTGCTAGACTTCAGAGTCAATTGGCAGGACAACACCAAGGAGGTGAGTCCTCTACCCTGATGATTGCATCTTTTCTAGCAAGACCTCCACCTACCAGTCCTATTATAGAATTTCCCCCTTCTCCTATGCCTTTTGGTTTTCAGCCAGCTGAGACCATTCATTATGAGCTGGAAAAGTTGAAATAGGCTCAAGCCCTGTTTGTAAGTAAATATGAAGAGAAGGGAAAGGCCACCATTTCAAGTTTTGCTGATACAGTAGAGGCCCCCACTGTGCACACTAATATGAAAATAATTTTGGACACCTTTTGTGACCTAAATGAGGACAAGGCTATTTTAAAGCCTATTTTGAATAAGTGGATACCAAGAGAAGTGGATTTAGAACTTATGTGTGCATCTTATGATAAAATATGATTTGATGCTATTATTAAATCCACATGTGAGTTAGCAAAAGGTGTAACCAAGTTAGTAGAAGGAATAACCAATGTGGAGAGGAAAGCTAACTTTTACAGGAAAGAATATACAGAGCATAATTTTGAATTGTTTCCTAGGGGTTTTGTCAGCCAAAATCAGTTGAAGGACAAATAGGTATGGCTTGATGAGCTGGGAGCTAATTTGTCTTAAAGGGTGAATGAAATCATCAACAAATATGACACATCTTTGTTTGTTAAAAAAATTGAAGACATAGAAAAGATAAAGTCACATTACGGCTTGTTGGAATTAGAGGTGAGGAAAGTAAGAAACTCTTGGAAAAGGTTACTTAAGTTGAAGTATAAAATTGTTGGCTACTCATAGCCTGCTGATGACATGTTCCAAGAGTGGACCAAGAAATATGCGATGCAAGAAGAAGGAATCCCAGAATGGTTAGAAGATGCTATAGAGGAGAAACAAACCGAAAAGGCCGCTGAGACCAAAGAGGACTTGTAACTGTTTCTTTGAAAGGAGTTACGGTTGTAACTAATCATTCTTAGCAATGTCTGAAGCTTGTATGCATCCATAATGTTATAAATGGATACCAGGACTAATAGAAAAGGGGGATCACAAGAAATTTTGTAAAAAAACTCTGGATAAATATATCTGGATTTTTCTCTAGCTATCATAGAGAATACTTTGACTCATGTAAGATTATTTTTCAAAATGAATATAAAGATACAGATCAACACTTTTCAGGCCTAAATCTGTGTTGTCTTCTGGTGTGCACTCGTTAATTTGCTGGTTTCATTTGAATAGTCTAGGGTTATTTGATTGAACATGGATTGCACGGCAGTCATATGGATATGTTTCTAGCTTTTCTCTTGAAGGGAGAGGAATTAAATATGCATTAAATATCTCTATCAGTAAATCAATTATTTTCTCATTTGAATTTGATGAACGGTTTTAGTTTGTAAGAGGATAAAACTCATATATATGTTAGGCATGTATGGGGTTAGCTAAGGCCGAGGTGGTGAAATGTATGGGATTGTTCAGTTTTGGAATTCTAATTTGATTTGGGTGACTCTATAGCTCGAATAAGGCACTGGTATCCAATTGTGGGATTCTTTATATCTTTCTTGAACATCAATACTAAAAAATGAAGTCAATTTTTTCTTTTAATGTTTTAGTTTCATTGAGGTGATGAAATCCTTGGGTTTTTAACATTGGTTTACTGTGGATCTCAATCTTAAAGTGTGAAAATATTCACAGACGGTATACCCTCCTGAACTTTGGATAAGTTCAAATTGTAGAAGGTTTTGAAACCTTGTTATATGTTATTTTTGAGTTCTATTTCCTTGATCTCTTAATATGCAAATAGAGTTACTTAATTTCTTACAGGAAGGATAGAAGTGAAATCAAAATTTAAGAAAAACAACTAGATTTCTTATTGTTGAGACCCAATCAATCCAGATTGAGATTAAGGAAATACTGAAGATATTTTTGGGGTTGATACCTGATGAGGAAGAAGAGAAACCGACAAAGCTTAAGGTAGAAGATCTCCCAGATGATGTAGATATTGATGATTTTTCACCGCATGAGATTGTTTTTGCTAATCAATAGGAAGATGATAAACTAGTAAATGTACAAAATGAGACAATTGTAATTCCTGATGATGTTACATAAATTCATACAACCGATACTAAGGGAGAAAAGAAGGAGCAAACTGAAAATGTATAGGATGAATATGTTCAGATGATTGAACAACAAGAACAGGGACATGAGAAAGATGGAGATCAACAAAGAGCTAAAGAGCCACCGGTGATCACTAAAATAGTTGTTACATAGACACCACCAGTAAAGGACAAGGAAAAGGAAGAGGAGGAGACCAAAGAGATGAAAGATGAGGAAGAATTGAAATCAGTGAAACGAAAACCTAATGTGACACCTTTATCACTTACCTCTAAGAAGAAAGTTGATGATGATGAAGGTGATGATGTACTAAGTATACAAGGACCCATCAATATGGATGCATTGAGTTCTACAGAACTAATGGAGATTGCATCTGCCATGCAATCTAGAGCTAAGAAGAAAAGAATGAAGGAACAACAAAAGGAAGCTCAATCAATAGAATGTGCAGTTGAGATTTTGTCTAGTCTGCTACTAGAGATGGACACTAATAGACTGTCTACACTGATTGATAAGTTAGGTCAATTGGTTGCTGATGCTGGTGAACAGATGAAATGTTTTGAAGATACAACTTATTTGAATGTGGAAAAGGGATATAAGAAGTAAAGAATAGATGAAGGTACAAATTTCATGTTTATTTCTCACTAAGGATTGATGAAGGTACAGGCCAGTCGTTTGGAGAGCAAGTCTGATGTAAAATTCTAATTTAATGCTCTATTATAGTTTTTCTGATTTATGTAGCAAAGATGATGAAAGAGGTAGCAACATAATTAAATACAAGTGATGCATTTACATCTTTGGCATTGTTGTCAAAGGGGGAGAAGAAAATAATAGAAATCAGATTTGGCAGACATGTGAGAAGTTGAAGATCAGATTGAGTGAAGCATTGGTTAAGGGGGAGATGACAAAAGGAGAACCGACAAAGATGTGATATCAGCAAACAAGTTGCACATGGTGATTTTATTCTGATTGTATATCTGATTAGTATTTCCATCAATGCCAAAGGGGGATATTTTTGGCATTTGGCATTACTGATGTAGATCAAGTGATGCAATTTAAGTTGGATCACTACACCGGTAAAGGATGGAAGTCTATTTGTGATGAAGAGATTGAGATTCTATGAATAGATGAAATGATCAGTTATTTGTGTTGTCATTACTGGAAACTAATGTTCTTGATGTTCCTGATGTTTTGTTTTGTCATCTAAGTGATTTTGTTTACCGGAAGACAGGGTTTATCGATAGTGAGCTAAAGTCTATGAAATAGGACTTTAACCAATAAAGAATTTTTTTTGGATTGGATCAGTTGATCAATGATGACTGGTGATTTGCGGTTTGGATGGTAAAATTATATCATGGAAAGTTGTATGTGACCAGAACTGGAACTTCTAATGATTATGGGAAGGCATGTTTCAAATTTCTAATGAAGTTTTGCTAAGGGTTTAGTAGGGTTTAAGGACTGGTGAAGAAATCATCAAATCGGTAATGATTTATATTATGACGGTGATCGACAATGAGTCTACATAAAGTTGGTAACACAATGCAACCCGCGTGAAAGATTTGATAGCCGTTTCAATGCTATTTAAGGAAGATTTTCTTGGGAATCAGTGAAACGCTTAGTAGAGTGTTTTGAGGATACATATCAGATTTTCGTGATGAGTTAAGATCAACCAATGATTGATATTGCATTGTAATTTGTTGTAATGACATGGATAATGATCTATGATGATCTTTTGTGATCTAATTGTAAATTCATGATGTAATTAGGTTATGTGGGTGACCTAGTTGAGATGGCTATTTATGTTGACATAGTTGATGTTTATTATGTCGGTGGTCTTAGAGAATGTGTTAAGCCATCCAAGAGAAGTGTGAGATCTTCCTGAGAGTTGCAGAGTGTTGAGTATAACTGGACCTAATCAAACAAGAAAAGAAGAGAAAGTAAACAAATCATTTTCTTACTGTTGTTACCTAACAATTACAGTAGGTTAAATCTTTTAACTGGGTAGGTTCTAACAGGCCTTAAACATTTAAGTCCCCTAATAGGGAAGCTCTCAAAAGAGTATTAAATCCTCTCATGAGGTTGATCCTAACAGATCATCAAGCTCCTAATCGGGTTGTAAGGCAAATCCCCTAACTGGGTGACTCCTAACAGGGTCTTCTCTTAACCAGGTGTATTGTAAGATCCTAATAGGGCTAAGCTCCTAACATGGCATACTTTAAAAGAGTACACATATTTGTGGGTGCCAACTCCCACAATGGTTTTTTCCCTATTTGGGTTTTCACGACAAAAATTTATGGTGTTCATGTGTGGAATATTTTTCATGTGATGTTCTTGTTTATATTTCATTTCATGTATTATTTCTGAGACACCGGTTATGATGTTTTATTAGAATTTTATCAAAGGTTATAGGTACTGATAAGAAGTTGTTTGAGAAAGTATTTTGATCTTATTGATAAGGTTAATGAGTTGGTAAATGGTCAAGTTTATATGATTACTTTGGTAGTGAAAGTATTGGTAAATGATTTGATTAATGTGTTAAAAAATCTGATAAAGAGGTTATTAGATCTGATTACAGAAGTTGAGATATCTCAGATCTGAAATAAGTTTGATTTTGAGTTAAAAGTTTGAATTGGTCTTAATACTGATTCACCCCCTCCTCTTAGTATTAACCAGATTGTCATAGGATTAACAATTGGTATGAGAGCTTTTGGTCCTTTGTGTGCAGAAAGCCTAACTGCTTGAGGAAAAGATTATGAGGAATTCAAGATGATGAAGAAAGAGGGTCCCAATTTCAACAAGGATAACTACAAGATTTGAAAAGATAGAATGAAGATCTACATCAAAGGTCTTGGTGCACAATATTGGAAGCAAGTTGAAACAACATATGTTGCTCCTACTGCTACTCCCTTAACAACGGATGAACTCAAAGAACAACAAGATAACATGCAATCCCTAGAAACTATTGTAAGTACTTTATCTGATTCAGAATATATTGATGTTCAACGATTGGAAACTGCAGGTGAGGTTTGGGAAAAGCTAGAGACAATCTATGGAGGAGGTGAGCATGTTCAAAGAGCCAAAGAGGAAAGCTTGAGAGGAAAGTTTGATGACATGATAATGCTTGAAGGAGAGAATATTGGATAGTATGGTCAGAGAATCAAAGAAGTTGTTGGCGGCATTAAGAGTGCTGGAGGCAAAATAGAAGATAATACAATAGTAAGTAAAATGCTCAGAACTCTTCAACCTTAGTATGCTATAAGAGTATCAGAAATCCAAGAACTTATATCTATTTCAAAGGATAAGGTAACTGTTAATTCATTGATTGGTAAGCTTACAACTTTTGAGTTAAATAGTTTTGACAATAGTGTAACAAAATCTACTGAATCTGCCTTTAAAGCTTCTATTACCGGTTCATCTCCTAGAAAAGGAAAATATATATGTCAAAATCATGAGTGTAGGACAAGTCATGGAAGCAACCAAGGAAATGAAGACTACGAAGATCAAGTGATGGAACTTGAGGCATTATTAGCAAAGAGATTTCCAAGAGGCACTGGTAAGTATAAAGGAAAGCTACCTTTGAAGTGTTTCTCTTGTAATAAAATTGGTCATATTGCTGCTAAGAACCCTAACACCGATAAGAAAGAAAAGTTTAGAAGATTTAAAGGAAAGGGCAATAAACATTGTTATGTTGTAGTAGATGAATGTGTGACCAATGAGGAGTCAAAAGAAGAAGATGACAATGAAGAAATTGTGTTTGTAGCTATGAAGGAGGAACTGTCTGATAAAAAGGCACTAGTATCTCATATGGAGAATAGTGATGAATGGATTATAGATAGTGGCTACTCACACCACATGACCGGAGACAAAAGTAATTTCATAACCCTTAATGAATTTGATGGAGGTGTTGTTATATTTGGAAATAACTCTCCTTATATGTTGAAAGGTAAAGGTTCAATCTCTCTAAATGGAAAGAGTAATGCTGATGATGTATTTTGGGTTGATGGTCTTAAGCATAATATTTTAAGTGTTGGTCAGCTCAATGATAAAGGTTACTTGCTCAAGTTTAAGAGTGGAGTCTATAGAATTCTTGGAGGTAATGGTGAACTGATTGCTACCGAGAAGAAAACTAGAGGTAACTTATTCCATTTGAATAGTAATGTTAATAATTGTCTAGTTGCAAGAATAGAAGATAGTTGGTTATGGCATAAAATATGTTGTCATGTTAATTTTGATAATTGGATTAAGATAAGCAAGTCAAGTGTCGAAGAGGATTACCCCAACTTGTCAAACTAGATAGTGTGATATGCAAAGATTATCAAGTTGGTAAGATGACCTCTATTTCTTTCAAGAGAAAGAATGGTATTTCTGAGAATGTTTTAGATTTGGTACATATTGATCTTTGTGGCCCTATGAGAACAAAGAGTTATTATGGTGATAGGTATTTCATGATTTTTACCGATGACTATTCTAATGAAGTGGGTAACATTTTTGAGAGAGAAATCAAAAGCATTTAATAAATGTAAATCATTTAAAGCTCTGGTTGAGAATGAAATGGGTAAGAACTTGAAGTGTTTAAGATCAGACTGAGGAGGTTAATTCACATTTGATGAATTTGTTGTATTGTGATGAACAAGGTATAAAGAGATAGATGTCTACTTCGAGGACACCACAACATAATGGCATAGCAGAAAGGATGAACAAAACAATAGTGGAAGATGCAAGAACCATGTTATTACCTCGTAATGTATCCAAAATGTTTTGGAGAGAAGTGGCCAGTAGTACTATATATACTTTAAACCGGGTACTGGTAAAAAAGAGGTAACAATAAGACACCCTATGAGCTATGGTATGGAAAAAATACTTGTGTTAGTTATTTTAAAATCTTTGGAAGTCAATGTTTTATCAAGAGAGATAACTACACTAAGAATTTTGATGCAAAATCTAATGAGGGAATTTTCCTTGGTTACTCTTCTAAGAGTAAAGCATATAAATCTTACAATAAGAGAACTAAGAAAATTGTTGAAAGTGCTAATGTAAAAGTTGATGATTTATCTGATAAGCCTGAAGGTACAAGAAGATCTAAACCTAAAAAGGATAATAATGAGGAAAAGTTTGTGATCATTGAACCAGAAGCAAAGAATAATGAAGAACCGAAAAATACAGAACTAGGTGCTCAACTGGTAAGTGATGATAGTGAGGAAGAAGATGAAGAACCTAATGAAGTAGATGCAAAACTGGAATATGCAATACCTAGATATGTTAGATTGAATCATTCACAAGAGTAGATAATTGGTTATAAGAATGCAGGTGTGCAAACCAGGAGAAAGATCAGAGAGAAATCATGTTTGATATCTATAATTGAACCCAATATAGTTAAGGAAGCACTAAAGGATGATGATTGGGTTAAGACAATGATTGAAGAATTAGATCAAATTGAGAAGAATCAGACATGGTCACTTGTTCCTAGGCTGGAGGATAAGAATGTAATTGGAACAAAATGGGTCTTTAGGAATAAATTGGATGAAAAAGGAAGGATTGTAAGAAACAAGACAAGGTTAGTCTGCAAAGGGTATGCTTAAGAGGATGGTGAGGATTATGGTGAAATATTTGCACTTGTTGCTAGATTAGAAGGTGTAAGGATGCTACTGGCATTTGCTGCATATAAGGGATTCAAAGTATACCAAATGAATGACAAGTCAACCTTTCTATATGGGATTCTAGAAGAGGAAGTATACATTGAACAGACAGATGAATTTTCCTTGACCGATGATAAAGACATGGTGTGTAAATCACACAAAAAACTATATGGTTTGAAGCATGCACCGAGAGCATGGTATGAGAGATTACATGCACATTTGATCAAGATTGGATTCCAATATACTAGTGAGGACAACAATATTTACCTTAAGACTAATGGAGACAAGATGTTGATAGCAGAAGTGTTTGTTGATGACATAATTTTTGGTGGCAATAATGATATGTGTATGGAATTTTTTGATATAATAAGAAAGGAATTTGAAATGTCTCTAATCGGTGAAATTAAGTTCTTTATTGGCTTACAGGTTCAACAACTGGATGGTGGTATCTTTATTTGTTAGAACAAGTATATCAAAGAGGTGTTGAAGACTTTTGGCATGGAAGACTACAAACTAGTAGGGACACCGATGGTGACTGGTTGCAAGTTGTCAAAGGAAGATGATTCATTTGTTGTTAGTAAAAAAGAGTATAGATCTATGATTGGTAAGCTAAACTATGTTGTCCATAGCAGACCTGACATTGCTCATGTTGTTGGATTAGTGGCTAGATTTCAAAAAGAGCCTAAAGAAAGTCACATGGTGGCTCCAAAGAAATTTTTTTGGTATCTCAAAGGCACATTAGACTATGGCTTATGGTATCCCTATAAAGGTGGTTTTACTTTAAATGTCTTTACTGATGTTGATTGGTCAGGTAATGTGGATGATCGAGAAAGCACAACTGGTGGAACTTTTCTACTTGGAGGAAGATTAGTGGCATGGATGAGCAAGAAACAAACTTGTGTTTCTCAATCTACATCTAAAGCTGAGTAGGTAGTTGCATCCATGAATTGCAAACAAACAATATGGATGAGACATGTGCTAGAAGGATTCAAGATAGATATGTTAGAGCTGGTAACTATCTATTGTGATAATACAAGTGCAATCAACATTTCTAAGAATCCTGTACTTCATGCTAGAACCAAGCACATTCAATTGAAGTATCACTCCCTAAGGGAAAGAGTTCAAGATAAGGAGGTAAAGATGGAATATGTGAAGAGTAAAGATTAGTTAGCTGATATCTTTACTAAGCCCTTACCGAAGGCTACCTTTGAGTTTCTTAGAGGTAAACTAGGGGTTAGACCCCTACATTGGAAGAACTAAAATGATGGAGATCCATTAATGCTATGGATTTCATGTTTATTTTTCACTAAGGATTGATGAAGGTACATGCTACTCCTTTGGGGAGCAAGTCTGATGTAAAATTCTGATTTAATGCTCTGTTATAGTTTTTTCTGATTTATGTAGCAGAGATGATGAAAGAGGCAGCAACAAAATTAAAGACAAATGATGCATTTACATCTTTGGCATTGTTGTCAAACATGTGAAAAGTTGAAGATCAGATTGAGTGAAGCATTGGTTAAGGGGGAGATGACAAAAGGAGAATCGACAGAGATGTGATATCGGCAAACAAGTTGCAGATGACGATGTTATTCTGATTGTATATCTGATTAGTGTTGCCATCAATGCCAAAGGGGGAGATTGTTGGCATTTGGCATAACTGATGCAGATCAAGTGATGCAGTTGAAGCTGGATGACTGCACTGGTAAAGGATAGAATTCTATTTGTGATGAAGAGATTGAGATTCTATGAATACATGACATGATTAGTTATTCGTGTTGTCATTACTGGCAACTGATGTTCTTGATGTTTTTTTTTTGTCATCTAAGTGATTTGGTTTACTAGAAGACAGGGTTTACCGACAATGAGCTAAAGTCTGTGAAATAGGACTTTAACTAGTAAAGAAAAATGGTTTTGATTGGATCGGTCGATCGGTGATGACTGGTGATTTGTGGTTTGGATGGTAAACTTGTATCATGGAAAGGTGTATGTGACTAGAACCAAAACTTGTGATGATTACCAGAAGGCGTGTTTAAAATTTCTGATGAAATTTTGCTAAGGTTTTAGTAGGGTTTAAGGACCGGTGAAGAAATGATCAAATCAGTAATGATTTATATTATGATAGTGATCGACAATGAGGCTAGACAAAGTTGGTAACACAACACAACTCGTATGAAAGATTTGATAGTTGTTTTAACTTGATTCAAGGAATATTTTCTTGGGAATCAGCGAAATGCTTAGTAGAGTGTTTTGAGGATACATATCAGATTTCCATGATGAGTTAAGATCAACCAACGGTTGATATTGCATTGTAATTTGTTATAATGATCTAGATAGTG